>NC_061872.1:2442688-3053360 GCF_905147765.1 Vanessa atalanta | reverse complement strand
GTGAGAGTCTTCTTGGCGACGACCAGCGTGCGAAGACCTTCGGCTGCTAGCTTCGTGCACTCCGCCGACAGCCAGGATGAGTTCAGTAGCTTGGACAGTGCCACGTCAGCCCCTTTTACGTAGTAAGTTATTGCTTGAGAGTTTTCTTCCTGTAACAAAAAAAAAAAACAGCGATAGCATCCTAAGCCAAATTACAATCAATTTATTGAAAGTTTGATTTACGTGAAAGTAAATGTGAAATATTAAGTATACAATTGCGTCTTTGACTAGCTTATACAAGCAAATCTCGAAAACCAAATTTAAATGGAAATGAAAAAATACGCCTCGGGACGCCCGGCAGAAGTGTTAACTAATCTAAGTTGAACGGTTTAGTATTTAAATCGATTAACTTGAGAAAAAATTAGGTTATTACTGAAATTTTATTTATATTAATATGATAATCTAAGGAAAGGTTGTTTAATAACAATATGTTTTATTGGTTATAAACATATTCTTAGTTACAATTTTTGAATATGTACATTACCCCCTACCGCTGCCGTATGCGTAAGAGAAAGGGAAGCCAATCAGACTGGCGCCGTAACGCGTTACGTAACGAAGCGGTTTACCTTCCCATAAGAAGTTCAATTCAACCATTTAAAAAAGAAACTATTTTATTTAGTATAAACTACACAGAGTTCTTCTTAAGAACTGTTCTAAATAGCAGCCTGGAGTCGGAACTATAAGAGTAAGAATATTGGTATCTGTGTATGTACACACTTATTATTATTTGCTCTATAATATGGTTTTTGTTTAGATAAAAATACATTTTTAATAAAATTCGATAGTAAAAACTCTTCTATCAGAAATATCATTGGTATTAAATTATTTAATTTAAATTTACACGTACCTGAACAATGATACCCATCATTTTGCTCTCGCTGGTGAAGGGGAACAGCTGCAGAATGTTGTAGGATACGATCTCGTTGGCGGCACGAAGTTTCAGCGATATGTTGTGCAAGTCACGTCTGTAGAGCGACACGCCCATCTGTTACGAAAAAATAATAACGTTTAATATGATATTGATTCTGTTTCTACATAGTTGATACTTATTCGTTTTGTAGTTGTGAATTATTTACACATAAACGATACTTGTGAAAATACTTTTTATAACATCAGATTCAACAGCCGATTAAAGGATATGTGACAAAATTACGAATAATCTAAATATTTATCAACCAATTTAATGCAAACATCAACCATTTAAACCATAGAAGTGACTGTAGCAATCCTGATATCAAAATCTATTGTCTAAAGGACCACAGTGGACGTCTGAAAAACTTATATATATATATATATATATATACTTATAAATACCATATCAGTCCACTTGACAAGTGCAACTTCGTCCGGACTGGCCGCTTGATAGTCGCACAGCTGTTGCTGCGGAACTGCTCCGCCGCAACTCTCGGACATTACGGAACTGCCCATATCTACGTAGCAAAGAAACCGTTACTATTGTACATAATATAATTTAGATTCCTTCAGTTCGAGGCTGCGAACCATAACTCGATGGCCCCTGTTGTATTACCATTTTTACATTTTACATACATTAACAGTCTGTAAATTTCCCACTGCTGGGCTAAGGCCTCCTCTCCCTTTGAGGAGAAGGTTTTGGAGCATATGCCACGCTGCTCCAATGCGGGTTGGCGGAATACACATGTGGCAGAATTTCGTTCAAATTAGACACATGCAGGTTTCCTCACGGTGTTTTTCTTCACCGCCGAGCACGAGATGAATTATAAACACAAATTAAGTACATGAAAATTCAGCGGTGCCTGCCTGGGTTTGAACCCGAAATCATCGGTTAAGATGCACGCGTTCTAACCACTGGGCCATCTCGGCTCTCGTATGACCAACAGGCTACAAATACTGCGTCGGCCGACGACATAATTACCCGACTGCGCCTCGTCCGCCCGCTGGTCGTCCACGTCGTACACGGGCGTGACGTTGTGGCACAGCGCCAGCGCGAGCACCGCTTGCCACACCTGCCGCGGCGCGGGCGCCGCGCCCCCCGCGCCCGCCGCGCCCCCCGCGCCCCCCGCCGGCGGCGACGCGGGCTGCGGCGGCGCGTCGTTGGTGATGTGTTGTGTTAGGAACGCTTCCACCTGAAGTCAATAGCATTTTTAACTTTTAACATTTCTCCATCGATAATGTTTCAAATTTATGTATGTAAGTTACGATTGCAATTCGGTATGTTTTTATATAAAAATACGTTACGAAGTTTTCAATTGAAAAGTAAAGATGGAAAACTAAATTGAAAAAATATCTCTAGGAATATTATTTCAACAATGCAAACAAGACATTTTGATAATTAATTGTTGTCTTTGCTGAAGTTCCAACTCATTCTCCTTTAAGCCCGTACATGCCAACACAAAATATTGTTGTTTGTGGGTATGATATAGCAAAGTTCATGTCTAAATCTATATAAGTCGAACGCGTCGGATAAATAACGAGTGTCGAACGATTTGTTCCACACAAATGCTTGTATTTTCAGATAGTCGAAAAAAAAAGAAGTAGGAGCTAGCGTAATGCCCACGATTAACGCCCACGCGATTGGGCCGCCGATGCGAGCGCTATGACCATCATTTTCCTTTTTGCCTTTACGTAATTAGACCCCTGAAGAACCGCCATACTGGTACAAATGACCTAGTATTTTGTGTCATTATCTCCCGGTCTAATACTGAATATAAAATATTATTATAAAGTATCAAAAATCTACCACAGGAACGAAAAAAAAATACGTTGAAAGAAAATCAGCCAGTTTCTTTTATCATCCATAATTTGTTTTACAACAAAATCAATAATAATAAAAAAAAAAATTATCGCAAATGACGTAAACAAATTAATAACAAGTAAAATAATATAAAACACAGTTTCCGTAACAAATCTCGTGATTATATGATTGCGATCATATTACACACATACATCAAGATTTCCAGACATAGTAGCTGGTGAAGTATCTAAAAAACATTCGTTAATTTTTAAAAACTTGTCTTCAAAAAAGTTCATACAATTTACCTCGTAAAAATTATTCTTATCAAAAAGGGCGTTTCCGAGGTGAAGTTTCTGGAAGACCATTTCATTTTTAGTCAATGTTCCTGTTTTATCTGCCAGCAGATACTGTATCCGGCCGAGCTCCTCGGGTATGGTGGTGGAACGCATGACGGTGCCTTCAATATTTTTATCACGTTGGATCGTCCAGGAGTAGAACGCCTTGCCCATGTCTAAATTAACTCTCAGGCTGTAGACAATTTTTATACGATAATATGAGATCTTATTTTAAAATTAAACTTTGAAATTATTTTGTTGCGTATTTTAGCAACATTGATATATTAAACATTTTAATGACAGTTTCATTGTTAACTCCGATTGATCTTTTTTTTTTATTGTAGCAATGTTCAAATGGATAGAGTAAAGTAGAGTACATAAGAGGAAGTTTGAAAGTAGCATCGATAGGCGAGAAGTTATGTGGAAGGCGGCTATCATGGTATGGGCATGTTTTGCGGAAGAATGAGGAACATATTGTGAGGAATGTCTTGGGCATGAACATGGATTGATATAGAGGAAGGGGACGAAAGAAATCTATGAAAAGATGGATGGATTGTGTGAAAGACGATATGACTGGAAATAATGTTACTTGTGAGATGACGTCAGATAGGGAAGTATGGAAGAGGAAGACATGCTGCGCCGACCCCATATTATATTATAATATTCCTATTTGTCCCTCCAATTAAGCTTAAAGCTTATGCAAGGCGTGGGGACGACCAGCGGAACGAACAAGCGACTATTTTAAATCGCTAGACTATTGCGCTATGGTTACGAGCTTTTGGAGCAATATCATCCTTTTCCTATCCGTACATGATTATATATATAGCAAATCAACAAGAATCATTATTTAAAAAAGGCATCCAAATATTGTTGAAATATTTAGTGTACATAGTAACAAAAGTTTTACATACATATAAAAAAAGGGAGTAAGGTATGCTATACGATAATAAATGAGAGAGACTACAACTCACCTTATAGGTATGATATATGAGAAGAGAAGTACGAATCTAAACATGAACCAGTACCACGGCCCGTCGAACCCCTTCAGCACGATAAGTAGTAGAGATATGAACATCGTGGCCACGAACAACACCTTCGTGAAGTCGTTGATTTGTAGATCTAACCGGCCGACTTTTGAACGAGGTGTAGCGTTGTTCATAACACTACGAGTCTCACTACCTGCAAAATGTAACAAGGATAACATACATAATCTATCGATGTAAAGCAATGAAGCTGATTAATTGTGTAAATACATTTTTTTTTATTGTTTTCGATCTGTTCAAACATTCTATGACCTTTCTGAATTTATCTTTGTTAGGAAGCTAATTTCAACAAGTGAATACACCGACGCCATACTTGGACGAGCAACCCGTGTGAGTTATCGGTAAAAATAAACATTAAATCTTATTGAAATAATGTAGTTTTGTAAAGGCAATTCGCGTTCAGAGCCTCAACAGTTGGAATGTATGAAGATGTATCTTGTGGTATTTTTTACAATATCACAATCTACAAATCTAAGTGACTTTTAAAAAGAATGGGTTTTCTCGAATTATGTCAAACGTAGTGTTAAGTTCTATTACGTGTTGGATTAAATTGGATCGGAGTTTACAAACAACCAATATGAACAAGCGCACACATTATCCTTCTACAAAACACAAAATCTAACTCTGCGCATCGTAAGCCTTGGCGAGTTTTCAAAATTTGAACCATTTCATCAGAATGTTAAACCGGTTACACATTACCTGTGTAAATAACAAGTCCGGTAGCTTGTCCCGAGGCCACGACGCAGCCGCTCCACAGCGTGTTCTCGATGTCCAGGGAGTCGCTCTCCTCTTCGTCCAAGCGGGTGCACGTGCCGATAAACGAATGTATATCTTTCTCTGGCTTCTCGACGAATAGTTGGGCATTTATGTCGAGTAAATGAGCGTCGGTCGGAAGTTTTTGTGTCGATGGCAGTGGTATTCTTGAAAAATAGAAGAAAATATTTTAATCGAGATTATTTAAATTTTATTTTTGCTTCGAATGTGTGTGTGTACGATAAATGTCAGTTTGTCGTACAGTTCATAGTTATTTCTAATGAGTATATGAAGAAATATAATTAAGAGAACTTCGTTCCAACAAATGTCTAATACTTAATTGAATTTTAATTTGTATTTATATTCAAATACATATGTATAATATACTAACTACTCATATCTACAAGCCGACTATGACTGTGTGTGTACAAAGAGGTTATTTTCATTCAGATAAAACGAATGGAAGTAAACATTGTTATTCTGAGAAGTGGGAAACCCATCGATAAACAAACATCAAATTCATTGATTTTTACTGCTTTTGTGAGTCTCAATTTCAGGCTATCTAACGCAAAATATAATCGATGTGTGAAATCTTTCCTTCCGCAATCTGAGGGAGTGAGTTCTTAAAAAGGGACGGTATTGTGTAACTGGAATCCGGTAAAGCGCGCTATTTGATTTTACCATAGGTGCTGGAGTTAGCCGTCAGACGGTACCAACTCATCCGAAAGGATATAATGTTAATTTTGTTTATTGCCATTGGTTGAGGTATAAGAACGTTTCACATCGTATGCGACTGTAAGAATATTTTATTTTTTAATTGTCCATGTTGGTATTAAGATTAAACTGAAGACATTGTTGAACGCATTATTCAAACAAACAATATCATAACTTCATACATAGTACAGAGTGTATATAGAGTATATATACATACATACTTAAAATATTTACATATTTTAGAATTAGCATTACGTTTCAAATGATGCGATTTAAATAACAAGCCATGTCACATACATATTATTCCGGAATATTGAATTTCTAAGAGATAAGGTTTCCGCTGGTATGTTCGTGTATCAACGTTTAGGAGAACGCGAAAAAAGGTACAAACGTGAATACAGCTTTAGTGGCGTTTTTTTTTAAATTATTGCTAATAATATATGTAAATGTTAAAATTAACAATTCTACAATATTTCCTAATATTTGCCTAAAAATACGTTTTATTGGCGTTAAGCATCATAAAGTCTGATACGTTATTTTTTGTACATAAAAGCTATTTCATCTAAATATCTTTCACAACGGAGATTTCCATTAATATAAGATTCTCGGTCACAAGTATGACTGGAACATGTTTAGGACTTATTTTAGTACTATTTTTCAATATTCTGTATTATTTAAGAAACAGTCGTTTCATTTTCATTTTACTGTTACATAAAAAATTGCAAAAAATGACAGACATATAAACTCGATTCGTGTTTCAAATGTTTGATTCACTTTTTTAACATTTTCATTCTCAGCTTAGCTGAGATTTGACATTATCATTAAAATATAATAGTTATTACGATTAATAATGCAATTAACTTTTTTATTACACATATTATGTATATATAAATCATAAATCAGTAGAGTATATATGCTTGAACACGCTAATCGAAATATCTACTATCTATTACATTCTTTGATTATTAATATATTTAGATAGAGTGTCACACTACGAGAACTAAAACAAATAAAGTTGACCCGCAACTCTATTATCTTGGTGTGCGTGACAGCTACGCTTGACGCTCGTGAAACTTCATCCTAATTTACTAGTGTGCGTACCTATTATAAATACTCTTTTTTTTTTTTTAGTAGTGGCTTTTATTTGCGCCAAGAAGGCACAGATTATATCACCAATGTCACTTGCGATTAAGAAGACACGATGGAGATTGAACGGTACGGTCGAGATTACAGGCTTTATAGTAGTCAAATATTAATAACAAGTTTTTTTTTTTCGTTAGATAGCCCATTTATTGAGAAAGATTATAGCCACCCTGCCCACAAGTGGCGAATCAGTAACACAAGAGAATCCGCGCAGAACAGTTGGTACACTTTAAAATTTCAATACAAGAAAACAAAAGCTATAATGAATAAATTAATGTTGATTATCGAAACTCATCTGAACCCTTATTAGTTAGATAACAATCTGGTTTTAAATAAAACCTGTTTATCTGTGACGCGTAACTTTGAAAGATGTATGCTCTGCTTTCCGATTCGATAAAAACATTGCTATTTGGACTCAATTAAGTTTCAAATCTATTTACATTACATTGCAATTTACGTCACAGATTCATAGTGAAAATTACAACTCAATATTTAAAGTTCACAAACTGAGTAATTAATATGACTGTAATATGTTATAATTTAATCCATTAAGTAAATACTTTCGCTAATTAAAAAAAAACCAATTCTCTTTGAATGTATATCACAACAACTACACATAATAACAGATTATCTTTTTAACAAACAGATAATTAAGACTTTCTTATGAATCACTTATTAGTCGTTTCTATCTTTTATTCTTTTAAAATGTTATAAATGTTTACCGACAGTTTTGCTCAGACAGTTTTATAAGAATAAATAAATTCTAATACTATGACAAAATTATTTACCTTAATTTCCAATCTATTTCACCATCAAGCTGATCAGTTCTTATAAAAACTGTTCCCATAGTCTCATTAGTTCGAAGTAAAATCATGTCAGCGGGTACTCGCTGCCCTTTGTGGAGCATTACAATGTCACCAACACGCAGTTTTGATGCAGGAACATGTTCTGTGATGAATGGACGGTATCCATTTATATCGGAGTCTAATACTATGCGTTCATATCGCTGCCTGTTTACTTCCTTATCTCGTCTGTAATAATTATTTCAAAACTGTTTGTTGCAGTGTTCATAGTTACTGATTTTTAGTCCTCAAATAAATTGGATCTATATTTAAGTTAATATATATAAATTGTTTATAGCATTGTCAGGATGAATTATTATTTTTTTAAAAGACTGTTTTAACAGTAATTTTATGGGTAAAGAATCCACTTTATCCAAAATACAACTTACCTGTATCTTCTAAAGTCATCAATAGCTTCTCTGAAGAGTGTGACAGCGAGGACAAAACATAGAGGTCCCCAATAAGTATACAAGTATCCAATTCTAATACTGGGAATGAACTGGCTAACGGCCATCACCAAGAAATATAGATTCAAGAAAAACCTGAACTGTTCAAACAGAACAATTGGAAGGAATGTGATGATGTTGTATTTCTAAAATAAAAGATACAACATTACTATAACACATACAACACTCTTAATACTTATACAGTTTACTTTTAAAATAATCAAAGAAAATAGGAACATGTTATGGATATGACACATAATTAATCAAAAGCAAAATTAATATTTAAATTAAAATATTATGCATCTTTAAATAATTTAAAATATTCATATTTGCATACAAAAAGTTTGGAAAAGTTCTTATATGATTTAATATTGTTTCAAATTGTAATAAAAAACGTTCCAACAAAAGGTAAACATAATTACTTTAATTTATACACAGATCAAACATAATAACATAATATGGATCTCTCCATATCTGAATGAATTCTTTATTCTTTAAGCACGCGACCGAACGAGGTCAATCTCACCTGATTACAAACATAGTTGGCAGGATATTCTTCTTCAGGCAATTGTCCTAAGTAAATTACTCTCGAACATAATTCACGTTTACGAAACCTCGAGAAGTTGAATCTAAAATTAAAATGTTTTGATAAACAAAGATGTGTTATTGGAAAAAAAATCAAAACAACCAATCTTACCTAGACCATATTGATTTCTTTTTAGGCCGTGCCAAAAGCGGAGTAGTCTCCATAATTCATATGATATATAATTTTTTATTTTATATCAATATACATTATATTAATTGAATTTAAAATATTTATTCTTTGCTTTGTATAAAAACACCACCGTATCAACTACTCATTTGACAACATACAAAGTACAATCTGTCAAACGAACGACAAAACAATATAAAGAAGCTACAATAAATTATACAATGAAACCACCTAAGGCACCTTAACAATGTTGTTGCTTAAAAAATACAAATTGGTAAGATATAGTTAAAAATAGTGTCCCGCTTTGAATTTTTTTATCATAACTCATTAAGATTTTTTCAATTATTAAAAATACACGTATTATGTGATTACATTGAATCTATACAAAACCAGGCAAATACATTAATGCTGGGTAGCCCCAAAAATTGAGATATAGTTTCGATAAGTACAAACAGGTACTTCATTTTTATAAACCTAACAAAACTTAACTTAAGATAAATTAATTTGGTATCATAATTATCAAGTTTCATACGATTTAGAAACATGAAGGAACTAATTATATACAAATAATAATTAAATATTGTTACTCTACAAATCATGACCGCATGGAATGCAAGAATGCTAGCAGTATTTGAATTACAATCCGAATCCGATCCTCTGGGCAAAAAATGAATCAATGAGAGGTTATAAGGAGATGTGTTATACTTTTAATGAAACCTTTTGCACCACTACTTCAAGTCCAGGTATTACAACTGTAAATGGGTAGTAGATATAATTTAGAATAAGAGACGAATATTTGTATTGTTTGTTCGCTTCAGCTTTTTCCGCGGTGGCACCAGCTCCTAACATTGTTTCTCTAATATGAGACGGGGTCAGGGTCGAACATAGTGTACTACACTAGGACCCGTCCTCATTCCCAAGGAACCAATGTCAGTTCATCAAGTGTCTTGCCAGTATCATGACTAATTTCACGGGGGTCAATAAGAACAGGAACTTCGATGGGACCCAGAGCATCATTGCATCATCTTATTGAAGCATGTTAAGCATTCAAAACGCAGCGTGGGTAGGCTCCCCACAAGGTGGTCCGACGACCTGTTGAAGGTCGCGGGAAGCCACTGGTTGCGGGCTGCACAAGACCGGTCGTTGTGGCGATCTTTGGGGAAGGCCTATGTCCAGCTTTGGACGTCCTTCGGCTGACATGAATGAATGCATTCAAAATTGTTTTTTCTAAGTTGATTAGGATCTTTTTTATTTAGGTAATTTTGTTCAGAAAGTATTAAAAAAATCTATTTCACTAGTAACAACTATTTTTATTGAATTTTCCGTAAAATTAGGGGTTAAAATCTATATCTTGTAACACTAAAAAGAATGTAATGAATGTGTTGCCCATAAAAAATATTTATTTATTTTAATAATTTAAGTAAAGATAGCTCGGTTAAATTTTACTTAAATCTTATAGTAATTACAATGGGGATTTTTATTAAGTTGATTTTATTTTATTTGTTTTGAAATGAACATAACAATCATAATAATATATAGATATATAAACTGCATTATTTACTACCAATTCGTAACTAGCAACATTCATTGTTAAAGACTAAAGTAAATAAATATGGCGTAAAAATCGCGCTGGGTGTGTAAGTGTTTTTATTTTAAAATGTCGAAGATTAATATAGAAAACTAATATAAGTTTCGTTGTGGAGTCTATAAAAAACCGCATAGTGTGAATTTAATAACGTGATTAAGTGCTGAAAAAAGTGGCGGTGGATCACATGACAAATAAGATCAATGACTCCAGTGGTGGTTGACAGGAAGGGAACTCGGGAGTCGGGACTTCGTTTCGTCGTCTACTCTCTCATTTATCCGCGGCTGTTAGAAAGTAAGGAAAGATATGTTTTTATAAATAAAACAGGTTTTATTTAGGAGTTTCTAGAATTCATTAGGGGTCTCGTAAAATATATTAGTTTACGACTGTAGTTTGTGTAATTAAATTTGCAAAGGGTCCTTATTAGATTGTGATGCGGCGCGGCGGAGGTCGCGCCGTGTTGTCTCTGTCGGTCGGCCCGGCAGTCGGGCGCACCTCCGTGTGACCTATTTTCTGGTTATTGCATTGAGGCTACTATTTATGTCTGGGGGTGTGATATAGGCCGGCGGTCTTGCACCTTGTATGCAGTAACTTAATTTGCTTGCTTTTTGAACCGTTTTTAAGATGTAATGGTGTGCTTTAATATAAATTCAGTTATTTTCTTTATATTGTGTGTATAAATATCAATAATTTAAAAATTTGTGGGTTATATATGAAATCTGAGTGTCAAATAAGGTAAAATGGATATAATTTTATATTAAAAGAGCTTTGTAACAAGTACATTGACATTTTAATCCTAATTGTAGTATTAATACCATTTTTAGAGAAATAGAGCAGTAAAACAACACATTTTGTAGTTGTGACTATAAACATATTAATGAAGCTGCTTGCATGCTGATGACTTCATTAAGTAATAATCTAAATATTATTAATAACAAAGTAATATTAAATGTATGCATTAAATTCCTACTAATTGAACTATTCTAAATTTATAATACTCCCTTTTAAAATAAAATTAATTTATTGTGTATTCTCACTTAAAATATGAAGTATATTAAATATTCAAATAAGATTCTTATTTACCATATAACTACTATTATCAGATACACTGACTTTAATACATTCTGTAAATTTTAATGTTAATGAAAATAATTTTAGCAATTAATTGGGTTTTACCCAAATAAAATGTTTTTGATTGAAATGATTAATTAAACAATACTTTTACCATTAAGTACTACAACTATTAGTAATTTAAATAGTGCATATACTAATTATTAATTTATACTTTAATTTTTGCATTAAATAAAGAATTTAATGCAAAAAATATTGTTTAAAAGAGTTTCACACTATTTATCCTAACATAAATTAATGCATGCAGTTTTAAAAAACTGTGAAGTGAATATGTAACAATTTTAGTTCAAGTTTATTATAAGATAGAATATAAAAAATATAATATAAAAAGAAACAGTGATTAGTCAGTAATGGTATTAGTTTTTTATATATAAATTTTGGTGGTCCCCGTAACGGTTTAGTTTGGAACCGGTGTGTGGTAGCATGATTGGAAAGAAAATATTTTTGTAATACACCCAGGCAAAGTTAAGATGGATGGTTTGTATTATTAATTAAAAAGCTTCTGAACCTCCACCTTATTCAGTGATACATATTGTATTAGTTTTTCAAGTACAGTAAGCTGAGGTGCTAATATGGAATGCCTTAGATCGCTTTAATAGGCTATCAATTAAAAAGTTAGAACTTGTAAATCTTAAATGAACAAAAATAATATGAAATAAACAGAATGAAGATACTTGTATATGATCTAAATAAATCTATTACATAGGTTTAAGCAGCAAAGAGAGGCCATTGCCCATCAGTAGCATAATTAGTGCAGATTACTTTTCTTGCTTTTATAATATTAGTAGTTGTTGCCCGCTGCTTCGCTCGCGTTTTAGGGGTGGTTGTCATGTGTTAGGCAAAGGAAGTAGCCTATGTCCTTCCTTGGAGTTCTAGTTTGGTTCATATTAAGTTTTGTCAAAATCCGCTCATTGGTTTGTGCAGTGAAAGAGCGACAGATAGACAGACAGACACAGTTACTTTCGCATTTATAATATTAGTATAGATTATTAAAGAGTATGTATGTGTATATAACACTTATTCTATGTACTCACTTTCTACATCATGTCTGCACATCCAAATACAAGTGAAATTAATTGAACTAAAAGTATATGATGTATAAGCTTATGACATGATTCTTAAGATAGTCATAAATGAAAACTCTTTTTGTTAAGTTGAGAAATAAAATAGTTTATTTGTTACAGAAACAGTCTGTGGCAGAAACTGCTAGTTGCCTAGTGTAGTGACAATGGGAGTGAATATAGTGCAGTGTTTTGAATGTGACGTGACAACAATATGATGGAGACCGAGCTACCACCCGGCAGCTGCAATTCAACTGGTCACCTGTCCACTATTGGATGGAATATACCAGGTAAATTTGTTCCTATAAATATATATATATTTTTATACAATTTGACAGGCAAGTGGATGTTAGTAGTCAAATTTGTTGTTTGCCAAATGATGTGATGGTAATAATGTGCAATCTGTATTACAAATTTGTTATAAGCTTATCTATGATTTATTGTGGAATATAACTCAAATCATTGTTGTGATGTTGTATTTAACTTAATAAGTAGATTCGACATTCTATTACATTCTATAAAAATAGTACTAATAGTACTATAGATTATTGGAATTCCGGTGTTTACCTGAAGTTTCGGTGTTTACCTGAACTGGAATCAACATTAAGAGTAATCACATATTAATGCCTCTATGGTTATGGCTTTTTCAAAAGTACATACTACATAGATATAGAATTGTACATTGTGACCCATTTTAGGTACTGTTATTAAAGTACTCAAACACGTATAATATAGAGGACAATATTGGTTGAATGAATAAATTTGTATAAAATTATAATTGAAATGAAATAGTCCGTTAATTCGATTTCCGTTGGTGCAGGTCGCATGCACCACTCGGCGAGCACGCCGGCGGGCGTCGACGGCGGCGCTCGCACGCCTCCCGCCACGCCCAAGAAAGGCGGCAAGATGCTCGCCGTGCGCGTGCAGATGCTGGACGACTCCATATCCATGTTCCAGATACAGGTGAGCTATTTCGAAATATTACCATCAATGAGAATTAAGTTGATTCCCCACAGGAACGTACATCCATTTTATAAAGTTATTTTGTATGATTTAATTAAATGTGGAGCAATCGCCGTTGGTATTACTTTTAATTAGTTTAATTATATTATTATTATTCACTTGTCACTTAATTCTTTTACATTTCATATATTTGAGTTCGGCGCAGTGCGTTGCTAATGCCGCATGTAATATATTTGGCAGACTTTTATGGTCTACTGTCTGCTTGACGCAACATGTAAATTTTTATGGTAGGCTAGATTTTCGCTTTCCCAGAAATAGTCAAGGTGCTGAAATATTCAGCGGGATTGATAATTCTGATTAACAAACATTCCTTTAGTCTACGTTAAACTCCCAGGACTTATGGATTAGGATATTTAGGACTTGTATTATTTTCTAATGAAAATATAAGTGATGTAAGAGAAATTAAAAAAAAAAAAAAAGTCCTTGGCCGATAGTGTACCGAAGATTAACTTTACAACACTGTTTGGCTTGACCGTGTATGTTTTTGTTTTATGATATTTGTAGGTATTGAATAAACTAATCGCACTGCACGCAAAAATCGAATTTCGCCATTCTTGCAATTATTTTCAATCATGACAAACATTCAATTACTGTATCTCAATACCACTTAAGACCTCTTGCACTATAACCGAATTCAAAGCCACTTAGATTGTATTTAGGTACTTGCAGTTTGACAATGATTTCTATACAATTATATATCATAAATATAATTTGAATGCCAAAAGCGCTTAAAATGTTCCCCATTCAATGTATTGGCAGAGCATAGCGAACTGTTAGTTATGGTAATAACAATACCGATTTAGATATAATTTCTTCACGATGAACTTATTGTCAGCGGTCAAACAAACATAAAAAAATTACATAATAGTAATGTAAAGAACAGAAGTTTTAAGTCGCGCCAAAATCAAAGCAAATATAACATTCACATTGTAAACTTTCTGAGATACTGTGCAAATATCTATTCGTATTTCAGTAGCAAAAATTCTCTATTCTCTGACGTAACACAATTTCAATACTCCAATACGAAGAATACGTCTTGAGATATGATTTTGAGAAGATTGCCAATTTCGCTCTCTACTTCTTTCCTCTAAAATTACGTTATTACGTTCGTATTGACACTTGTTTTCATGCTAGTCCTAACGACTTGTCTCCTCTGCCACAGATTAAAGTGAAATTAAAAAAAAAGAATTTTAGTTTTTAAAAGTTAGATATTAGATTGCTAAATGATAATTCTCCGTTCTGAAATTTAGGATTAAATACATTTATATATCAAAGGACACGACTCACGAGGTTAGTCGTATAAAGGCCTAGGTATGAGATTTGCGAGTCACTAATGGCATCCATCGGGGCCTAATTGTTGTCTATACAGCAATATCTGACCTCTCCCGCAGCGGTTATTAACTAACGAGGGAAATATTTATTGGATGATAGTTTGTTTAATGTTGTTATTTACTTGTTATTCATTTGTTCGTTTCGTCGAAAAACAATTAGTTATTGACAATTAAATATTTCATTCGATTCATTGTTCTGTGGTTTCAGTTGTTCAAATGCATAGTAGATCAGCATTTCTTTTAAAAATCTTTTAATTACTATTGTTTGTCGTCTGCTCGATGTCATTTATTATTTGTTGAGAATCAATTGAATTTTTATTGATGATCAAGGATTATTGTATTGTCTGTCGGTTTTTTTTTGTTTCAGTTTCGAAAGTATCTTCTTTCTCCGAGTATATTATATTCTCTACTATAAAAACTGTGTCTAGGCCCTTAGGCTTATCAATATTTAATGTCACACAATTTTCTACAGTAGTGTTCGCTCCACACTTATATAAATGGGCTGAATGTCATCAATATCTTTGAATCCGGATCCACACCGTTGTCTCTCACCTTTTATATAGATACACTTCATATGCAGGCGTGGTTCTTTTTATGGTCGATAAAAAGGAATATACTACGTTGCACTGTTTATCAAGCCATTAAACTTGATCAGAAGGTGCAAATATAAAAAAGGCTAATTCTTGTGACTTTTTTATAACTGGTACAACGGACGATAGAGAAATATTTTCAAAATATTCACTTATGATTCAAATAATTGCAAATTTTACCGTCTCGTTATAAAACAATATTCTGCATGTAAACGCGTTTCCAAGCGAGACAAAAGATAAAAAAACTTTTTCATAGTAAAAATGATTTGTTCAAGTTCCATTAGTTTAGTCGCAGAAGAACTTTGGCTGTGTCGTATGAAATTTGAGTTTTATAAGTTTGCTACGAGTTCGCTCCTCGTCTGGAAGAATTTTTCATAAAAACTTTGTAAATATCGGTTGAAGTTCTTGAGCTAATAATCTTGATTTACTAGTTGGCTGTGAATCGATTTCAAATAGAACAGATTTTGAGAAGCTAATGCGATTATTTGATCATTTCGTTAATATGTTTAAGTGACCAAAGACCAACCCTTTGTTTATAGTCAAGAATATAAACATGGCCATCGAGCAGAGGCGAATAAATAGCCGTGGCACAAAAAGGTTACGTTCTAGTTTTTTTTTTTAATGTGATTAGTCGAAGGTATGATATTAAAAGTTACAAATACTTAACGTTATATTAAATGAATAAAGAAAACTCCGTAATATTTTAATATTAATAAACAGAAGTTAAATTAAAAGAGTAAACAAAAAATAATATTTATTCACAAAATATATTAGGCATTTTCGAAACATTATCGTTACCTTTTGACAGATATTCACATACATTCGTGTGAAACAGAAAATGTCTCGTATTCGAAGTTTGTTATAAAGTTTCCCCGTGTAAAGAGGTCGACGCCACCTCCGTCCATTAGAACGATGAACGTATCGAAGAAACTGTCGCGTTGTTCGCCTAGAAAGCATCTCTTTAACCCCCTTCTGTTTCTACTTAGAGCGTATATTAGGTCCTACCATGTACATACACTGCTGAAATAGATTCATGTACATTGTACATGGGTCGATGTATGTTGCACGAAGATGGAGCGAAGCTTTTAACTCGACAAGGACTTGGACGCATTATCGAATCATTCATGTGCCGATATCGAGATGTTTGAAATAAGATCTGAGTCTTATTACGATGTTTGTAGTTTAAAAAAAAAAAAACAAAACAGTATCTTTCTAACCAAGTCATTTACTTAAAAAATTAAACTATTGACTAGTACTGTAAATATCGGTCATGAACTTTTTATATGTCGATAGCTGTAAATTATGTAGTTCCCGACGACGCGGGTGACAATATACATACATACAGTATGATGTACGCTGCACTTTCAGAGATGTTACGATACCTTATTAGGAAAAACTGTAAACGTGTTTAGTCTTTAGGAACGTGTATTTTAAGTTTCGGTACGCTGTAGTCGAATAAGGAGATCTTTATACACCTTTATCAATACGATTACTCATTATCTCTACATAGAAGAAGACAAAGTCGTTTTCAGCTGTCTGTACTCTTAGATTTTATAAAGAACGCAACGGATTTTAATGTGGTTTTATTATTAAACATAGAGATTCAATACATGTGTTAACATCAATATTATTTTTTAAAATAAAACAAAACTCACACATCACAGAGTATATTTAATTTTACAAATCACATTTAAACACAATACGGAATATTATACTCAGTCAAATATATAACCTTGGATTGATTTCGCCATCGATTTACGAACTGAGAACTAATCTATTCACACAGTGCTCTTAAAATATTCAACCCTACTTACAATTATAATTTATTTTACTACCCTCCTTGTTGATTTTCTGACATTTTAATAAATATAGTAAAATCAAAATCATATTTATTTACAATATATCTAACTTATTTTACAAAGCTTATGTTTTAATTATTATTTCACAGCAAAACCGTGATTTTTACTTTACTAGTCGGAAAAAACAAGAATTTTTCTTTTTATGTTTTTGTTTCTACCTGAAAGTTGTAAATATACACTTATTGTAACCGTATAAGGGCAGGACCGGTAACTAATACAGTAAGTATTGTAGTTGTTGTAGTTATACATTGTAGATTTAAATCGAAACCATAATCATACATAAGTTGAATTTATATTTTTTACGGACGCGTACACCCGTAAAAAGTACTTTACCCGTAGGTGAAGTTCATACAAAGTCACATATCTCATTTCCCCCCCCCACTTTAAAGTTGATATTTTCAAAATCATATTCTCATAAAATGAACTGTACTCTACTGAACTCTAAATTAAATCTTTTTAGACTTAGTAGTTTTAGCTGTGCGTTAATGTCAGTCAGGGAAAATGATTTTATAATAATAGATAAAGCCGACGAATCCTTATCGCGTTGTGGTTGTATCTTGTAAGGTTGTGGGCGACGGTAAAGTAAACACTTGAGTGATGTCATAGGCGCCGTTACAGCTTTATCTTTAAACAAACGATTTCACGTCTTCCCGAACATTACCCCTTCAAAATTCTGACAGTTACATAACAGCTTTTGATAAAAGAAATTTGAAATAGCTCGAAGTTATTTGAGCAAGAAGTCAAGAAGCGACTTATTTGATTAATATTGTCCGTGTAAGATTACGAAGTAGAGCTCTTTTTTTGAATTGACATAAAAAAAATTGTCTTTTTTTATGTCAATTACTTTATTTCTTAAAAATAACTAAAGACGTTATTTTCAATCTACAAATCTAAAATACATCTAAAACTTATGTCCCATATCAATTGGACTAATTTTAACAATAGCATTGTTGGCACTAATACTGCTTACAAACACAATGTTTCCATAAGTTATTTTTACAAAATATTATCTCATATTAAATAGTATGAATATCATCAAACAATTTGGAGTGATAACGATCAATTTAAAATTTTAAAACACTTAAACGTTTTTCTCGTTATAATTGCATGGAAACAATGCCAAGGCGTGTCGTAACTTCTATTTAATATTCAACCTGGTTTATATTGTCGGCCATCGTTAGCCTGGAACGGATTCGGAAGTCCGCTTATGTGCGAACAAAGTAAACAAGGATGTGCATTCAAAATGTTTTATGTTTTCGTTTCATTTGCACAGTGCACAGAACATTACAACGACAGAACTTACGTCTGTTATTTGACAGTAAAATTAGAATACATCATTATATACACTACTAGCATCCCGCAGCTTCGTGCGGATAGAATAAGGTTCACAGATTAAATAAACTTGGTATCTTTGGGCCAAGAACATTCACACGTGTACCTAAAAGAACTTACCAAACCTTCATAACGATCGTATGAAACATTCGTTTTTATTTATAAGAAGTTTGTGGGTAGAACGTTTATTGAATTCTAACATCAACTCTGTAGTAATCAATTTCGACTCCATGTGATATCCTAAAATAAGATCAAATATAAAAGAGTTTACTAAGGTTCCATTTGCGAAGCAAAAATGTATTTTTGGGTCACGCAGGATTATGTCGAGTACAATGTTCCAGTAAGACCAAATTGCTGGAGCGCGCCAGATAGGTTTCTAGTAAGTGATAGATATGTAGCCCTACTCTTTTTGCTATGTACAAGTTTATGGATAAATGCTTATTCCGCAATGCAGTTGAAGAATTTAGAAGTTTGGCGATAGTGAAACAACGAATAGTTATCCTATTTCTAGAAAAACAGTAAAGGGGTCGTAAGTTTTGCTAATAGTAGTACCCGTAGTAGTTTATTTATTATTTTAATGTAGGTTAATCACATGAAATCAACAAAAGTCCATAGCGATAACCAACGAGCTCAAAGTAATGTATTAAAGTCTCATACTATTACATAAGATTCGCTTTGTAACAGTCAATAAATCTTAGCTAACGTACTCCCTCGCAGAATGGCGCTCTCAAGTTTCTGAATTGGATAACGGCTGCTTGATACCGTATCATTGACCTTTAGGGTGATCATACAACGACGTTTATCCGACATCTTGATACCATTATTAATAAATTTCGATTTGAGTAATACAATTTCGAACACACAATAAAGTAAGAATTGATCCATTCGTAACAATTTGAAGATTGTGCTAGAGTGAAATTATATCTTATCCGTATAACTTTTAGAAAGCCTCATAATTGATCGAGTGAGCTATTAGAGAGAACGTTGCGTCTGCATCAACCCTTATCAGGCGCAGCTGGCGGTTCGCCAGAAGTTATCAAGAAAAAGGCTTAGCCGGCAGTTTTGATTGCCTCGATGGCTCCATTGTGCCCCTTCTGTTACGCCATTCGGTCAACTTTGCCGACGATTTTGAACCGTCATATTTTTGAAAACTTCTTTTAGGTTTTCTTTCAATATTATCCAATCCAATATTATCTCATAACACTTCTTTTATTACTGTTCGCATTTTCAATTTATTGTGATATTTTTGTTTGCGTTGGAAGTAAAGTAACCTAATAGTATTAAATGTCATCCTGTATCGTCTATGGCCTGAGAACTTAAATTATTTATAAGTCTACTGCCAAAGCTGAAAACACTTCGAAAAAAACGTGGCCAACGCTTTTACGCACATTAAGATAAATTTCACCCGTTCGTTTTAGTTCATTTGTAATGCGTCACTCTATCTAGACATAAATATTCAAGCTTGAGAAGATAACAGGCGAAAAATTCATAGCTTCTCTCGTACTTTTCATCTAACTTCGTCTGACCACTCTCCAGCCTGTTTATAAATAATCATGTATAGATAAAAAACCGTCTATATACCGTTTGTTATCTCGATTATATTTTTTCCCAGAGCTGGGGCTGTAAAGTGCAAGCGATAAAATCTATTTAAAGGAGTAGTGCGCCTTGCGGGGTGTCACCTTTTTGACGTCAAAGAGAAGCCTCGTCGTAAATAACCGGGGGTTAAAATAAAGCGGGTCGCCCTAATTGCTTAACTTTACTTGGTCATGAGTCTTAATTTGCAAAAAATATGTGTTTTTTTTTAGTTTTTAACGTCGTTATTCAGCGGCTAATTCGTCTTAAGTATATATATATTTGACCTGTATATTTCTTATCCTTGTAATGTTTATAGCGTGACACGAATAATTTTTGCAATAGAACATCTTAAGGTTTTATGGTCTTGCGGAATCCTAAAAGTAACAATTACAGGTAATGTAACCTGTACTGGTTTGAACATAATGAGCAACATATTATATATAATATCATGTTACATACATACACAAACATTTTGTCTAGTAAATGGTCAACACTGCTCATAGACCTTAGCGGCGTAAGAAATATTAACCATTTCGTACGTTGCGAATGCGCCACCAACCTCAGTAGCTAAGATGTTATGTCCATTATGCCTGTAACTGCACTGGCTTACTCACCCTTCAAAGTTCAAACCTGAATACAACAATACCAAGTTGAATTGGCGGTAAAATGTATGATGAGTGTGAGGTTCATATTCAGACGGGCTGGCACAATCAAGTTTACATGATTTTGATATCTGTTCACATTTTTTCGTGGCAATTCGCATAACGATTTTTATAAAATGACTAGAAGCTAGAGATCAATCCGGTCAATACAATTGGTCAAGAACATTTCAAAATATACCACTTAACAAATCAACAGAGGATACACGAAGACATGCATCATAAATATAAGTGTATCTACCAATTTACTTTTAACGACTTTATTTATACGACTCGTCCCCTCGTGTACGCTCCGTCGGCTGTTTGGTCGCTCGTTATCGATACGAATGCACTGTTAATATTGTAGCGACAGGTTAGGTCGAGGACGCGTAATCGATTCTGAGCGGAAATTATTCGATTAAATACCTCACGTGCTAATCGACTCGGATGTTTGACTGAAGTTTGAATAAATTGGTATTTTCATTATCGTTTTGCAAGTTGAGAATGAGTCTGAGAGTTATGTATGTTATAGATTTAAGACGTGACGTCGTTGATTTGATTTAATTTATTGTATATAGGTATTAACTAATATTGGAAAGTATGTTCGTTTGTTACGCTTTAAGTCTTAACTTCTCAACTGATCATCATTAAATTATGTATAGACAATTTTAGGGTACAGAATAAGACGTAAGTATTACTTGATCACCCCTCACACGGGGGCGAAGACGCGGTCTGAAAATAGTATGAATATGATTATAAAATCTAGCATTGCTGTATAAAAACAAGAGATAGGGTTGGATGTACAAGGGTCAAGTTTCAAAGTGAAATGCTTGCTCGACTCAAAGGAAAAATATAACAGCGATGGTAATAGAAAAGCGAACGCGTCACTGGCGCACAATAAAAAGAAAAACAATAAAGCTAACTCAGCACTCGCTGCCGTGCAAATGTAAACTTTATTATTATATTATTTTTTATTTATTTTGCATAGTTGCGAAGTGTGGCCGTTAGCCCGTTAAGTATATAAGCGAAGCGAAATGACCGCGACGAATTCTTATCATTTTTATTATTGTAATTTGTTCTAGGGTTTCGCCAAACAGCGTCACTTTTTATTGTTATGTTTACGTTTAAATTTTGAGTGGACAGTGTAATTACTGGCATTACATCTTAGATTTCCCGCGTTTGGCGGGGTAAGACTTACTATCAGATAACTCATAAGTGTGCCTTCTTGTGTTCTTTCTGATCTAAAAATAAAAAGAATCTCCGCAAATGAATATGAAAAATCTTTTCGTAATAAAATATATTTGTAAAAAAAATTATAATCTATAACTTACAAAAGTCTTAAATGCCTATGTACTTTTATAATACCAGTAGTCGCCAGTGATACCGTTGGCGTTTTAGGGGTTATTCGTCAGTCGCGAGTCGTCAGGTAAAATACAAAGTAAGCCTATTTTCCTTCTTCAAGTTTGCTTAATTACAACTTTCAAATTCGATTCAATGATTTCGTCGTGAAAGAGTAACAGATAAACAGATAGACAGAGTTACTTTCGCATTTATAGTATTAGTATAGATTTTTCTAAAATATTGTTCCTAGGTAAGCCTAAGATTCAATGAAGCACTGAAATTTATAAGAAATTCCAATCCTGCAGTAAACGTACAAGCATCATGTTACGTTGACCCAAAGGATAACGATTTATCAACTAGAGCGGTATACAGAGCGCTATCGTCAAAGGAACATGATGTTTAATTATAGTCTCAAATGTTTTTGTTGTAAATATAAATTAAGTTTGAACTATAATTTAAAGCTTTTGTTTAATTTTCACCTTGTGTGTGTGAAAAATGTACCTTGCAAATAAATTTCAAATTAATGAAGCTGATTTTTTGCATCCATTTTTAGTGTTGTAGACTTAGTGCTATCAAGGGCTCTGTGCAAGTCCATATGGGTAGGTACCACCCACTTATATATTCTACTGCCAAATGACAATACTTTGTGTTGTTCTGTTCCGGGATTGAAGAGAGAATGAGCCAGTGTAACTAGGCACAACGGACATAATAACTTAGTTCCTAACCTAGTGGCGCATTGGAGATGGAAGGAATAATTAAAATTTCTTACGGTGCCAATGTTTATGGGCAATGGTGGTCACCATTGCCCATAAACATTACACTTACCATCACCGGGACCGTTTTCCCGTCCGCCTATCTAAAAAAATAAAAATAACTTTCATAAAAAAATACATTATATAATTTATACATATTTTTACAGTATTCATTCAAAACAGTTGCCATTTGATCGAATTGTAACTCTTTCTTCTTTAGCCATTTAACAGTATACTCGAGTTCTTGTAAATGATTCAAACATTAATCCCCTTTTATGTCTGTACACAATTTATATAATAAAAAAAAAAAATTGTAAAAAGGGTAATTCTGAATGGAATTTAAATTTAATATTTAGAAATCTATTTGATTAAATATTAACATTCATATCGATATCGAGTTTAGATTGTTAAATTTCCCAATCAATTTTGTAAATTAGTTTGTGGCTTCCAATTTTAATTATTAATAATCGGTATTTGAGATGGATTAACAGTCAGTTGGTAATTTTCTCACCAATTTGAAATGCTTAAACTAGGTCTGACGAATTGTAATTGTATCGGTGAGATCTATCAGTGACGATGAGTTAAGTTGGAGATCGTTTGCCTACAGGTGGTTGAGCGAATTTAACTTGAACGTGATTGAATTAAGATTAGGATTAAACAAGGATTAAGTCAACATCATAATTTTATTGTTAATTTTAACTTTAGTCAAATTCACGGGGCTTGTAAACGTGTATATAATATAAATGATAACAGCTGAATAAATTAATTAAATCTATATACGATTAAGAAAATAATACTTGTGTATTGATATGATATCATTTCTTATTCGAAAACCGATCGATTTGAGTGATATCAAAGTATCCTTATTATATTACATTAAGGAGGACGCAAAAAATACGCTTTGATCGGCACCTTATCAAAAGTAGTCCTCACCTGTCACTTTACAATTTATATGCAAAATTCCTTCGGAAATCAATATCGGGTACAGCAGCTGTCGACACGATGTAATACTTTATGCCGTAACTGTATCTACAAATCTCGTAACATCACAGTCGATCTTGAAGTTAAATTATGATTTGCATTTTTTAAAAGTGACAACCCCATAAATATAACACGGTTGGGGAACAACCTCCTCCCTAGACCCTATTCCAATAGAAGGTATAAACATAAAAAGACAGTAGAAGAAAGAGAGTAGTTAATAAATACCCATTTATTAAAGCAATATATCACAAAAATATGATTTTTATAATTTTTTCTGTTTATCTGTTCGTTTGTTACCGCTAATCTCGAAGACGGCTTTACCGATTTGGATGCGGTTTTCACTTATGTACTGTAGTTAAGTCGGGGTAACATATAGGCTTTTTTATGAAAATTGGTTTACAAATAAAAAAGTTATGTCAATAAAAAAAAATACATCTAAATATTTATTGATCAACCATAATATAATACTCTTACTTTTGAGGCTTAAAGTCACGCGAACGGAGTCGCGGGCCTTTAGTAATGTATTCAATAAAACAGTTAATATATCTTCATTTTTAATAAATGATATATCATTAATATATATTCAACATAACTACTTATATCCTCTATAATTTAATTAAAAGTTTCTATAACAATTTCGCCGACATTAAAAACGTAATATTTTTACGAATTCATAATGAATACTAAAGATTATTCAAGAAATCGATTAATCATACACTTTCAATGCCAAACTTGTTTATTTGCCTTTGCTCCTCCTGTGATTGGAATAGCCTAGTGAATGTTTTATTATTCTATCACAGTCCACCAACCCCAGTACCCAACTATTGGTGGTTACACATGTGTCAGAATTTCAAATGAAAATTCAATTATTTATACGTTCCTATTTTAAATTAACGTTATATTATGTAATTAGTTTTAACGCTCTCCCGTTAAATATTTACAAGATTTTTACTTTTTAAAGGATACAAATGAGGTTACAGTTTATTTCAGAAAAATGTTCGAAATCCCTCCAAATCTAGTAGAAATGTACTGCGCTGTAGTAAAATTTTGATCTGATTCGTTGACTAAAATCTTATATTCCTCGCCGTATTATAGCGTTCTCGGAATAATAAGATAATATTTACATTGTTCCTTCGTAATATTTTTTCTATAAGGATATAATGTATTTTCGTGTCGTGCCTCAAAATATCAACGTGACAAGATGATATTATGTTTCGGCGTTGAGACGTCAAAGTTGGAAAACAAATAACCTGCTTTTTATATATCTAAACTATAATAACTACTCAAAATATCGAAGAACCTATATTTGGACATATGTACTTAGTTACATATTCCATTTATTGTTTCGTTGGTAGAAGCTAGCTTATAAGTAGATCTCGAGATCAGACCGCAGGTCAGTGCAATAAAATTTGGTTTTTATGTCCAGAAATTATCAGTACCTTGGTGTCTGGAGGTTGACCTCAGAGGCCGAATCGTTTAGGAGGACAATATCCTATAACGTTAACCCTTTCGATAAATCTTTGTACTAGATTTAAAATATTAAGTTATTATTTTTTGGTTTACTATTTTTGAGTAAAGGCACCGTATAATCTTACTTAACTTACAAACTTAATTATATATTGTACCTCTAAAATAATTTTAATTCTTTTGTTGCAGTCAAAAGCACTTGGACGAGTATTGTTTGATCAAGTCTGTCGACAGCTGCACCTCCTAGAAGCAGATTATTTCGGACTCGAGTATCAAGATGCGAACGGAACTAAGGTAACACATTTATAGTTCAAAAAGGTTTAGTAATGTTTATTAAATATTATTTATGTCTCTTGTTCTTCATTGGTACCGATTTTATGACATGGATTTCATGTCTGATGTTGTGATTTAGTCGAGAATATTGGAGGTTCAAATTATTTGTTCATTTAATTTCAAATATACATCTATATTTTTGTATATTTAGAAGTTAACTGTGAATTGGCCATTATATCAACTGACACAAGAGACGTAACTTAGATTACCTAACGTTTGGAGCGGAATGTCTAATGCCTCTTAAAATTTTAATGCTTATTGACGGAGGCTACCTATTGAATAAACCATTCGCTAGTCAGATTGTTTTCTCTTAACAATCGAGCTTACAGTACAGTTACAATGTACCGGTTTTCGTGGCGTTGTAAAGATCTTGATCATGATATCTTGGGCTGGTTTTTTTTCAGTAGTTGATAGGAAAATTAGGAATATTGGTAGGTCGTTTTAAAAACTGCTGAAATATATATTTTTTGTCTTATAGTACTGGTTGGACGTCGAAAAGCCAATGTGCCGCCAAGTTGGTCTATCGATGTTGGAGCCAACGTTAAGGTTTTGCGTTAAGTTCTACACACCGGATCCTGCGAGACTCGAAGAGGAATTCACACGGTATCTCTTCTGTTTGCAAGTGAAACGAGACCTCGCACAGGGTTGTATACAATGCAACGAAAACACAGCAGCGTTGATGGCCAGCTACATCGTACAAGGTAAGAAATTTTACTTTTACTTTTTATTTTTTAGTTATGAAATGGTATTTGTTCTTATCCCGTTTATTGGTGTTTGGTTGTTGCGAAAACTGCAATAATCATGACTTAACAGGAACTATTTCTCTGTTTTGGAGTGATTTTACTTTTGGGTTGAATTGATGTGCTTAAATGAAACAAAAGGTTTGTTTTTTGTGTTTAACGACATACAAGCTTTACTACACAGTTAGCGTAACATTAAAAAAAAAAACAAATAAAAAATATACATAAAATGTGTTAAGAAAAAAACGAGAGGTGTCATTGGTCGTTGTCAACCTGGGACGAAGTTGCTTCACATAATACATTTTATTATACATAATACATTAAATAATAATATACACACCGATATAAATTAACAACGCTGAAGAATAATTAAATGACAAGGAATACAATAAAGAAATTAAGTTAATAAAAACCGTATATAAAAGAAAGAGATAGAGAGAATAGAAAAGAGAGGGAAAGGTTGTCTGGAGGGGCATAACGCTTTTTCATTAAATGACGATTTCTGCCAATTCACTCTACTGTAAGCTGGTTAAAAGAACATCGTTCCAAAAACTAAATAATAAAACAAAAGATAAACTACAAATCATTTAACTTCAAAAGAAAAATCTTGTATAATAAAAGCACTTGCGACAAAATGCTACGGACCAGTTGCCAAATTTTATTCCCAACAATGTATATTATATTCTATAACTATAGATACGTAACGTGGCAACATTATTACATACAGATATTCTGTAGAATAACGAAACTAAATTAGTTATATTCGTAATAAACACCATTATTTATACTATAATTCAGATCTTACTTTTCTTGACCATCTGAAAAAAATGGAAGGGTTTATGTATACTGTACTATATCTTCGTTCGTATTCGGATATGTATTAACAACCAATTCTGACAGTTATTATTTTTGCACTTGATTCAGTCGACTGTACGATCCTTCGGATTATATAACCTTATTCAAGCAACTATTCTTTATTTAAATATATTTAATTTTTTAAATCGAATGTGACTGCAGATTAGAGTATTTCAGTTTAATGTCAACAACAACTCAATGTAAGGTCATGTAAGGTTGGTATTACTATGTGCGTTCACAATCAGTACGAAGTGAATAGTGATTAGATTTCGTACTTTATTACTGACAAATTCTACCCTTCAAGTTGATTTCAGTTAGATGTACAGTAATACCACCAGTTTTCGAATTCGCAAAAGTTAATATATATTTACTGGGGCATGGTACTCGTTTCTATAAGATTCCAGGATTAATTTTACCTTGACCTATTAAAACATTTAAAGCTCATGTCAAAAATACATTGACAAATAAGGTATATTACTCAATAAATTAATTAATTATATAATTAATAAAAGCGTGAATATAAGCTTAATTGTACTTTAATATCATACTTGGCAATTTTTCTGCAATTGTGGAAAAGAGTAGCTACTGAGTTTCTTGCTGATTCTTCTCGGTATCTACTTTCCGAACTGTGAACCGTGGTTGCTTTACATTTAATTCAAAACTGTAACATGACGATTCAATATTGGTTTATGAACAACTATACTTGAATAAAGAGTATTTTGATTTTTAGACCTTTGCCCACGCGTAATAATGTTATGCAGTACATTATCATTACAATCTATTTTTTCAAATTGGTAAGTTATTTTAAAGTCTGTGTTTTTTTTTTTTAATTCTTGATGTTTGTATCTTTTGAATAAAAACGTAGTTCTTAATTGTTAAACGAACGATAGCTACTACGTTACCTGGGGGTAGATAGGGTTTAATACAATGTATATAATAATACGCGGTATGCTATGAATGGATGTCCTAGAAAAAGTTTATGAAAGCTCCGACTACGCGAAGAATTCGCTAGGGATTTATTGTCTGCACTCGGAGTAAAGTTTCGTATGTATGTAAACGGGATGCGTAGGCATTATTAAATGCTAGTTATGAATGTAATGCTTAGGTTGGGGGCGTGTGATTATATGTTACGATCTGTTAGTGGAGATTTCTTGTTATATAGTTATTACTTTTGGTAATCTGACAACGTTATAATGTGTACTCAGAAAACGTAAAAACGGAACTAAATGTCACATCTGAAAGACGTAGAGACTTGAAATTAGGAAGCAACCATCATTTCGTTTTTGTGGAGGCGCTCTAAGAACTTTGTGAAATATTGATTT
Source organism: Vanessa atalanta (assembly GCF_905147765.1). Taxonomy (NCBI): domain Eukaryota; kingdom Metazoa; phylum Arthropoda; class Insecta; order Lepidoptera; family Nymphalidae; genus Vanessa; species Vanessa atalanta. The sequence continues at coordinate 3,024,704 of NC_061872.1, read as the reverse complement.
TAACGAAAGCGTTACACTTTTCTTGATCTTTAACGTCATCCAATTCACCAGTTTCAAGCGTCGTTATTTTTAGCACTCCAAGATAGATGGAAATAAATTTAAATGTTTTATGTTGTATATATAGTAGTATGTATCATATCGAGTCAATCGTTATTAAAGGCGCTTATGATCAATAAGTCTCAGTAGCAAAAGCTACCCAAAATGTCTGTTCAGCAATACGGCTTACTGAAAAGTTGCCTTCATATCAAAACGTCCAACTATCGAAATACTAATTAGTAAAACGTCGACTGTTAATAAATGATATATAGTCATTGTGTTAATTTTTAAAGAACAGTCTGTAACGGAGTATAAAATTATAATTAAAATGTATATTAAATGCTTCGAAGTTGTTATATTGTATATAACGAGCTGCCCGTACCGACTTTGTTCGAGTGAAATAAAATTTCTCGATTGCAGCGCCACCTATCGAGTCCAATCTAAACCACACAGTGTCAAATAAACACTAAAATTACCACTTACCACTGGGTCCATAGGACCCTGACCCATCGGGTCAGAATTACATGACGCCCATTGGTCTAGGCCAAGTTGGATGAACCTAACTCACACACTAAAATTGTACCAAAATCAGAGCAACCGTTTCGGAGGATTTTAGTTACCTACAAACGTACAGAAGATTTATAAAAGATCTATTTAGTAAAATTACGATTTAAAAGAGTTTTTTATAGTGCCTTGAATTATAACGCTTTTAGACTGACATTATACGCCGCGTAACCATATAATAGGATTAGGCTATTCATTTCTATGAATCAGACACATTGAATTACATTAAATAAATAATATTTATGCAATTAATATTAAGTAAAATTGATTTTTTTAGTTATTTTTTTCCCTCGATATTTTATCATACAATGTAATGTTATTTATTTCACATGTACATTTAAGTATAATATTTTTATTACATTGATGATTTCTTTTAAACTCATTTTATGAGATACATGTTATAAATTGTTGTTTGTATTTGAGCTTACGTCATTTGATAATGACAATGCGCTGGCAGTTTGTATGGCTATAGATTTTCCCACTATAGTTTTCTTGTGAAAATATCTTGAGACCAGTATTCAATATAAAGTAAATTCATTGAATTGTTTTTTTTATTTAATGGCATTTACAGCGTGCAAACTGTTAATCGTTCTGTTATTTTATCCACTATTAATAGTTCATTATTATTATATCGTTATTTGTAACACGATTCAGCTTAACTGTTTATATCCACTTTAATTACTATACTTCTAAAATAGACTTTGCCGACTTCTTTTAGACGCCATTTTTGATTTACTTAGCTCACATTAAATAACATAAGAACAAAATAAACCAAGTCAAATAAAACTCTAATAATGCTTGAGGATTTTCATTACGTACGATTTTTGAATCCGAATTGCGATCTCGCAAGCGATTACCTCAGAGTAAATAACAATTATACCTCGATCTGAATTCCAGACCTGATTGGTTTTCGTAAATTACGATTTTTAAAGTCTAAGGCAAGGTTCAGAACAAATGAATGTTTTGTATTTATACGTGTGTACTTTTTTTATTGCTTTGCAGTGTCAGTAACACTGGTGATACTGTCAAATTACATATATATAAAGTTCATCAGAATTAAATAAACATTGAAAGTAGCGCCTCATTGGTATTGATTATTTCCCGAGTTTCTTAAATCCTTTGCTCAAATAATGGCACGGTATATGAAGTTTATTTGCGACGAATTAATTATATATGCATACGGATTTTAAAAATGTTAATTTTTTTTATTATTGTTCAAGATAAAAATGTTCATATGAAAAACGAAAATGGAACTGAAATGCGAAATAAAAAAAAAATCTAACAATTAGTTAAATTAAACGGATGTTACAAATTTTGAGTCAATTATACAAGAGCTTCCTTCTTTTGTTTCTATTTGTTAAAAAAAGAAACATTCGTCGAAATTATATCGCAAGAATATTAATTAAAGAGAGGACGTTAAGGCACAAATAACTTGATAATATGTACATGCTATTGTTATGCAATTGTTTCTGTACTTACGAGAACATGAAATTCAAGCGGGCGATACTCCGCAGAAGAGGTACTCATATTATAATAAGTAAAACTTCTCCGAAACGTGCTGCATGTTTTCATACAAGTTTTAATTATATTGGTTTAGTATATTTTGTCAGTTAGATCTAAAATATGTTTTCTCATTTATTACTGTAGATGAAAATATTTTGATAAAACTGATACATAAATTAAAACAAGCAGAGTTACATGAATATTATAAATGTAATAAAACTATAACGTTAAATGAGATATTCGTTGATCGTATGATTCTATTCTAAGGCTACTTTCTATTATATCAATAAAGAGAGCGAACGTCAATCTTTGAAAGTTTTCTTTGTCCTTATATGTAGCTCATGCCAATACAGTAAAGACAATAATATCAGTAAAAGTCAATAGATTTTGTATTCAAAGAGTTTCGAGCTTATTCTACTGTGTTGCTCCGAAGACAGTTGGTGAATTCATATCTGGTAGAATTTCTTGCAGTTTTGCAACACGAAATAAACACATATTAATGTTATTAAAATTCAGTGATGTTTAACTGGGTTGGAACCCACAAAACCATGCGAATCGAAATTACTAGTACAGGAGGTCGTATTTAAATTAATTTCAAATGACAAAGACGAGACAGTGACGCGTCATACATTAGTTACGAACACAATGACCGAGACCGACCTTCGGAGTTGGTCATCAATTATGCAAATGTTTACTTCATTTCACACTCATGGGAAAATTATTCATTAGGTCCTTTTCGAAGTAATTTAAATTTGTTAATTATTTGGCTTCCGAAATTATCTTATATTTCAATATTGTAAAATAGAATTAATTGCCATGCGATTAATATATATATATTTTAATAAATGTATTAAATAAAATTAATTTAGCAATAATGTGCCAGCAATCCCGGTTGATTTGCAGCCACAAGCTCACCAGCACAATTTAACGAAAATTTAAATGGGACCATTTCGGAATAATTCGCAAAAAAGGTTGCAACCCCGACTGACAATGCCGAAGTTATATCCGAATATATATGAAAAAATATAAATATTCAAATTAAAAATCTGCTTTTTTTAAATCGGTTAAATGAGATTTTTTTGCGTGCCGTATCTATTGCGACATGGAAATGAACACATTTTTTTTTAATTTTCCATGATGAAAATATCCTGCCCTCAGAATAGTCAGGGAACGAAACGCAGTCTAACTATGTAATTGCTTACAATTTTTAGTATGATGAAGAAGGCGGTTTCATTCTCATGGAGCTATCGTAACGTTGTTACGTCAAAGAGCGTTACTTGATTTGGAAAACTGTGTGACATATATTCGCCACGCGCTCAAGTCGTGTTATATTTTATTAAATTCACTTCTGTTTTTTCCTGTTTAACTTATGATACTAGGTGTGACGAATTATGAAGTACATTTTGAGAAATATGATAAATATCGCGGAAAATGTAAGATCAATAGAAGGAAAATGTAATTCAACGCAAAATTACTTGTTATCATTAAAATTATTTATGTACACAAGAATTATATTTATTATATATTAGATTACAAGTTTAAAAAAATCAAAATATAGTTGTGACATCCAAATCCACATCTTTAAGTATTAATGACATCCATCATTTAAGTATTAGCGCAAAAGTTTCAATCTCAAATATATAAAAGTATTTTGAAAATTCTTATTTATTCGTTTTTTTTTTAATAACATTAATTGAAACGCATGCTTGTGCCGTTGTTGATACTATCTTTATTTACTAAAATATTTTTTCATTATATTTTTTATTTTAATCCACTAATCGGCATTGGAGCATCGTTGTCGAACTCCTATTACTTTATTAGTCTAGCCTTTTTCTCAAACGGATCAAAGTCAAAGTAAAAATTCTTTATTCAATAGTGAAGTGAAGTTACACCTACTTATTGATAGTCAAAAATCTACCACCGGTTCGGAAATGAATACCTCGGACCTGAGAAGAACCGGCGAAAGAAACTCAGCGGGATATATATTTTTTTATATTAGGATAGTAGGTCTAAACCCAGTAGTATAACATTTATAGGTTGATAATTTGGCTGATATTGAATGCTTTGTTAATCTACGTTGCAGCCGAGTGTGGAGACTTCGTACCGGAAGACTACCCGGACCACACATACCTCAGCGGCTACAAGTTCTTTCCCGGGCAAGATTCAGAATCCGAGAGGCGGATAATGGAGAACCACAAGAAACATATGTGAGCCAAACTAATTCGTATAAGCTGTAAGCTGAGGACGGAATTCATATACACAAATTATAATTTACCTTATTAAAACATCTGCATACATCTATTATTATTAATAGTCCCACTGATTTATTATTGATTTTCAATATTAAAAACAATTATTTAAATTATAAGATTATTAAGAGTATTTAGTATACTTGATTAAAAATGCATTGTTAATGTTTCATAATTAAATTTGATCTTAATAAATAAACTATTATACTATAACTTATTATTATATTTTAATGTATTTATCTTAACTTGCAATGTCCTGAACTCTATGTCTCAGTTAAATATATAGTTGAGTAACATCTTTGTATTATCTAAATCGAATTTGAATTCTGGATTCATATTTTCTAAATAATCAAACATCTTACGACGATCGTGGTTTTTTGTTTTGTTGAAGTAGGCAATGGTGTTAGTATGTAGGAAACGAGGTCGTTTCATAGATTGTTTGCTCGGTTGTTGTTCTGTATGCATCTTTTACATTATGATAATGTATGCAAATTTCGTTGCAGCGGCCAAAGCCCTGCGGAGGCGGATTTGAATTTATTAGAAACAGCGCGAAGATGCGAATTATACGGTATGTAAAGCTATACACATTATACACCTGTTATTACTTCATCTATGTCAATGTTATAATTCAACTAGGTGGTCGTCCAGAGTTCGTACGGGTAAAATTCGTAAAAGTTAACATTTTTTTTAAGTTAAAATTTCCAATAATTGTCTTTAGTGGACGTCTAAGTCGTGAAAGAAGTACGTTCTTTACTACAGAAACTATGTTCAATTTCAAGTCAATCAACCTATTGTTTTCGTAATCTGGCGATGAATGATATTTAAAAATTCGAGATGTTGAAAAAGGAACATATTTTTTTAATTCAGTTAAAACAGTTTTTTTTTAATTGGTACAAAATGTTTGTATGTATGGACAGCAAAAGTATTTAAATTGCATTTATGTCTCACTCAAAAAAAATATCTTTAATTAAAATCTGTTACATGAATAAATTACATTATCTCTATCAATTTTATAAGAAATTGTATTTGTTGGTCTATTGATGAAATACTATATAAAAAAAAAGATATTCGCAGTTATTTTTTGCAATTATTATTAGCAGAAGTGGTATAACTCTCATGACCAGTTGTTATATCGGTATCAACCTTTCTTCACAAGAAAAAGTGATGTACTTGATTTTAGCAAAACGGTATTAATCTCTAACAAAGTTATCAAAAAACCATTTCTATATATGAACCCTATAATTTAACATATAGGTATAAAAGTACACGCAGCAAAGGATCACGAGGGCGTACCGCTCAACCTCGCAGTTGCACACATGGGAATCGCAGTTTTCCAACACTTCACTAAGATCAACACCTTCAGCTGGGCCAAGATCAGGAAAATATCATTTAAGAGAAAACGATTTCTTATCAAACTACATCCGGAGGGATATGTAAGTATTCGCCTCATACTTAGTCCTCATATCGTTTGCAACGGGGCCCGCGTCAGCAATAAACATATAATTGGAATAATACAGAGTGGAGATCCTTTGCAATAAATATGCCAAATTCCTTCCCAATAAACCAGCTGTCGAATCCAATATAATGCTGCAAGCTGCTACAAATACAAATCTTCTAACGTGTCCAATGTCCATCTCTAAGTAAATTAAAGATTTCCATAAGTAAAACTAACAGAACTTAAATGTTCCACTCAAACGTAACGGGCAAATGCTTTTTCTCTTGATAAGTAGAAGGATTTAGAGATAATTCCGCTGCATTAGAACTAATTATATTAGAAGTGGTGGTTTTTATCATAATCTCTTCCAACATCAGCAAGTTTTCGAAATGTAATATAAATAAGAATTTAGCACATGGAAAACTTGTTTTTCTGGTCCTATCAACTTAGTATGATAAAAAACGAACCTGTCGGCCGAAATACGCAACGAAATTATGTATGTGTTTATTTTTTTTGTAACTTTTGTCTAAACAGGGTTACTATCGCGATGTTGTGGAGTTTTTCTTCGAAAGTCGTAACGAATGCAAGAATTTTTGGAAAAAATGTGTCGAGAATCATGGCTTCTTTCGCTGCTCGAGCGTACCTCGCTTGCCCCGACATAAGACTAGAGTTATGTCTAGAGGGTCTTCCTTCAGGTAACCAAGTGTGATTTACGTCATTATTATTAACTTGATATAAATCTAAACTTAAAAATTAATAAGAAAAAAAAAATTCAAGAAATATAAATGCATTGCACTCGCTTATTTATTTTGTTATTCAAAAAATTACTACGGACTCAGGCGTGAGTAGAATAGGTGAGCGAATTGTCGTGGTTTATAAAGCGTGTTCATCCGACAATGGAATTATTAAATCGGTAACAATAGCAATAAGAAAAATCTTTAATGTTTTCATAAATGTACATCAAACCAGCTGCAATTACATTTTTATTTACTTTGCTTTTAAGTGATAATAGTTAAATTCTATACACGCACTTCGGCTTGACGAATGCCCACTCTCCTAAGTGGAAGTTACACGACGAGCTGGCGAATTGTATAGCAGAGTTTCATCGCGCACGTGCACGTTGTTTACCTTCACCGGCGACAACGAAATAAATTTAACACGGGAAATCTCAGCGGTCCAAAGTCCGGGCCGCCTGAGCTCTTGATATTATTTCACATGCGTTATTTAATATTTTATAGGTATAGTGGAAAAACACAGAAGCAGATTGTTGAGTTCGTAAGAGACAACTACGTTAAGCGACAGACATTCCAAAGGTACGTATTTGTTGCTTTTCCTTAGCAGTCCCTAGTTTGTTAACTATTTGAAAGGTTCCTTGCATGACTCTAATAACGAGCTTCAGTGAAAAGTTATTTGCAGATATGCTTTGGTAGATTAATTTTAGTCAGTAATTGCCTGTAGATAGACAGCTCCTAGTACGTTGACGTTTCGTCTTCTAATAAAAAGTCACGCCATATATTTCAAACAACGATACAAATGTCTGAATTGGATTTGATTTATTCCTTTGACGATAAGATTTTTTTAAGCATTATAATTTATTTAAAAAAATGAGTGTTTGGCTAATATAAGCATAGATAATATTCTTAAATACTAAGTAAGTCAATGTTACTAAATATTTTTTTGGAGCCAAATCAGAACGTTGAATGTGACTAAGTAATTATATACATTAAGGGCAAGTGGACAGCATGGGTTGGGAAACACAAGCTTTTGGTCGTTATACAAGACTCTCGGTATATTGTTGGTTTACCAAACGAGATTTGCATGTAACTCGAAGTCCCTTAAACAAATAATTAGTACCGGGTAGTGGGAGGCTTCGAATGGTTTTGTATTATCAATGGTGATTAGCATTCTCGAGCATGCGCTGTATACGTTGAGACTTTCGCTTCTTCCAAAACTTGAATCAAGTGTAGTCGTTATACGACACTGACTATCGGTCGGAGGATGGTACGCTCGTTCGATGTTACCCGAGTCTTCGCTTTGATAACTTTGTAAGAATCAGTGTTACGTCACAAAATTTGCCAAAAATTGGTACCACCGTCTCCAATACAGCGCCACGCTCGTGTTAATCTGTCGTGACGCTTTCGATTTTTAGATATTTTTTATAATCTACCACTGTGCACATTTTTGTCGTATCCCTACCCGTTTTATTTCATACATGGTTCTAATATCAGTAGATTTTTCATTGATGTTTTTATTAGATTTTCTATCTTCATGTGCCACAAATTACAACATTCGCACTGTCCAATGTCCGTCGTCGACTCATTCCGTATCGCCCGTCCCCGTTCATTACGACCGTGGTTCCAACGTCCGAAGCGAACACGTCGCGGGCCGAGTAGGGCAGCCAGCAGGCGTCCCGTCGCCGGCGGGACTGGCGCTCGCGGAACCAAAAGCTGGTGTGGTGACCATCCTCTGTCCGATGTCGCAGGTCGGGCTCGTTCCGCACGTCGCGCTCGGCGGGCTCGTCGCGCGGCAACGTGTCCGCGCCCGCGCTCAACGCCAGCGTGTCCGCGCACCCGCTGCTGCCGCTGCCGCCCGGCTCCGACGGTAGACTCGATACTGTTCGTAGTGCGTACCGCGAGCACCGGGCCCGATCGCTAATCATTGTCGTCGTTTGATTTAGCGATTTCCCTGGAGTGGGACAAGCAACCTCACTACCTGGAGGCCTCTCTGATGATGAAGGGCTACTCGGCGGAGGAGGCGCGTGCGGCGGCGCGCCGCGCAACCGCTCGCCCACCCCCACCAGCTACCGCCTTCGCCTCCACGAGGGACAAGGTGCGTCTAGTCTCCGCTTTGAGTTCATCTTAGTTGTTATACATTAGTATAGAGAGGTGGCTTAGATAATTGTTAATGACAATCATGTGTCATTAAGGAAGTATTTTAGTTGTTTACAGATTTGAATAAAACGTAATTTACACAATTCATTAAACATTCTGCTTTTTTCTAGTATATAGATTATTAGTATTATTTTCCACATAGAAAAATATTATTTTCTTTTCCAGCTATCAAAACTGTACTGCAATCAAATAGTAAGGGTTTTATTCAAAATAGATTATGTGTGTCAATCATATCTTTGTTAAAACCTTAACATCACACAACATTCAATACTTAACCTCTTGTCGCTTAGTGTTTGTGGTGTCTGTTTTGATTGTTTTCATCGGAAACTAATTATTGTACAACATATAATAATTAATTGAATAAAATATCATATCAAGATATACGTTTTGCAATAACATTATTTAAACATATCGATTAAGTAACAACCAATGTATTTTTTATATCCAATTTGATTTATTTTGCTTTTATATTATTTATTAAATGATATAATGCCGGATATTAAACATTTTAAATGCTCATTTGAATTTTATTTAAAAGTTTTTAATATCTGCTCTTATATTAAAATGTTATGTTACACCATAATGCACACGCATTTTTATAGCACCTCACATTTATCTTCGTATATGTTTGTTGTTCCTATGTAATATTTATGTTATATGGCTTTGTATTATAGCAAGCGGGTCCAGAAGTAGTGACCCATGCCGAGGTCAATCATCATCCTATGGAGGATTCGCTTCCGCCTCATCAGATGACGACACCGTTGGTAAGTTATTTTAACATTTGTTACTATTAATTTACAATTCGATTTTTTAATATATTTTTCATTAAAAGATATAATTTTTGTAAGTTACATTCCTCGTAAAACTTTTAACCGTTTAAAAATAGTAACATATTCATATAAAATAAATAATTTATCGTATTACGTGTAGACATCTCCGGAGAGTACGTGGATAACGGATGCGGAGGACAGTGGGCGCGCGCGCGCTCCCACTCCGCCGCCTCGTGGGCCGCGCCCGCACACGCCAGGTCAGAGCGCCACGCTCACCCACACACACACACACACGGCCACTCGCACACACACCCACACCCACACACACACTGTCACGCGCCACGCCGCAGACTCCCCGCCCCCTAGCGTCTACCCGGACTTCGTGCTCGCTAAGCAGTCCTCCAGCTTCAACAAGTCCTCGGAGCGGCTCGAGTACGAGCTGTCGCAGAGCAACATCTACTCGGCGTGCCCGTCCACGCGCTCGTCGCGCTCGGCCGCCTCGCTGGTGCTGGACGAGCAGGACGAGCTGGCCGAGCCTCCGCCGCGACGCACGCTCTGGCGTCGCAGCGCCAGCTGCCGCAACCTGCGCGACTACAGCTTCGACGAGGCGGGCCGCGCCCGGCGTCGCGTGCCCGACACGCGCAGCATGCTCGCCGACCTCGACGCCTACCGCCCGCCGCTCGCGCGTCGTATCGACTCGCCCATCACGCGCTACGACGACGCACGCACGCTCGCTTTCGTTCTCGCCGGGGGAGGCTCGATCGACTCGCAGAGGGAGATGATAGGCCGCGCTTACTCGTCCAGCTTCCCGGGCGCGATCAGTGAGCCGCGGCTCGACCTGCCGACTTTCGCTCGTAGCGGCTCACAGGATGACATCTCGCACGACAGCTACGAGGTTATCGAGCGATCGGACGACGAGTGCTCGGAGCGACGACGATACGCGCGCGTGCGTTCGCTGTCGCGCTCGGCGGTCACGCGCACTCGCTCTTGTTCGCTCGACTCCGGCAACGACTTGCCCTCGGACGACGATCAGTCGCTCTCCCACCTGTCCGAGACCGAGGACGGGGATGTAGATCTAAACAATTCGGGGATCAAGTATAAAAGTGATAACGATTTACCGCTTGATCCGTTCCTCGTTGACGATCCGAGAATACTTCCTCGAGAGAAGCTCTCGGTTCGATCCGACGGGAACTTCTATAAGGAAATTAAACGCGCTTTAGGTTCTCGTACGTCTAGTCAAGAATCAAAAAGTGATATTTACGACTCGAAACTATCCAAAAGTAGCGCCGAGTCTAGTAAAAAGTCACGTGATAGTGTATATCATACGGATAGTAAAAAATCGCGAGAGACTCTTAAAAGCAAAAGTTCTGATAGGTCTGGTTCGAGAACTTCAAGTCAAGATTCCAAGTCCGATTATTATGACTGTAAAAAGAATCTCTATGAGCCCGACGATTTAAGTATTAGGCGTCGCAGTGTCACAAGTATACAAAATGCATATATTGATCCTTTTGAACCTATTTCACCTTCTTCTAGTCCCGATTCTGGTAAAGATTTTTATGATACACAATCAACGTTTGTTGGCATGGAGAAACCGGAATATCGAGAAAAAACACTATTCGATAAATCTCATGAAGATCTTATAGCAAACTTGGTTACTTCACCCAATTACTATCATATTCCAACACCATACTCCACATTTCCGAGCAATAATAAGCATAAAGAAATTACTCATATGCATTCTACTAGTTTACAAAATGTAGAACTAGATCAATATGGACAATATTCAGATTCAAGTCCAATCAAAAAAAGTGATGAATTTTCAACCGAAGAAGAAGATATGCACCCACGCACAACTCATATATGGCCTGAGAAAATTGCCGGTCTGGAAACAGAAATTGATAATAATAGATCCACTAAAATACAAAATTACCAAAGACGTCGTTCATCGGAAACGGTATTTAGTTTTGATAAAGATAAAATTGAATCTCTGACTAGATCTATAAGTAAAGAAAATCAGCCCTCTCATTTGGTTAAAGAATCATCAAATGAATCTGACGTTAATGTGCGTGTTTTGCCGGCAATGGATAGTATAGAGTACGCTAAAAATAGAGCTAAAGCAGCTGCAATACAGTCAGGTACTTCGTCAATTCTGCAATCTGAATTTGACAAATCTATGCGTGGCAAAGTTCATACACATATTGTACGAAAAGAAAACTTAAAAGAGGAACTAATGGCCAAGACTCACTTTGATGAATATAATCCTAAGCTAATTTTAGATACAAGTTCTAGCAGTCGTCTTGCAGACACAGCTGTTCCATATATTCATCCTACAGTAGAAAGAACAAAGAGCGATCCTAATAGCTTAGCCAATAGACCACGATTTAGTAGTGTGAATTCAAGAAGACATGTGCTTATGCATCAAAAATCTATAGATTTAACTCCTGCAGAATCAAGCGATGAAGATTACATCTTTCGACAAATACCAAGCGCTCCGCCAATAGCTACTAAGCGATCGCATTTTGAATTACCTGCTAGACATTCCGAAATTGTCCGACCATTATTTGATTTGCCGCAAAATTACTTTAAAGAATTCGATGCCTTCAAAGCGGGTTTTAATGATAATAAAAAAATAGCTGATGATAGTTATGATATTCCGTACGTTTTACATAAAAGACACGTGATGAATGGTACTGCTCCCTCTCCCCTTGATGATAAAAGGGTACCGCCCGACATTATAACTTTGCCACCGCAAAATGGTCGCCATATTGTAAATGCACATCCTAGATGCAAATATCATGATCATCCAAAATCTCCTCGCTCACCCAAATCTCCTAAATCACCGAAATCACCAAAATCTCCGAAGTCGCCTAAATCACCCAAGTCGCCGAAATCGCCTAAGTCACCAAAATCACCAAGAAATAGTATTCAAACAGACCATGTCTCTAAATTTTTGGAAGTTGAAAATCGTGATTTTTTGTTTACTCAAAATATAGATTTGTCGAAAGTTGATCCTATTACCTTAGAAGTAGATAAAAGTGGGCAGTTACAACATTTACCGAGTCCGAAAAGAGATATATCAAAAACATTAGATTCGGCTTTGCTTGAAACGTTAAACTCAAAATTGAGTCAGATAGAAAGTGATTCGGCTACAAGCTCCAAAACAGACAGTATGAGACAAGAGCCTCAATACCCACACGACATCAAATTTGCTATAAACGGTCGTAATGTTCAACAACCACCTATTTGTAAAGATCCAAAGCCCCTCACTGCTGCTGAAAAACTACGGGCAGATATTAAGTCAAAATCGGAAAAGTTGCCCACCAAAAGAATGCCTAAAGCCCGTGGAACTGGTAAAAAAGGTGTTGGTGGAAAGGTTAAATGCAAAAGTAATAATAAAATAAGAATCACATCTTTTTCATCAGACGATGAAAGTGTTGATTCAGATGATGTGTTTGGTACCACGGAAGCAGCGCCCAAGTTAGAATTTTCTCCACCACAATCACGTAAAGACTTAGAACCAATACTACAACTCGAGTATGATAAAATTACTTCTGGGGCTTGGCACAGAGGTCAAACAATGAGTTCAACAGAAATCGAAGGATCACCGCCGCAATGTCGTAAATTAGCTGAACTGGAGGCAAAATACAATCCACAAGTACTCGATAGTGTGAGTGGGACTGCTACTGAGTTAAGGCGAATTTCTGAGCGGTCAATTTCTATTCCGAGCTCTGAAGACGACATCGTTACTAAACCACCAGAAATAAAACAAGTCAGCAAGGAAAGTTCTACTTGGGAATACAATGAAAATATTCCGTCTCCTATCCTCGAAAGTACTGAATTTTTGAAATCAGATGATGAATTATTAGTTGATATGGAAATTCAAAAAGTGACTGGACCTCGTACTCAATCAGAAGAAAAAAGTGAATCGTTGCAAATCGAGAAAAAAGATTCAATAAAACTTGATATAAAAAAAAGCTTACGTGATGAATTAATTTCACCAATGCTTCGTAAAACAGGTGGCACTCCTATACTCTTTGCTCACGCTCGATTAAACCTTTCAGAAGGATCTGTATTTTCATTACAACGACAAAAAGCTACACAAGAATCGCCAACATCGAGCCGTAGAGCTAAAAGTTTAGACACACCTGTTATACAACTACATAGATTACCACCGATGAATGCATTTTCTTCAAAAGATGATACTGTGGAAGATATTAATGAAGAGGGGGATATATTAGAAGAGAAATCGCTATTAGAAGATAAGATGGCTAAAACTACTGCTGTTAAAAAAGAGATAATTGATAAAATTGATGAAGAAGAAGAAAATACAGCAGAAGCCTTACCATCCAAGCCAGCTTTAATTGATAATGAAGAAATGAAATTGTTAGAAGAACTAGTTGAACAGCGAAGGCCTCGTTCGTTTAAACGGCAATATGATTTAAGCAAAATATTATCGAAAGCTAAATCACCATCGAGGTCACCGATTGCTCGGTCACCTATATCACGATCTCCATTATCTAAATCACCTTCAAGATCACCGACATCTTCTTTAAATTCGCCAAGAGGAAGTATACGGAAATTATCAGATCTGAGCGAGGATCAAATAGTACCTGATATTGAAAGAATAAAACGCAAAGAGAAAAAGAAATTGACCCTTAAACCAAAGCCTGATGATAAACAAAAAACTAATAATAAATTAAATAAGGCAGGGTCTTTAGATACAAATGCGACTAAAGTTAAAGCTCTTCAGACACAAAAATCGTTGCCGTCTTCGCTTAAGGAAAGGCCCGACTTCTTAACAGTTCCACCCTTGGATATCGCTAGAGCCCATAGTCAAGAGTTAGATCAAACTGCAAAAAGAGTTGCAAAAGAAAAATCTAAATCTCTAGAGAAAATGGAAGTTAAACGTGGAGGTAGTAAAGAACGCACCAAGTCTCAAGAGGATAGCGACACTGAAATTGCAAAGCGTAAAGAAAAACAGCAGATGTTATTTGAAGCAGCTTTAAAACAAACTAAAACTTTAATTAGTCCAGTAAAAGACACAATACCACCTTTCCCAGCCCCAGAAGATAAAATTTTGGTCAAAACAGAGGGCGATAAAATTATTATCGAAACTAAAATAAATAGCAAAGCAGAGGATCATGTATTTATTGCTAAATCACCAAAAAAGCTAGATAATAAACTAGCTGGAAAGATCAGTAGAAGCTTCGAAGATCAAAAGACGACAAAGACAAATAGCAAAATTAATAAAAGCATGGAAGACAAAACAAGCCAATCATTAGAAGATAAGTTTGATGATTTGGCAAGTCTACAAAAATCACCAAAAACACTATCGAAAAAACAAGAGATTAAACAACAAATCGAAGGAAAAGTAGTTTATCAGAAAGTTCATCCAAGCATAAAATCAAAAAGTCTTGAGAGAAAGGTTGATCCACACTTTGAAGCAAAAGTCAAATCTAAAAGTTTGGATAGAAATTATGTTACCCCAGCATCAATGCATGAACCCATGACTGATAAACATTTCAAACAGGAAGTTGTTACAGTTGATGTTCACCCAACAGTCAAAGAAGAAATTGATACTATTTCTCAAGATGATACAAAAGAAACTTCTCCTACGCACAGTTATAAAGAAAAGACTGAAGATGATTCTTCTATTGAATGGATAACTAGTTCACAACATACTGTTATCGAAAATGATACTCAAACTGTAATAATGGAACGCAGGAAAATAGAAATATATAATAAACAAAAACAATCAGAACTGTATGAAAGTAAAAACAGTCAAGATATGCAAATACGAATTGAAAGTAAAAAAACAGAAATCACACGTGTAACTAGTGAAGAGGAATCTATTACTGAAGTTAGTGAATTAAAAATGTCTGATGAGAGTAATATGTTGGGTATTTCACTTCCTTACATTGATGCTGATAGCTCATCAGATCAAGATCAAGTATCTAAGAGAGAGAAAATAACGAAGTTGCATCTCCAAAAAAGTGATGATACTGGTTCAGGAATCACTGCGGATTATGACGAATTCACGGCTGATACAGAGCTACCTCATTCAGACACAAGTAAGAGCATAAAAGCCTTAGAAGCACAGAGTACATTTGAAGAATCATCGGCAAGTTTAGTTGAATTTCTGAAGAATGAATCAATGTCTCAATTATTTATAGAAAACGATGCAGAAAGTGAAGATAAAATTCAAGATTTTCCGAAGTCTACAGATTTAGCTTTAAAGTTCAAAAATAAAAACAAAATTATTGTTACTCCGCCTCAAGAGAATAGTCCAACTATTGAAAATATACCATTTATTGATTCTGGTATTTCTAAGTCGGGACATAAATCGGAATCAGGAGATTATACCGGAAGCTCTGGTAGTGTTAATGACATATCGCCTTCAGATCAGAAAAATGAACAAAAAGCATCAGCTAATCAGCTATCAGCTAAATCTAGACGCGGAGAACTGCTCAAACTAAGTGCAGAACGTTCACGAAGTTCAGAGTCAACATCCTGGACAAGCATAGAAAAAGATGTGAGTCCTTCAAGTGCTAATATTAAAGGAAGTTCAATTGATGATGAATCGAGTGTAAGTTGTTCAATTGCGAGGCCTTTAGGTATATCACAAGATATAGAAAAACTTAATAAAAAAGATAGAGAGTGTCTGGAGGAGCTAAAACAAGCAATGGAATATGGTGAAGAACATTTGTTATCTCAGCATACTCTGTCAAGTGAACATTCAAAATCAAATTCTAAGTCTCCATCACCCGTGCCTGAAATCGGCCGTATTGAAAGTCCAAGAAGTCCATCAAAGTTCAGTACAAGAAAATCGCCAACACCAACTTTAGAAAAACAAGGTCAGGTGGATTCTCAAAAGGCTCCTACTGATTCGGAGTCCAGCTCTGAAAGTATTGATAAAACGGTTGAACAGCTTTCTAGGCCCAATCAGAGAAAGAATGCTTTGGATAAAATAGGAAAATGTGTTGTAGAAGAATCTGAATCAAGTCAATCAGCCGGTTCAAAAGCTTCTGATATTAAAAAAGAGTTGGAAAAAACTGTCAAAAAGACTAAAATTGCCATTACAATATCACAAGAGGATCAAAATATGACAGTTGATTTTGATGATGATGGTAACGTTATAACATCATCATTTGAAAGAGAGCTTATGAAAAAGAGGGCTTTAAAAGACGTTGACCAAAAAAGCTCATCGAAATCAAGTATGGATACTACTACTACAACGACACCTTCGAAAGGATCTCTGAGTGTAGATGATTCATCTTCTAGAAGAAAAGGACGACTCGATGAGCAAAAGAGTTCTTCAAAATCAAGTATGGATTCCAGGGGATCTCTTAGTGTTGAATCAAGAGGATCTTTTGAAACGACTGAATCTACGTCTGGATCTTTGGGTGAAGCATATCGACGTGGCGAAGAACTAAAACCTACTTGGCGACCTTTCTTTGGTGCTTCTGGTAGTGAAAATAGTACTAGTATTGAAGAGGCTTGGATCCCTCAAGATCACGAAGGCTATGAAAGTTTGACAATGAATAAAGATGCATTTGAATATAACAATCAACGTTTACTTGACGACTTTCATACCTTTTCTAAAAATCCACCTCTTTCAACTAATACATCGAAAGATTCCACGGAAGCTGATTTTACAGATGATTTAAATGATTTTCCTGTTAATTTTCTGTACCCAGCAACCTCTTCTACAACTTCCGATGTTGTTATTGGTTATGGTCAAAACTTTGGCCGTACTTTGTCACGAATATCAGAACGTAGTACTACATCTGAGAAAACTAGTGCTGACGAAGATTCCACAAAAGCTTGTTCGCGATCCGAAAGTATTAACGAGGAATCATTAAATTCAAGTGATCATCAAGCTAGCTTAAGTTCAGACCCACCGAGCAACGCTAACGTTGCCTATATATCTGATACAGATCGTAGGACATCTGCTGAGATGCCTGATATTCCTATAGATCAAACTAAAATAAGTGAAATGTACTCGGAATCCAAAAAAGAACTAGAAAAAATGAATAACAAGAAAAATGATGAAATAACTGATTTAAAAAAGTATGAAGATCGTCGTAAGAAATCGAATAATGGAAAAAATTTAGCACCGCTTAAACAATCTTCAGCTAGCGAAAGCCAAGACTCTGAAGACTGGCCATTGCCGGAATTACCTCCCCAAGCTGTCTCTAAATGTACGTTTTCAGAAATAGCTAGACAAAAATCTAGTGATAACGATGATGTTAATTCTTTTACATCGGGAACCCTAGAAACACCAATTGTTGAGAAAGTTCATATTTACTATATGAGTAATGAGCCAGAACAAGCCATGAAAGTAACAATTCAGTCTGAGAGTTCTAAAGGGCAAGTAGGATCAGATGACGATAGTGACACTCTAAATAATGACGATGATTTGGAAAGGGATATACAAGAATCAAAGTCAGAAAAATCAACTGAACAAAATGTAGGTATTGATCAAAAACATCCTAAAGTTATACCTTACGATAAATCAGGTTATATGGTAGAACCTTTAGATAATCACGATGAATTTACATGTCTCAATAAAGGC
The DNA here is from genome assembly GCF_905147765.1 of Vanessa atalanta. Taxonomy (NCBI): domain Eukaryota; kingdom Metazoa; phylum Arthropoda; class Insecta; order Lepidoptera; family Nymphalidae; genus Vanessa; species Vanessa atalanta. Next base: position 3,006,681 of record NC_061872.1, on the reverse strand, counting down.
GTAGTGCCTAATTATGACAAATCTTGTTTAAGTGGAACCATAAGCAAAGCTACGTGTTTAATGGGAGATATGGGGACATGTTGTTCAAGAGCTGAAAGTAAATCCTTTAGTGTAAAAAATAATTTGGAAGACAAAGTTATAATAAGTCAACCTCAAAAATCGCCTACTAATCATAGTCCTATATATGATGATGAACATCTTTATACTGATGATGTCTTCGGTGGCGACAATAAATCACTTTCACCTGATTTTGATAAAGGTTTCTCACAGGTTAGTGCACAAAAGTTCTCTTTCGGCTCCAATAATTCAGATACATCCATGGATGACTTACTTTCACAAACGAATGTTGAAGATACAATTAGAGCTGTTACTAAACTTAGTGTTGGCAGTTCGAGTACATGTAAGAGATGTAGTCATAGCAGTCATTCCGAAGAAGAAACAAGTTCTTTTGGTACGGACTTAGATGGCACTGTTAAAATTGGCTTACCCCAGAAAAAATGCACTCATAGCTCACATTCAGAAGACACATCGATTTGTTTAAGTATTTCTGAATGGTCGACGGGTACAAATACAGTCAGGCAATATGCGAATCTTTCAGCATCCGAAAGTATATCGGCGGTATCTATTCCAAAAAGTGACAAATCTGATAAAACTGCAATAAAAAAATATTCTACATCCCACTCAAGTAAAAAGTCAGAACAATTACCAAAAATGGGTTCACAAGCCGAAGCAAGTTCTAAAAGTAGCAGTCTAGATAAAAGTTCAGAAAACATAAAATACGATAAATTGTGCAGTTCGGAAACGACAGTGTCAAGAAAAGTAGACAGTAGTTCAGGTACAAAAAGTGATAGTACCCTTACTTTAGCTCAATCTATATCTGAATGGTCTGCAAGTACCAGTCATACACTTGTAGCTACGGCCCGTGAAGATCAACAAGATTTAGATACAAAATCAGATAACACGATCGTAAAAGAAGCTTCATCAATTAAAGAGAAATGTGATATAGAAAATATACCTAGCGAAAAATTAACTCCAACTAATGATAACGATTCTAAGGAACCCGTACTTAGATTAACTGCATCTTATACAGGTAAAAACGATAAATCCTCGTCAATTAGTTACAGTGATAAATCAGACAAGTCAAGTTCCAGTTCTTTGAGTAGTCTACAAAAACATACTAATGGTGTACTCCGATTTGATCAACGTTTAAGAGGTTTTCCTGCTTCTGAAGATTTGACAAAAGAACGATATGTCAAAGCGCCCCCAAAAAGCTTTAGTTACGAGGAAGAAACACATAAACATGTTAGAACCACTACAATGCGCTGTCAGAGTGAAGACAGTGGTTACAAGCCTTACTATTTTGGACCCCAACCCGAAATAGATATTGACATACCATCCCAACTTTACAGTCAAGAAGAAAAACATAGCGAGCGATACCAAAGTCAAGAGTTCTCAAGTATTATTCGAGAAGAATCGAGTTGTCAATTTATAAGATCTGACTACAAACCATTATCAAAACACGCCAGTTATGATGATAAAACTCTTTCAAAAAATCAAATAAAAGAGTACAAAATTTCTCAACAATATCGCAGTAAACCTAAGAGTTGGTCTTTCCATGAGCATTACTTATCATCATCGGATTTACCGGTTATAACGGTTCCTGAAGTACCTTCAGTTCATAGAGAATTACAAGAAAAAAGATCTGCTGAAAGATCGGGTAAAACCCCTCTGTCAAGATGTTCTCCATATTACTCAAGCAGTCTAAGTTCCGAGTCTCCACCTATTCAACCTCAAAAGACGCCGGTGAAGAAATCATTACTAGTTAGGAATATTTCGTTAAAAAGTCCGCCAAGTGGTAATGATACTGATAGCTCTTTAGATGTTATCAGAGATCCTCGTGAAAGAATGAGAACTTTTCGACGTAAGAAACAAGTAACAAATACACGCAAAAAGCAAGAAAAAATACAGGATGTACTCGAAGAAGATTCGACCAAAAGTCAATGTTCGTCGGAAAGTAACAAGTTCAAAGGAACTAAATATTTATCAGTAGATGATTCACTTCGACGCATGGAAAGCTCAGAATGTTCTGATAGTTACATCCCTGAAATAGAATCGGGTTCATCTGAAATGTCGAAAGCTGATTCTAAAAATGAACCTACTAGCTATTCCGAAGATGATGAACTAGTCAACTATGCGAAATACAAAAGCGCATCATATGAAAATCAAAAATTTCCTGTTAATATAAATCCAGTTCAATTCCAAGGTTTTGGGTCTTCCGTTGAAGAAGATGAAATGGGTTTTCCCAGATTTGATAGATTGGGTCGTTTGCGCCATCCATATCTTGATTCTCAAGAACCACCTTTTGTACCAGAAGGTAGTCCACCAAGAACTTCTTATTCAAACAAAAGTAGCCGCCAATCATCACTTAAGAGGATGAAATCTACAGGATATCGCCAATCTGACGATAAAAGTCTAGGTGAATCATCAGGTCAACACCAGTCGAGGTCAATGTTTTATGATGAACCGAGTGACAAAGAAGATTCTGATGATTACGCCTATCCTATCGATACTATTAAAAGAGCTCCTAAAATAAGTAAATCAGGAAGTTACTTATTTGAACGCGGAGAATCAGTTGCTTATTCCGATACAGAATTGCCTCAAGATAAGGATGAATACGAAGAGTACAGAGGCAGCCCCTATCCCGAACACTATGAGGATGTCGATATGTTCCAAACTCAAGAGTTTTATCCTCAATATGAACACAACACTGAGCGAAGGGATGGTAACGAAGAACGCTTCTCTAGAGATCTCGATCAGCGTTTCAGCTTAAACAATGTTGAACGTTTTTATTCTAGTCACTATGTGGATTCCCAAGCTTCGAGTGATAGCCCAGAGCAAAAGTTTGATGTATCCACTCTCCCCCCTCCCTTATGCTCTGATGACGAGAACGAATAGCTAAATTTCTAAATGATCGCACTAGACCAAGTCACCGTAGACTCCCCCGTTGTTGGATGATTGTTAATTATTCGGTATGCGAGCGTGTTTGATTTAATTAGCGTTTCGAAATCTTAATTCTAATTCGCAATGAATTGTTATAATCGTATTGAATATTACGATTCCTATTAAATTAAATATTTACATTCTCACTTTTAATAACTAGAAAAAATATATAGTGCCAACCGGATAGCGTGACTATTATTATTATTAATTATCGTGTAATTTTAAAACGATATTAAACCTTACCTTAGCTTATTAAGTAATTAGGCGTAGTTAAATGTGTATTGGTCGACGGTATATCTTATTTTGATCGATTAGTTTATTATATAAAAGTGATATTTAAAAATGGTGGGTTCATTTTGTCATTTTATTCGGTTTCTAAATGAGGTTGAATCATTGTTTAACTTATATTAATACATGTAAAATTTAATTGTATACCAAAATTGTATAATTCAATACAAACGAGGCTCACTTTTCGTTCCAAGCTATTACTATGATTATATACTTAAGTCTATTTTCCTTGGACTGAAAATGTATTACCTAATGACAAATAAAACTTTTTATTTGAATGTTTAAACTTTTTAGTCCAAATGCGCCTTGGTTTAAATTGAATAATAGTAGTCACAACTTCGTAACCAGAATCATTCTCAATATTATATTATGTGTGAAGGCTGTGATTATATTTTTGTGTTGAGATCCAAGATCTTAATTTTAATTTATAAATATGATTGCTCAACTAATTCGTCTCAAGAGACAATTAATTTTATTATTATCACTTCATATACAATAAGACTTGCAATCGATAATCGTGCCAAATCTGCTCAATTTTATCCACACTTTATTAAAATGATTTTTATTCGAATTTTTAACCAATGAAATGTAAACAGTACGAGTAAGGTATGTTATTGTCAAAACTATCGATCCCATTTCGTCTTAGTATGTGAATGAAAATAGTTCTAAATTATTAAGCATCGAAATACAAAGCATGGATAGGTTCGAGTGTAGTGATGTCTGTATTAGATTCTCATTAATATAAAAACAACACACTTCATTACCATTAGAAATATTAAAACTAAACGAATAAATAAAATGTATTCCATATTTAATTTTAATATATTATTATAAGTTTGATAGTTAATAAATATTGCTGTTACGTTTTCTCAATAATATAAATTTTCAACGTCACTTATGCTTTTAGCTAGATAGAAATTAAACGCAAATGCCATATGTACGTCATCGAGATCATGTATGTATTTATACACAACGTCATTGGTAATAATTTGTTGAAAATTTATGAACTGTTTTATTGTTAAATTTTATTGTTTAAGTGTTGAATAAAATTGAAATCAACGACTGATCAATCATTATAATTGAATGTTTAAATCGTTTCACTATACGTCTTCAGAATACTATGTTTAATATATCCATCTTCGTAAAAATTCTAAAATAAAAACATTTCCGTATTCATGTATTTAACATATACATGCATGGTTGTTAATTCGGTACAAATGGATCAATGGATGGATGCGTGGCGTTAATGACGTTTGTTGGTAAACTTCAAGCATTCTATCTCAGTAAATCTATACAGTCTCCTTACCGAATTTCTGACCAGTCATGTTTTGCAATAACTGGATTAGCATTAAGTCCATTTAGTAATAGTCGCATTCAAGTCTATATAGAAATAATATGTTGTTGGAAAGTTTTTATTTATTAAAATGCAGCGTAAATAACGTGAATAATGTTATGTCTGTATTCGTTATAATTTTGTTGATAAGATAAAGAAATAGATGCATTTTTTGTTCAATAATAAACACACTAAGATGAGTGTTATTCTGAGCGTAAGAAGCATAACAAGTGCTGCTTTTAATGGTTGCCTTATTTCTTTTTTTGCTATGTAAACCCAATTTAGGAATTAGCAAATATCTGGGCACTTAACAAAAACTAAATGCAATAAAATAATATATTAATAAATCGATCTTACTTTAAACGTTCGAGTGTAATCCTAAACATTTAAATGACTACATTTGTTCTATAAGAGCTATTTTCCTTGTAAAATTAGGAAATAATCAGACTTGTTCTAATGCTTCTAAGGCACAGAATTCTATTATTGTATAATTATAGCAATATTTAATCAGTCTTAGTTTGTTTACAATTCGTTAAAAGTAAACGAAGATATGTTTCAATGATCACAAATTAATAACTTTGTTCAATTAAAAGTGCACGTGACATTAAGCGCACGGGACTTTAGTTAAATACTATATTAAGAGGTTATTAGACCTCCTTAGTTAGTGCAATAATAATTGGCATAAAAAAAAAAAACAAAATAGTAGTTAATAAGTATTTCGAATTTTCGATTGAGATTGTACAATCAGAATAGACTGTAATGTTATTTCATTAATATTATATGATTTTATTATTGTGATTGTTTTGAGAGTTTCGAATGTTACTTCCTTTTTGAATTTATATGTAATTGTAAGTTTACTGGGTCCCCGCAATACGTTGGCCCCCGGGCTGGGGATCGGTAATACAATAAATAAATAAAATGAACGAATATCGATGTTTTCAATTTCGATTTTATGGATTAATTTTTCTGTATTTTATGTTCGCCCCTTAATGATTCTAACGCAGCCGGAAATACGTGTAAGTGTGTTCAGATGTTGGCATGTTATTATTTTTTTGTTTCTTTTTTTTACGATTAGAATTGCAGATAGTTGTATTATTTTGTATTTTTATATTTTGAATGTGTTTTTGTTTTTACATTATTTTTTTCACAGGTTTACAAAATTTATTTGTTAATCAATAATAATACCGTTTCACACATTACTCATTGCGTTGCCGTTCAATGTATGAACATTTTATATAAATTTGGGATATTTTTCTGTTCACGGAAATTATGTAAACACTTCTAAAGATATTGAAAATTTTTATACTTGAAAGTTACATATCCCTCATTTATAAACGCTTTTTATATAAAATTTGGTGCCCTCAATCCTTCTTAGCTTCTTTATAACCGTATTTTTTTTACTTTTAAAATATTATTTGGTGCAAGATATTCAGTCACGAATATAGCAGTAAGTTTTAATAGCGTACTGCGCCAACAGATGTGAGCCTCCAAGAAGAGGACCCCACGGTGTCGTCGGCGAGCCTGTGCGTGTCGCCGTCGGCCAGCGCGGCGGGTCCGCTCGGCGCCTCCACGCCGCTCGACCGGCGCGCCGACACCAACGGCTACCGCGAGCGACACGAGCGACACGAGCGCCTCGACAACCGCAGGGATTGCGACACCGTCAATGGGAACGTACACGGTGAGCTAGGCCTTCTCGTTGACAAAAGTATTCGGATTGGGTATTCGTAGAGTAAATGCTGTTTTCTTTTGTTCGTATTCGTAGAGTAAATGAAAACAGAATTTACTCTTTACACCAGAACTGTTTTTCGTTTTTTATTTTCATAATAATAAATCGAAAATAGTTGGTTAATGTCGATGGCACGCCGACAATTCGCAAGCTCATGTGACAATGTTTAATTTGCCTCTATGAAGGACAAGATTAACTTTCTCGTGAGAAAATGACTATGAAAAACTTGTGACGTCATAAACACACAAACAACCGCTTTTAAGGCGTTTTGAAGGCTTTTGATAATTTGTATAACGTTATAAATTTTAATTAAAATATATTTTTGGACTGTTGTTTTCTACAACAACAACAACATAACATTTTTCAATTTACTTTGCAGTTAATATAGTGTCGGCGTCGACTCATAATATGGATGTTCTGAGCGGCGGAGAGAGCGACGCGGGCGACACGTTGTCGAGACGGAACAATAATAGGTAAACATTGAAATGTATTTATATAAAACATTTATTTATACTTAGTATTATTGTATCAATGAAAATGAAACAAAGCAAAGGTTGAGCAGTCATCGTTAAATTTGGATGTTTTAGCATATCATCGGGCGTAGCGGGAACAGGCGAGACGACGAAGCGACGCGGAGACATCACGTACTACGTCGCCAAGGAACTGCTTATGACCGAACGCACATACAAGCGTGATCTCGAACTCGTCACCGTCGTAAGTAAATTGTATGATATTTAATTTTTATACATAAACGCCGTTCTTAAAATGTGATAGGCCGTATGATCGTTTAGGTACTTATTAACCGAGAGTCGCGGTTAATTTACCTCGGGTTCGATAGTAATGCCAAACATTTTATACTCGCGTCTTTTATATTGCCAAATAAATCAAAAGCACGTGTCCGCTGTTCCGTAGTGGAGCAGCTGTTTATAAGAGGTGCGTAGTAACGAGCGCGTGTGGTCCCCGCAGACGTGGTCGAAGCGCGTGGGCTCGCTGGGCCGCGCGTCGGGCGGCGCGGAGGCGGCGGCGCTGGCGCGCGCGTGCCTGGCGCTGGAGCCGCTGGCGCTGCCGGCCGGCGCGCTGCTCGCCCGCCTCGACCGCGCGCTGTCCGCCGCCTCGCCCGCCGCCGCCTCGCCCGCCTCGCCCGCCTCGCCCGCCTCGCCCGACGCCGAAGGTAACCGACTCTTTATACAAGTGTTACGTTTTGTAAATGAGTATATAAAACATTGCAAGTCATACTTTGCCATATAGAATAATTATAATAAGTTAAAGCAGTTGATGTTAAAGGATATTGGGTAGAGACCCTTGTCCTGTAGTCAGTGCCCATTGTAAACTTGCAAGCTGATTCAGTAATAAGTCTCAGTAATAAGTAAGTATTCTGTAGTTACACGTTTTTTAAATCTTTTTTGGTTATAATTTATCGGGACAGTGCATGCAATTTTCTTTCGTTAGAGTATGTTTCGTAATGGCTCACAATGGTCGGTCGCTATGAGTACGATTTAATTTGCTATCGCGTGAAGGTAGCGGCTCGTTGCCGACCTTGTAACTGAGCCTTTATATAAATGACAGGAGGTGTCACTTATTTTTAAGTTTGATATATTTCTTACAGAAATGGATCTGGAAACATTGCTCGCTTTACCTGCGGGACCGTTTCTCGCTTACCTCGATCGTGTTGTATCTTGTATCGAATTACCGATTCAGTGTAACGGTAAAGTGCATGTTGGTGTTTACGTAGAGAACATGCCAATGTAGTTACGCTAATTTTGTATGACATAAAAGGCGATGAACTCTGTAGTATCACATCATTGTTATACTTTCATACTACATGTTGATAACATTATTATAAATATTCCAGTTTCACGTATGTTGCTTATCGATATGTTTTCGCCGATTCAAAGACTTGAGTTCCCATAACCGTAAAGCAAATACGTCGCAATGACGCCGCATCTGATGCGTGACTATCACATGACTGAATAGAATAGGGATTAATGTAAAATCAATAATAATGAAAATTTAATTTAACAGTTAAAAAGTTTCTGTAAATTTTTATAAACGGGTTCCTAAACTGTAAATATAGATGAAATACTAGTATATTAGCAGTATATGACATACAAATATTCGGTTTAAATATATAAATAAAAATATTTTGAAAATATTCCGTTCTAATAATACGGAAACTATTAGGCGAATAATCATATTCAGCGCGAGTGCAAAACCCTTATATCTCAAACTGCGCGAACTTCTTGATAAAGTGGCTATACCTATAGTTGCTGTACAATACCTTTACAACAATGGTATGTATATTCACAGGAATATTGACCTTCTTTAACCGAAACAGTGACAATAGGCTGGTGTTTAAAATTAATTTTATATTATTTAGTAGAAGTTAAAGTACCCAGTAAAAGTTTTTTTTTTTTTAAATCTAGTACATATTTGCTGAAAAATATTAAATTAAAAATTCCATATTTAAATAGCGCGCGAAAACGCTACTTTGATAATATGGCGCTGCAATGGAGTCGGTGACGTCACTTGCCACTTTCGTAATCTGTGGCACATACAGTAGGAAAACGAGGTTAACAAGCAAGTGACGTTATCATAAACCCGACCAATCAGGAGCTTTTTGTGTCACGAGATTTGTCTCGTTTAAAAAAATGCATTTTTATTTATGGATTTTTGAATAAATTAATTACTATTTTCAACTTTCGTTAATAAATAACCATTTTCTAAACTCATAATATGTACTGATTACAATAATTGACTTTATTTTCCGCATTGTCAAATAGCCTATTATTGTAGACTCGAGGAGAAAAGTTAAACTTATACCACCTAGTTTCCGACCCCGTAAAGTCGATACATCCTTCCTCTGGCCCGGTATTCGTTTAAATACCTGTAATAAATTTAAATCACATTGATAAATAAGGTATATTATACAATACAAGATCATATTAATAATAAAAAAAGCATGCATGCATGCATTCGTTGATTACCAAATAGGATAAATATAAAGTTAGTTATACTTTATTGACAGACTCTTTAATTAAAATGTTGGAAGACAGTAACAACTGTGTTTCTTGCCGGTTCTCGGTATAATACACGATATATTTAATTTAATGCAGTAACATGACGATTCATAAGTGCTTTAATGAACGAACTTGAAAAACGAATATATTGATTTTATTTTATTTGATTTTATATTACGGGGTAAATGAGTTCATATTACGGGGTTAATTTCTAAAAAAATAAAATAAAACTGATTACATGTAATTGCATTTTTCTAATCATAAAATCATTACATTTGCTTTCGTGAGGCTAACCGCCTACCATATCATAAAGTAATTTGTTTAATTTGTACGAGTTAAGCTATATAATAACTATAAACAAATAATACCGATATGTTCTCTAACTTAATATAATTGGTTTCAGATAACGAAGAACCAGAGTATAAAAAAGTAGCGGATTTACTACACGATTATTTATCAAGTACATATGATGTGAGTATGCGGTCGTTTTAGTAATTATTTTTATTACTTCATACAAACACATCTCATTTTCATACTTCATCAATCCACCGCTGGACATCTGCGTCAATTCTCACGTCCCATGCTAAGCGTATCCATTGAGCACCCGCCATTAGCACTATGTTATCAGAGCATTGGGTTGGTCTTGAGGGCGAGATAACGAATGGGATTAGTTTTTTAGCTTTTCCCCTTGCCATCTCTCCATGTCTACTTTGGTTCACCTTCTGTTTTCTGTTTTTGCTAATACGCTCTTCGACCCTCGCCTTAAGCTGAATTTCTACTTTCGATATAAAATCAACATTAGGGATGTTTCATACCGTTAAGTCAAAAGATACACGATGTCTGTCACAGAAAACCGACGATACAGAAGTATCGGCACTTTTTAATTATTATTTTAAAATAAAGGTATGCGAGTAGTCATGCGAGCCCATAGACATTGCCACTGTGACCGATGTAAACTATTTTCCACGGCATCGACTTGCTCACACACGTACTCACCGTCGGCTCTCGCAGGCGTACGCGGCGTACACGGAGCAGGCGGGCGCGGCGGTGGCGCTGGTGGAGAGCGCGCGGCGGCGCGGCGGGGAGGGCGCGCGCCACGCCGCCGCCTTCGACCGCGCCGCGCCGCTGCCGCTCGCCTGCCTGCTGCTGCGCCCGCTGCACCGCCTGCACCACTACGAGCGCCTCGCGCACGGTACGCGCCTCCTGCCGCCGCCCCGCGCTGCGTGCTGGCGAAGTGCATATTAACCGTGTCGTCTGTGTGTAGAGCTATGGACGGCGACGGGCAGCTCGTCGGCCCTCGCGGCGCTGGAGCTGGCTCGCAGTGCGTCGGGCGCGGCCGAGGAGCAGCTGCGCCACGTGGAGAACCATGCTGCGCTTTGTCAGCTGCAGCGAGACCTCTTGGGTAGTAATAATAAATATTAAGTAGTTATCCAAAAGGCACAGTGGTTTAAATGTGCCTAAAAAAAAGACAAACAAATTTTCAATCGTTATAGATACTGATTAATATTATAATGAATATTATTTTTTGATTTTCCTTCAGGGTACGATAAGCTGTTGGTCGCCGACCGGGAATTTATAAGATTAGGTTGCGTCTACACACACACTTCCAAAGGATTACAACAAAGAATGCTATTCTTGGTACGTATATAAATCGTATTTAAATGAAAAGCCACCTAATGATAAGTGATCACCGCTAATTGCACTGTTAATAATATTATCCATGCCATCTTCAGTTCGTAACAAATCTTGGGAACTAAGATGTTATCTTTAATGGTAATTCAAAGTGAATCTGAAACTAAACTAAGTATAGTATGCCGTAAAATAAATAGAAATTCCTTAGAAGAACCTTTGTCAATGTTTGTTTACAGTTTAACGACATCCTCATTCTGGCGTCTAAGTGTTCGAGCGGCCAGTTTCGCGCTCACTCGGTACTGCCGCTGGACCAGCTGAGCATCGAACCTACCGAGTTACCCCATTCATTTGTGATCAAGGGTGAGGTTAAAAAACTATTATAATCTTAAAAATAATTGATCGTTTTTAAAGCGGATCGTCAAACCCCGCATCGTTCTCTTTAGTTTGTTGTTTGATTTCGCAAACCATGCATCAAAGAGCGGAGTGGAGGTATTTAGTTGATGTTACCTATAAAAGAGCCGAAAATTCACGTAACGACTACGTGACTGACTACTTTACGACACTTTACGTACGATTCTTCTCTAAGTAAACATAAGGTGTCTATTTTTATTTTAATCAGATTTGCACTCACAAATCTACTACTATATAATACTAATAAACTAAGTACGTGTAAGTCTCTGTACTCACCATTGCGGGTGTCCAGGCGAGGACTGCCGGCTGACGCTGAGCGCCAGCGGCGAGGCGGAGTTCCGCGGCTGGCGCGCGGCGCTGGGCGGCGCCGTGCGGGCGGCGCGCGCGCGCCCCGCCGCCGACCTGCAGCTCGCGCACTCGCTGCACGACTACGGTATGAACCTCCACGCGGGGGCTCCTCTACCTTTTTCTTCGAGTATTACTCTCGGGGCTATTTATTTTACAATAATTATGAAGACCTATATAATAGTAAGATCATTTCCATTCGGATCCTCTTCGATTATTAATCCTCCGAACTCTATTTGTCATTTCAAAATGTACTGTATTAATTTGCAAACTAAACTAATAATGTAAATATGAAAGTTACTCTGTCTATCTACGACTTCATTACCGGCGCGTGTGTGCGACAGAGGAGGCGGAGGGCGCGGGGGCGGGCGGCGCGGGCAGCGCGCTGGCGCACGTGTGCTGGCACCGCGCCGCCTCGCTGCGCCGCGACCAGCTGCATCGCGCCATGCGGGTCCGTTACACGTTTGTACTTGAATTAACATCGAATCTATGTGTCGAAACATTAATATCATTATGCTTGGTAAAATTGGTCCTATAAAACGAAGATTTCAAAGTGACAGCCTAGAGCCTAGTAGGAGGCAGCGATACATTTTTTCGTAGAAAGTGAGGCAAACGCTTAGCATCAGTAGATTGCTCGTCCACTTTCCTTTCTACTTTTAAAGAAATCGGTTTGGTATTTTTTTGTTGAATACATTTTCCATGTACGATGATATCATATTTTTCATTTTTTTTATGTTCCAAGATAAGTTTATTAAGTTCACTTTACATTTATTTTTTAAATAAACAACTAACAAATTGAAACAAACGACGCGCTATTACATCACAGAGCCAGCTATCCGGATATTTGTTGCGCAAGTTCAAGAATTCTCACGGCTGGCAGAAACTGTGGGTGGTGTTCGCGATGTTCACGTTGTTTTTCTACAAGACCTGCCGCGACACCGCGCCGCTTGCGTCGCTGCCGCTCCTAGGGTGAGACATACGAGCTTGTCTCTATTCACTAATTATTTTAACTAGTTTTTTTAATAATTATAAGTTGTACTTTGACTTGGTAACACGAAACAAGTTTTATATTACACCTTGTTCTCGAATGAAATATGTGAGGTTTGTCTGTAAGTTCAGGCATAACCAATTATAACTAAAATTCCTTGCAGTATGATCTATAAAACAGGCCCATATCGATTACAGGCATTTCTAGGTATGGGTCCGGTGATCACCTACCACCGGACCCAAAAAAAATTTATCATGTCTCTCTTTAATATATTTTTATTTTCTATATCACTTACAGATACACCGTTGGCGCACCGTCTCCCGGTGATGGAATCGATAAAGAATTCGTGTTTAAACTGCAGTTCAAAAATCACGTTTACTTCTTTCGCGCCGACAGTCACTTCACATACAATAGGTAATGTTTGATGAAAATATTTCCGAGATACCATTTGGTCCTGATGGTTTTTGTGCATTTTCGTATTTATAGATTATTTTTTTGTTTCATAATAGACTATAAATAAATTATATAATTTTTCATTACATTTATTTTCTTTTTATTTACAGGTGGATAGAAGTCTTACAAACACCTATGGTTTCAGAAGACAATTAAATCTACAATATTCAACCAACACCAAGTTTGTGATAACAAAATAAAATGAATCATGAAAGGATATATGTATCATAAATGAAATAAAACAAAATACCATTACAATTGGTGCCATAAAGCTTATAGAATTGTTTGTAAAAATATACACGAACTTTAATGTCAAAAGTGATGTTAATATAAGTTCTTGCCTATATTTATTTTCGAATAGAACTAAACTACCAATGTATTATATGTTTCTCTATACTGCGTATAATAATTCATGCCATAAAAGTCTCATATTGCGCGCTCTTTTTCACATATGATAATATCACTACGCCTGCCATAAAGCCCGTTAGTGCGAGGGAGCGCGCAATATGCACTGCTTTAATGACAACATGCCACGAAATATTGTACAAGGTATTAAGCGTTTCGTTGATCGGTGTTAAGTTTGAGACGTCAGTACATATGATAAGTTTAAAATAAAAAGACAAATCGAATACGACGATGACTTGTTGCGACTGTCGCACAAAAAGTGTCACTTGTCCTTGAAAAGGGTAAGCAAGAAATATAAATAAATTACAAATTATACATAGTGTCATTATCATAAGAATATTAAATGCGTATAAGCGAATAAACTTGTGCAGAATGCGAGGGAGATGCAACAAGAGAGAGAGAGAGAGAGAGTGAGAGAGCACGATATATTTAAATAAATGAATGACTAGTTCATATGATTATTTATATTAACATTTGTACAAATTATGCAAAGACAATATACACTTTCAGTCAAAAAAAAATATACGAAGAGTGAAAGGGTGAGAAAATAGAAATATACTTATAAAATATAATAAACATTTGTATCAAAGATAGAATCCATCATAATAACTTATTAGATAATACGTTAAGTATTTATTTCCTAATAACTTAAATATTGATCAATTATTACTAACACACGAATGTAGTTTATAAAAATGTTAAGTATGATTGCTCATTGCTATGTCCTATGTAGTAAGGAACGAAGAACTGATGAATATAGTACAATATTAAATAAGGCGTGTTAGAGTTGGACATTCCACGAATTTAACGAATATAATTTGAATAAAACTTTTATAACTTAATAATCATTTTCATAACTGGTTTGGAAAGTGGGCAATTGTTTTTTTTTTCTATTATTTTGAGTAAAGCTTCGTCCACAATGGACAGAATAATTATAATTACATGTATTTATCGACAACACTTGGACTGTGTAATACAAAAGCTTCTTATCCATAGAAATCATTGATGCATCGATACGCCTTTATGCCGATACGATACCGATACCGATACACTTATCGAATTTAAATAAAGGTAAAATAAATGTAAGTAGACATGTTGATTGATTGTTTTTTATTAATAAATAAAATGATTATGTAAATAAAAAAAAATATTAAAATAAAACGTTACAGACTTGAAATGTGAATATTGGTAATTAAGCTCAGTAATTAAGGTTCATTAATAAGAGTTAGTATCGTTGTATCGGGCAGCAAAATATCGCCGATACCGATATATCGGAAAACCTGCTGTATCGCCGATATATCGGTATCGGATGCATCCCTAATAGAAATACTAGTAAAAGTTGTAAGATTTAAAAAAAAACATTTATATAATGATTTTACAGTAACTCTGTTACATAATGTTATGCATATTACTTTAACGATATTTCGAGTATTTTTTCTTATATAATTGCTTTATCTTTTTGAATCTGAATAACTTTTATTAGTTTTTCGTGGATTGGAACGTTTCTGCAACCGTTTTATTTCAAAGCAAACTTCAAGTATCTTACGTACACAAGATGCTTGAAATTAGTGTGATGATTGTTCTTAGCTTTTGTTGTGCGAATTGACCAAATTCAATCAAGTTATTATTTTTACATAAATGATATAATAACAAAATATATAGCAATGTAATTTTTATTCAAGAGTTATGCAGAAATAACCAAAACTAGGCTCGTAATAAAATGAGTAATTATTTTAAATTCATATGTATAGAATATCATTCCATACAATTTTGCAAAAAATATTACATATTAATATCATCGTCATCGATACTGTTATTGCAAAAAATTTGTAAATTATTTTTGAAAATAATATAAATAAAATATACACGTTTCGTATAAAAATGTATCTCTGTATTGCATTTTAATGTAATTAAAAAAAAATACTTAAAAAACAAAAAGATTCCAATATTTCATTTTCATACAACGAACAAAATTACGTGTTCAAACGACATCTGGTGGCCTAAATCCTAACTAATCATAAGTGAGGAAGTGAGTTCGTTTATAACCCTTTAACATTTTGACTCCCGATCGTAATGACATTTTGTAAACATGTTTCAGTTGCACAGAAAGAACATAGGGTACCTAACACTTGCCTTATTATCCTCATACGCTGGCTAAGCCTCGGGCGAAAACTATTAACGATTAATTATTAAAATCAAATTTATAATAATTTTGTAGTACTTCTGAGAAAACTCATTAAAAAATTTATTTTGCACATACCATATACCAAATGGTAATAGTACTTTTTAATTTCCTTACTGGAAAATTATACTGAATTATAAAACTTTTGAACTAAATTAACATTTAAATTTGTTGCTTGAAAGAAATTCTTATTTTACATTTAATGTAATTTAAACTATAAAAAGCGTGCGTAGTTACATGACACGTCAGTAATGTTACATGTAATGCGATTTGATGCTAAACGCTGGACTAAAATTTGATCTTGACTTTGAGGGATTCAATTATTATTATTTTTTATAATCGAAAGAAATTAAATGATGTGATCATTTAAAATATTTGTAGTGCCTTTAAATAAAATAAGTATCTTATTTTAAATTGAGTAAACTTATAAATGAAAGCAACACGATAAATTTTATTAATACGCTATTACGTGTTCACTAAGTATCATACAATACGTTTTTGATATTTATTAAATATGTATCACAAAATAAGCAGGTCGAAAATTACCCAGTGATTTTGGACGACATTTGATTACCTATTTAAATTAAAATCCTTTTTATATGCACATCTATGGTGTATGCCATTGGTGCCATTTGAATGATGTTATTTTCATTCTGCTCGTTTTAATATTAATAATGTATATATATATATATATATATGTCATTTGGAAACGTCTCACTGTAAAAGAATCTTGACGCAATTGTTATTTATAAGAATAATTAAATTGTAAATATAAATAAAATGTATACTTTACCTTTACCTGACTGACCAAAATCTCATCTAGTATAGAACTATTAACAAACGAAGGCGCGGCTGTCCACGTTAAGTAATCGGCGTTATAATGAAATAAATTTAACAAAAATAAACTCATTCGTTTTTTTTTGCTGACTTTACTCTTAGTCGTCTCACGCACACTAAGACATATTGTAAGCACAAGAATAACTTACTCGTACTAACATACATATAACGGTACGCCTTGTTGAGTGAATAGATCTATATAATCTATTTATAAAATACACATTCAATGGAAATAGGTTCTTATAATATAATGTATGTAATATAAAATCAAATCTTTATTCATTATTTATTCTCTGTTGCTTGTACTAATGTTTACTATTGAAACTTGTTAATATATATAACGTCGTAATAACCGTATTAGTTTTATAAAGTGAAACCTTTTTGCGTATACGTATGTGATATACATATGGAAATGTTGCACTCAAATCCGAGCCCGTAATTTTAATCTCACCCAAACAAGTTTCACTTAAAGTTCTTCTCAATGATGTATTAAAAAAAACCTGGATTTTATTTATCCATTGTTAATATATACTTTAATAAGAAAGTAATTGTAATTTTTGTTTTTAATATTAGACGGTAACTGATGCCAGACCTTTGCGTAGTATTATTTGTGTCGTAAAAAGAATATGTGATTTCATGCATTCTTTACAGATATCCTGTCCTTTGGCGAATGTCTGGTATCGGAGCTACTTTTACCAATTCCAAAATGTTACACGGCTGTGTCGTTTGAGATGATGAAAAGCGAAACACTCGCTAGAATGGGCGAAGAGGACTATTTAATAAATATGAACGTCACTTAAGGTCAACACAATATTTTTTATAAATAAATTATAGAAATTCAAAGGAAATTGTGTTTTATTTACTTTTTCTTCAAAGTAGTGTTAGCGAGTAACCCCAGCCTGCAATACGGTGTTATGTCATAGGATGTCCTAATTAATTATACCACATTACATATAATGATTATAATCGAAACTATCTATTTTACGTTATTATGTACTTATAAAATGATTATTACAATTAGTTGCTTGATAATTTGTTAAACTTTAATTAATACTATTTTATTTGGCATATTATTTAAGACTGAAATTCGAATCGAAAATGAAATTCTGCCAATTCAGCAATTCTGCGCCGATTGAGGTCGTATGCTGAATAAATAAAATGATTTGATTACTTTTCGTCCTATTAAAAGTGATGAAAAATTTATAATACTTTTAAAGGCTATTTCTCAGAAGTGATTTGGCATGATAAGATTTGTTTATGAAGTAATTTAGGAGCTACAGGACACCATGACTGACTCAACCAGTGTCCAAGCACATTAAACATGCAGTTATTAATAGTGAAATAAAATTCGTTTCATAGACCACCATATATATTTAGTTTGAAGATAGACGACATTCATTCATAATATTAATAAAGAATAAAATATTTGGCTTTACTTTAAATCTAATAAATAATATCTAACAAATTTCAAAATTGATAATCGATTATTTTATGATATCGATAATAATTATCTTCTTAATTTATAGAACATACATATGTCGATTATATTTACAATAATATAATTTATTCAATATAAATAATTTAAGTATAATTTACCCGTTTTATGGCTTAACATTTACTGGGAGATCAATTTATTTGTTTTGGCATAGAATTTCATTTTAATAATCTAGAAAAAATATATATTTTTAATTAATATATAGGATAAATATTAATTAGCTTAAACAATACTTATATAGAAACAAGAATATTTAACATCCGACTAAAACTTTTTGATCTTAGCTGCACAAAATTAAGATTCTACTAAATATAAAACTCTAGAAAGACATTTATAGCTGTTTCGGCCACAAAGCCCTAACTCCTTATAAATTCCCCGGGGACAAATCACCGTAGAATTTTAAATACCGTTAGATTGTAATTTATCTCGTGAGATTGTTCACTGTCGAAATATTGTGAACGGTGATTTAAATCAAATTAAAACGTCAATATTTCTATAGTTTATGATATTTCGGTTAGGTTAGTGTTTATAATTTAACTGAAATTACACACTTCCATCGATTATAATCTACCGAAAAATAATGCGTTAAAATGTAGGCAGTATGTTGCGGTTCGCAATCTTTCGACAATTCAAAATCTTGCGAGATAGTTTATAATCTAACGCTATTTACAATTTTACGGTGACGTATATAAATTAATTGCACAACTGTTACCCATGCACCCTATAATAATAGTATACACGAGACATTCGTTAAAAATTAATTTACTTGTTTCCTTTTAAAATCTGATACAAAAACGAAATATTCCGATTTAGTTTCGTAATTTTTTTAAGATAGTAACGGATTCATAAGTCCGTTATACGCTACGTGAAATAATTTAACTACACAGAAATCATAATACTTATTTGTTATAATTGTTAACCGACTTTGTGGCATTCATAGGTAAATTACAGATACATGTAATATTATTTTTAAATATGAAATAGATCTCATTGATTAAGCGTATAATGTTGCAATAAAATACACAGAAACAATTTGCAAATTGTTATTAAACATATGACAAAGTTAAACTAACGCTATTATATTAAAATCACAACATGTAATTAATAAAGCAATGGTAACAAATCAGTATATGTACCTAGTATCAAAAGTTACTCTTAAAATAAACTCAATAAATAAACATGGACACATTAAAAATATTCTCTACTGCGACGCCAGCGTCTAACTAAGTACTTCTCAACTTACATACAACATATAAAAATAATTACAAATGCTACTTATTATAACAGCTATTTATTTTTAATAGTATTTTTTGATAATTACATCCGAGTAGTCACGGTGTCTCCGTTCTCTTCAGTGACTTCTTGATCCTTCTTTCTCTCCTTGTTCCGACTTCTAAAGAACGAGGCCGTGGTAACGGACCTAAACCTGAACGAACCGGGCGCTCCGTTAGCGATCGAAGTTTTCGAACCGTCATTTTCTTCTCGAATCTTCGGCGATCGATCTCTGTTTGGTCGCGTACGATAGGAAAAACTTGCTGCTTTTAGTCTCGCGCTTATTCCTAGTTTAGTGGGTCCGGAGAATAATCTTTCAGGTGATATGTGTGACGCGGTGGGCGTGTGTGGCGCGGACATGCTGCTGACTATCGGAGGCGCCATGTCCGGTCGTCGCGCAACCATACTATTCGAGTAGGGTCTGCTGCCGGTCTCTGAGTCGCCATTGCTGAGAACAAGGCGGTATTGATAAAACAATAGCTAGCGAGTGTAAATGTTTCTTTAGTTAAATAATATTATATACATTTGTAATCGTGTCACTCAAAGTCTTAGTTGATAAGAATATATGTCTGTACAATATGTGTGACCTTTAGTTGGTTGTAAAGTGTGGCTTACCAAGCAAGCGTGTTGCGCGGACGAGTGCGGCGCGGGCCGGGGCGGCGCTCGCTGGGCGCGGTGCCGGCGCGCTCGGGGCGCACTCTTCCCGGCGCTGCAACGTATATATTATATTTATATGTAGCATGAAAAATAAATTTGCGTAGAGTTATGACAGCTGGCTGCAATAGACACTCGACAAAGCATAATAAGCAGAAAATCTAGAGTTTACTGTATCAGAGAATCATTGAAAGATTAATTGCAAATATTAAATATGAAAGGTTGTAGTAACCATCAGAGGATGCGCAGAAGGGATGAGTGTAGATGCGCTTGCGCGCCTGTAGCATGGTGTAGACGAGTGCGGCGAGAGAGCGCGGCGGCGCAGGGGCGGTAGGCGCGCCGGCCCCACGTGCGCCTACACGCGTCACCCACCACGTCTCCATGCGTCCTTTGCCTTTCACCTCCACCGCGCCGCGCGCCTCTACGCCGTAGCCACGCCGCTCTAATACCTGCACGAGTATTTTACTCCGTTGAAGCATTATAGAAATGGATGTCAAATTAAATTCTAATCGTAAAAATATATTTAGCTAAAGTATATTCT
Organism: Vanessa atalanta; assembly: GCF_905147765.1. Taxonomy (NCBI): domain Eukaryota; kingdom Metazoa; phylum Arthropoda; class Insecta; order Lepidoptera; family Nymphalidae; genus Vanessa; species Vanessa atalanta. Next base: position 2,986,102 of record NC_061872.1, on the reverse strand, counting down.
TTACTATTTGTAAAAGTGTTTATAGTGACAAGAATTTAAAATTATTTAACTACAAGTACAATTTGGAAAGTAAAAACTGTGCCTCTGTTTATTATATAGGTTTTGTAAACGAACCTGCTTGGTGTACTTAGTGACTTGTATGCGGTCCATAGCACCAGTGGACTCCATTCGCGAGGCTTCGTTAACAGTATTACCCCAAATATCATAAACAGGCTTCCGAGCGCCGATCACACCACCAACTAATGGGCCACAACTGATTCCTATAAATAAATAATATGAATCAGACACTCAAAAAAAAACTTTACAATTTTTCTAAATAATATCTGGCTGCAAGTTGGAAACGTATGCCTAACTCCGTGAAAAAAAAAAGGTTTGCGCGTTTAACGCCAACTTTCAAAATGTACTAAAAGAAATAGAAAACACGAGAAAATAAAGTTTTTGAAATATTTTGATTAATCGTAACAAATACTCTGCAACGGAGCTGTGTTATGCTGAATAATTTGAATTTAAATAAAGAATTACTACTCACCTACTCTTAAACGGAATTTATTGAAGCTATGCTTGTTAATATCTTCCAGAGCCTCTCGTAGTGCGAAAGCGTAATCGACAAGTGCGCAAAGATGTTCACAGCCGTCATCAGCGGTCTAACAATAATATCATATTATAATATAAAATTGAACTGAAATCTTTTAATTAGTCTCCTATTTCTAAATGGATCCGCATTTAAAACTTACTTTATGGTTTGGGTTAAGACCAGAGGCAGCCATATATGTAGCTCCAATTGTTTTTATTTTCTCAATGCTTTTGAATCGAGGCTGCATGAGCAGTCTATCGAAGTCAACTGAAAATAAGTATGAAGTTAAAAATTAATAATCACTTCTTAAGAACGAAGAATTGGTTACATAAAATGCGATCATAGCTGATATTATAGAGAAAATGTTTTAATTGAATGTAAATTTTGATTGATAAATCAAATCTGTTTGGTACATTACAAATGATTTCGTTGAGTAGTCTCATGCAGTCCACGGCTTTTTGTTCGGAATAAAATTCGTGAAAATTAGGTATTCCAGCAAACATTACGCCCACTTCATCCCTTCGCTGTGAGTATAACTCCTGCAAAACAGCGAAAATCTGTTACTATTCTGATAATAAAATTAATTTTATGGTTGTCATCTATATCAAGACAAGCAATTCTATGATTCAAATTATTATTAACAATAGACCGTAAATCTTAACCATACTTACATCTGGGCATCTATCTTTGCTTAAGAAATGATTAACCACGTGATCAGGAAGTATGTGCTTCAGCAGATGCCTGTTGGTCCTTTGCGTATCCCTCATTTCCTTCAAGTCTGTCTCGGCTTGCAGTTTCCATAGAAAATCAAGTCTAGACGTAACTTCGACGAGTCTTGCATGATAAATCACTATTATGGAAAACATCGTCATCAAGATCAACATTTGCACGTAGAAACGAAGGTCGCTATAAAATAAATAATTCCATTAAATTAAATGATTTCTAAATAAATAATGCAAAGAAAATAAACATTACTTACGAATCATGGGTAGCGGAACTGTAATAGTCTACGTTATAATAAATGAGTAGGAGGATCGAGTACATCGCCACATTGATGATCGCTAGCACGGTCTTTATCAAGTAGTAAAGTTTCAATATTGAAGTCAAAGCCACCAAACATATAATCCAAGTGAAAACAACATATTCCGGCTTGTAACATTCGCCTATTTTAGCTTCCTCTGATAGTATTGACTGCGCGGTTTTCGTAAAATTTTCAGTAGTTGAATTTAACAATGTGTCATTTTCTGGCCCGGCAGTAGGAAAAGATGGCGGGCATATGTATAATTTTGTCGTGCTGGAAAAGTACAATTTATTAAAATCAGTTGGTCTAAAAAAAATCTTGACTTAAAAAAAAACCAAAGAAGCTCTTTAACTAAAATATAATTTCATATTAAATGCACTACAATGTCTTGAGAAGTTAAAATATCTGAAAAATCTTTAATGGTACCTGGATAACGACATAATTGTGACAAAACAGCAAATATGTATGTTCCGTCGAAGTCTATTTGCGCTTATGGCGGCAGAGAAATGCGCCAGAAGTGGCATTGCCAGAGGAAACTCTTCTGCCATCACCAGCAGAAACGACAGAGTCAGAAGAATAGTCATTACGAACAAGGTAATAACGAGCAGCCAGCAACTGAAAGAAAGTTGTTTAAGCTTTTATGTGTAAAACGAAAAGTATTATTATCAGTTTACGCAAAGTTTACACAAAGTTTTTTTTTGGATAGAATTCACTCAAATCACAGCTTCTTTATATCAAATAATATGCAAATATCTAAGTGCAATACACAACCAAAACACAATATAATAAGAAACGGAACTCCTTATTAGCTAAACAAATCAAAAGTGGACTCGAAACCGACGTACTTGAAATGAATAATGCACTGAACGGCGACAATGAACAGCCAAAGCACCCAACAACACATCACGTTTGACTTGAAGGTCTTCTCGTCGAGTTGGCCGAAGCGCACATCGAGCGACGCGCGGCGAAAGTGCAGCGACCATTGCCGCATGTGTTCGAGTCGCATCCGCCGGTTACTGTTCACCTCGATCGAGTGGTTTATTATATCGTCCTCCTGACGGATGAAATTTAAAACGAATAACATTTAAAATAAATAAAATTGTAGTTAATTAAGTTTAAAAGTCTCATAATATCGGTTGGCGGACGAGCAAATGGGCCACCTGATGGTAAGTGATCACCATCGCCCACAGACAATGGCGCTGTAAGAAATATTAACTATTCCTTACAGCGCCACCAACCTTGGGAACTAAGATATTATGTGCCTTGTGTCTGTAATTACACTGGCTCACTCACCCTTCAAACCGGAACACAACAATACTGAGTATTGCTGTTTGGCGGTAGATTATCTGATGAGTGGGGGTTGCACATGATGGTTGAAGGTGGTGTATTTTTAGCTCTTAAATGATGAACAAAATACATTGCGCATATATTAATGAAATGACAATTGAACTTAATGTTTAGTCGTCGATGTATTATATTATGTGCATATACTCAATAGGAAATATTACGGTAAGTTGCTTAATTGATGCATCATAGAAATAATACCTCTGATATCGATGTTATTTCTATATCCTGTCCATGTTCCACATCTTCGTGTTTGTTTGTTCGTCGATACCATGTCGTACCACTGGTGCTGCTTTGAAAATACTGTGAAAAAAATTGAATTTAATTTCATACTAAGTGAAGTGCTAGAATCACATTTAAGTTTTATTGTCAAAAACCGACAAGACTCATCACCTTGCATAAGCTACAAATTGATGTTACAATGCCAGAAATTTTTACGCAAGTGCCAACTACAACTGTTTAATATTACAACTCAATCGGAAGTACGATACATACAAACGTATACTTTACGAACGAAAACAAGTAATAATATTTTTTATGTATAAGATAAATTAGCAGAACTTCTATTTATTTAAAATGAAATTACAATTTTGGGTAATCTATTAAAGATAAAGTATTATTTTTATTCCTTAACCGCGTTACCGTGTCCTTTCAACAGAACAGAATAAAACATTCCTAATGATATATATATATATATATTCTTTATTGCACTTAAAAAGACATTACAGAAAATAACAAAATAGAGAAAACATAAGCAAAGGCGGACTTATCTCTAAAAGAGATCTCTTCCAGTCAACCTATGGAGGTGAGTGATAAGAGTCAATCAGCGGGCAATGTAGTGCATCATTACTTATAAAAAAATATTTATATAAATACACATTCATACACATATATATATAAATATATACACCAATACACATATATATATATATAAATAATATAAATATATATATATATATATATAAATATATAATATACATAGATACACACATATTAATATCAAAGTTTATGATGAAGGGTAAACTTGTGTCAGGAAATGCTGTCTTAATCGTTTTTTAAACATATCAATTGTAGTACTGTCCTGTATGTATTTAGGAAGTTTGTTCCATAGTAGCGGAGCTCGTACTGTGAACGACTGAAGTCGAAATTTGCTGTTACTCCGAGGCACATCGAGCATCGTAGTGATGCAAGAACGCCTGGAGCGGGTTGAAGGAGGAAGCAGGTTGAGGCGGGAGCTGAGGTATTCAGGAATATTAGGGTTTGTGAGAATATTGAAAAGGACCGAAAGGATGTGCATATCACGGCGAAATCGGATAGGTAGCCATTTAAGTTGAGCGCGGAAAAGAGACACATGGTCGTACTTACGTAGCCCGAAAATAAAGCGAATAGCAAGATTTTGTAAGCGCTCTAACTTATTAAGCTGTTCCTCTGTCACATCCAGAAAGCAAACATCAGCGTAGTCGAGAATAGGGAGAAGAAGAGATTGAGCGAGCATAATTTTGGTGTTGAAAGGGAGAAAATATTGGAGACGTTTGAGAGAGTGAAACGTGAAATGCATACGTTTACTAAATCAATCATCGACCGTGGGTCGCCGTTCAATTCTCTTGCAGTGTTTATTTTACATTAATAAGAAACCAAATAAACGAAGTGTGAAGAAACAATATTATATTCTTGAACTGGTATCTTACATTTTGGAATGGCATCTCAGGAATCCAATCGGTAGTGATCTCCTCTTCAATGCTTCCGCTCGGGCGTCTGGGTAAGACTTCGTTTTGTTGCATCGGTGGTTGCATGCTGATTTAATAATATAATTATTTAATATGTAATCTGTAATGTTCTGTAAATATTTCTAAAGACTAAAGTTTAGCCTACTTGTTTGTAGATTTATTCCTTGTCCGCCTCGGGTGTTCCGAGGCTTTAATCAGGTAAGTTGAGATGTTCAGTTCACGTAAGTAGGGATTACGCATTTCACCCTCCCCGGGTTCAACTTCGAACGCACCGTTAAGGCACTCCATCGTGGCTGAAGATATATGTACTCGGCTGTAAAAAAAGTCAAGAAAACATGTTCAATCGGGTCTGTCCAGTATTTCATAAATTTAATAATTCGGTTCTCCTGCTCGCTTGCCTTCAACAGTATTAAAGGTGCATTATTTTGCTCTTCACGATTTAACCTTATAGTCACGTGATATGTCTGAATTTACGATCGATTTGATAATTTTCAGTATATTTGAATTAATTTGTAATAAGCCAATAAAATATCCAATTTTTGTTAGAGCAAATGTTAGCCTAGGTTTAACTTAAGTAATAAAGTTAGTTAGTTAGGTTAGTTAATCATAAATCCAAGTGTCTTTAAAAAAAAGGTAATAAAATTATAATAATAGTATGATTTATCGTTTGTAGAAAAAACGTATAGAAATTAAGTTAGTATTAGATGCAGATGAATTGACCAACATTTAAAATTGCTTCAACTTGAATCGAATGCAATAGCTTAAGACAGCTGTATCCAGATATATTTTTTTATTTTTTTTAAACGTAGAATTGTATTGATAAGTTTAAGTACATGAAAGCAACATTTACGGTAACATGTTTGACATTTTTTTGTACGATCACGAGTTATTGATTTTCTTTTAACCTTACCCTGGTAATCCTCCACTTTCCATGTGGTTGGCTAGTGTAACATCGTGCGACCAGAGGTCGAACTGCCACTTCAGCAGACCCAGTACACCGCACAGTACTATGCCACTATGGATACCAATCCTCATGTCTAGATCGACCTGTTAATTAAATCAGAATAACTTATTTCTGCTGTCATATATCTCGGGTTTATTTCATATAATTATTTAAATGATTATATATCTTCTGATTGGATATACCTACTGTATATCTACAATAACGTCTAAGAAATATAACCTTAAGTATATACCTGTTTGTTGTATCGAACGTCTCGGATAACGCGAATCATTTGTAGGCCCATGTTGACGCAGCAGAAGGCGTGGTCGCTCCGTCGATCAGGTAATCCACTCACGCAGAAATAACAATCGCCCAACAATTTAATACGAAGACAATGATTCTCCTTTATAAGAAAAAAATTAGATACATAGAATAAAAGATAAGATGGATATAACTTTATATAATTATCTAAATATAACCAGGCACAATATTAAAGTCAAAATCTTTAACGAAAATCAATTAGAAAGTTTACGGCATCTATGAATATAATATACGTTTTTGGTTTAAAGTTAATAATTCAGACTTGAATACTGACTAGCGAAAAACAATGGAATATTTTTTTATTTCAAGGATTATAGTAATGTTTCTGTATAAAAACAAATCGAGTACTTACCGATGCTAATCGATCGAATCTGGCAAACAGTTCGTTTAACAACTTCACCAAATCCTGGGCGCTACATTTGCTAGAAAGCTCTAAAAATTTAAGAATAAAAGTAAGAGTAATTTAATAAAAAATAACTCATATTATTTATATTAATTAACTAAAAACAAACATTACCTGTGAATCCTTTGATATCAGCGAACAGAATCGAGACGTCCTCGTGCCGCTGGATGTACAAATTATTGAATTGCTGCTCCTGGAATTCTCCTCTGACTCGCGATACGTGACTAGAAATCTCTTTGGCTAGGAAGTCTGGTATGACTGTAATGGAAATGTCATTTAATAGTAACACTGTGGAAATATTTTGTTTGAATTCATATGATTATGTCTGCTATATCTTACCACTTTGAAATAGCTTCCACTGTCTGTCACTCTCTCGTTTAGTTTTCTGTCTTGTAACCATTGATCTATGCGTTTCTAGAAACGCCTTCCGCTGACCCCAGTCTGCTAGATATTTAGCGTACATGCCGCCAAAATTAACAGCAGTGTAGAGCAAAGCATTGCCGAAAAGAAGTCGTATACCGCAAGAGGGAGCCTTGTGAAAAAAACAATCATAAAATTTTATTCAAAATGTTTATGACATTTATATCTTTAAAATAGATTTTTTAATCCTTGAAAAGTCAAGTAAGAGTTCACAAAATACACGATAAATGGAATGTTAATTCCTTGTACAATAAATGTACTTCCAACCATGTTTACCAAGGGGTTTTGTTCGTAAGGCGATAACAATGGCTCATACACTCTTTGAACTGGAACAAAGCAATACAAAGTATCGCCGTTTGGTGGTAGAAAAGTGATTGGTACACAGGTTTATACAACGCTCTTCTTCCATTTGAACTACATACATACCTAAAACAAGTTATATATAATTTTTTAAGGAGAAGCTACTTACGGCATCCGGAGTTTTTTGCATAATTTCCGGTATAGTGACAGCCGTGGTTAAGACATGCGACATAGAGGACAGCAGACCTATGACGATGCACCAGCCGAGAGAGAGGGGTAACATCGCGTATGGAACGAATATTATGAACAGCATATACCACACTTGGTTCTGTGGTTCTTGGAATCCTATACCTTGTCCACTTAACCCTGAAAATAAAATTATATTTATTCAATTGCATAATGTGTTTAATTCAAGGCACTCATTCACTTTTGTTATGTAACAATGCTTGTTCTATAAAAGCATTTGAAGTTAAACATTTTTACGTGCGATGAAGCTAAATTTCAGAATCGAATTTGAGTTCAACGGTATAAATTAAACGTTGGTGTTTTGTTAATCACTTGTATCATGTTTGCCGAGCTCTAATGTAAAATAAATATTTTACATATATCATAGTCCAAAATACACACACACACATCAAGACACGATTTAATTTTACAATAAAATGCTTTTTAACTTCCAACTTCCAAGATAATACATTTAACTAAAACTAAGACTTTTTAATTTTAATTAAAAAAAAAAAAAAAACTTATTCGAATTGTCGTTACAGAAGAAATGCCAAACGGAGAATAAAGGTGCGTATTATTTCATGAGAAATTATTGTATTACAAAAAAATGTAGCTTACCTTAATAGATTCAATTCGTTGCAAATCATTCCTCCAAATACGGAGATTTCTAGACTAACAGACATTGAAGATGCTTAATATAAGGTTTAATTTTACCTTGAGCTATAAGCAATATCCAGGTGGCCGCTGCAGCCCAATGTAGATAGTTGTTAGCGAAGCAGCGCCAACAACCCAGTAAGCACACGGCTATATTCAGCAGGGCGAACGCCGCAGTCCAGGCTATTTGATAGCCGTTTGTAACAGTGTCAACTAAAGTACACAAAAAAACTAAAGTTGAAAAACACATTTTTATTCGATATAGAAGCGTTATAAATGCTTATTGATTGTCAAATATCTACCACCGGTTTCAAAGAAGTTCAGACCTGGGAAGAAACGGCGAAATAAACTTAGCGTGTTTATTGATGAAAGAAATACAACGATACGAAAATTAAGCAAATTCAGCTTAGTATAAAAAGTCAGATTTCAAAGATTAACAAAATCTACAACTAATATGATTTAAACTGTTACACATTTTTTATTACGTAACAGTGACTTTTTTAATAATGAATAATTGTCTTAATAATATTGTACGATTCTTAACAAAGGTATGAATGTAATAATGACATTTTATAAACCAAGTTCAAACATACTTACGGTTATGACGATTTGATAATGTGTAAATTAACGATAAGCATATCTGAAATAAAAAAATATATATAATTAAAAATTATTATTAAAATGCCTAAATATTTATATAGAAAATAAAACTACCTTTAATGCTAGATCAACAACGTTGACCATTATAAGAGATTTTTGTCTCTGCCTCCTCGAGTACCTTTGATACGATAATTCTACAGTTTGTTCCTGAAATCATTGAATCATATTAAACTTATAATAGAACTTGATTTTCATTTTTATAGCAACCATTTTCCTTTTATTAATTCTTGTCTTACCTTAAAACTATTAGTTATAGAAGGCCAATATATTCCTTTATAGTATCGACCTGTTCTTAACATACTTTCTGTTGCGACTGTAATAAAATACAATAAGATATATAATATCTATCTATCTATAAAAAAAATGTCATCTGCAAAGAGATGTGGCCGCACAGGAGTATATCTCATAGTCGGATAGAAGATTCGATGGCAATCCGAAACGAGTAGGAAAAATGCCGCAGGATGATCAGTATTACGTGCTATTCGAAACTGAATTGTAATACTGCTTTATTCTTAAATAATATTGTGAATTTGTGATGATCACCATGAAACCATCATCATGAAAGGTAAAACTGCAGCGCCATCTAATTGGTTCAATCCAAATTATCCATATTTAAACTCAAATAGATTCACAAAATTTAGAGTGAGTGGTTAGATTAGTGAGAGGAGAAGAGAAATGTATCGAAAAAATCTTTTTACCTGGATCGTTTTCTGTGCGAAAGGGATCGATACTGTTACGAGCGCTATTCGTGGATCCATCGTCATCACTAACACGTACCTGAAAAAACAGTATCGTTAATGGAAAAATAACTAAATAACTACTATGTCGGACTGGCTATATGGTCGAGGCAGCGTTACCCAGCCAGGCCTGTTCGAGCACGCCTACGACTCTTCATACCCCTGATTGGCGTATAAAATTTAATACTTAGAAATAAATAAAAATAGTTTGGCTTTGAGGCCATCTCTGAAAATTCCCAATTTTTATCAAGCTCAAAGCGTTTAAAAAAAATACTGTTCATAATGATTACATAGCCCAAGCCATTGTACTAATATAACTGTTATTAAAACAAATGATTTGAGCTGTTTACATTTTGTGTGTATGCTCTTTCAGTAGCTTCACTGATTGTGGCCGATTGTGATAGTTGATTTGATGTTTCATTCGCTCGTCCATTTTTGTAAGCTCGGCCATATTAATATATACACAAATAACTAGCCCTTAGAGTGGAATAAGGCTAGAAGATTTGTGGATCACCCACTTACTTTTTTAACATTTTAGCATTGCCTATTATTAACCGATATCAATTTAATTTGATTTTTGTTCTGAAAAATTGATAGATTGAAGGTTCTCCAATGTAAAGTAAAATAAAATCAATCAACTACTAAGAAAATTATGCATCTCTTAATGGAGGTAATTTTAGAAAAAAATACACCTTAAAAAAATGCACCTCCAATGGGTATTGCGAATGTTTAAAATTTGTTTTTAATTTTTTTTTGTCTTTGAATCTAGCAAAAAATTAGTATAATTATTTGTTAGAACATACATATTACATACATACATAAATACAATCAATTATAAATTAATCAATTATGAATCTACTCTTCAATAAAATTAAATCAATGTGAGTTTAGAAAATAAGTTTGATTCTATTTATTTTAAAACAATCAGAATTTATCCAAAGACAATTTTCAATTTATCTGAGGGATAAGACAAAACAAATAAAGCTTAATCAGATGCACAGTTTCATTCAAGTTCTAAAGCTTCAATTTAATTAGGTTTAGTAAAATTCGATGAATTTACATCACAACAAACTTTAGTGTAATAATCCGGTTACAGGCTGTAAACAGAATTAAAGAGATAAACTTCTAATAAAGAAATATAGTCATATATATATGTATACAATTGAAATAAAGTTATAGAATTATTAAAAATTTTATATGCATAAAATGCTTATTTAAATTTTACATCAAATATTTATATTTGTTTTTTTATTTAAGAATTAATATTTTAATTATTGGTTTTCAATTAATTTATGAGTTTGCATCCAATCAGATGCAGCTATTATTAATTCTTAATACTTAAGAAGGCATTTTACAAGAAAAATTATACTAATTCTTGTTCTTTGGATTTACAACGTTTATTATTGTTCTTACTTGTTCTTCGGGAACAGTGCAGCTGGCGCCATCGCCAGGCAGACGTTCTCCTTCCTGACTGGGACATTCTTGCCCTTCCCCATCCCTTGCATGTTCGCAGCAACGAGCCTATTAATAAGCAATAAAAAAAAATTAAATCAAATAAAACATTATATTTATTTTGAATTTAGAACCAACTAATAATTTAAGGCGAACATTCATCTCAATGGCTTTGTAAGCAAAAGGGAGTTTAATTCACCAAATTTTCTTCTGCGGATTTCCGGAAATACGTATCAGCGAATTTCACCCGACGCGTTCCATTGTTCCATGCGATGTTTTCCTACACCGCTAAACACAAAATAATATTTATTCTCTATTATTCTGACTCGCAGTCTCAATAATACAATCTCCCATCTTAAATTTACATATGAATAAATTTAGAATTCAAACGATAAAAAACTTGAAGTTGGTATTCTGTGATATTCACACAGGATATCAAAGAAATTATATTATATATGATAATTTACTGCATATAGTTGTTGAAAAAGAGTTTCTCTCCCGTATAGTAGAGTCTATGCTTCGACCGGTTTACAATTAAATATATCTCGTCAAATTATTCAAAGTTCTTGTAAGAGCATACTTGAATAGATTAAATAATTTATTTTCAGTATATTTTTGGATAAAATTTAAAATACTAATAAAAATTATAATGCACGGAAAGCAAAAACGCTGGAACTATTTCTCCGCTAAATCGCGATTCCAATTCTCTATATAAATAACGAGATAATTGGAATTGGGATTCAATATAAATGACAAAACAATGAGGCAATGAGACGGTGTTATACGTTTTAAGATAATATTCATATTACATTAAATATTTGTATTATAATATTAATAAACCGAATAAATGGCTCTACAAAAAATATTTTCTACATCTACATGTAGAATTGGCTACATTTATTCGTAGCAGAGCTACGACGATTAAGTTAAAAGCCATCTAAGGTACTATTTACTTAGAAAAGAGTCAGATGTTTTCACGAACATAGTTTATATTGTGTATTATGTCTAATTAACTATTATCTACGTATATAAACTATATAAATCTTAACGCTTAATTTAACTATAGAAATAGTATCGTCACCTTCGCTTCAAACACCACAGCGATAAAACGGTAAAATGTAGAAGCCGAGAATATTTATATAGTTATATATATATATATTATATAGCTTAGATGATTTTTTTTCTATATAATATGCAAATTATTGCTTAACATCTATGAATACTAGTATTATAAATGTTAAAGTAACTCTGTCTGTTACATCTCCACTCTGGCACCGCAGAACTGATTTAGATGAAATGTAGTATGGAGATAGTTTAACTACCGACTAAGAACAAAGGCTACTTTTATTACACCTCTCGAGATGGTAAAACATGAGGTGACGGTTTGAGTGTTATACGTAAAGTTTTATAAATTTCGCGCGGGTAAAGCCGCAGGTTAAAAAAATACAGACACGTAGTAATTTGCTTGTGTGACGATATCCGTTAATTCTTTTTATCAAGTGCAAAATTAAATTTTAAGTCGATACTGCATATTTGAGCTGTCAATAAAGAAAATTTTTTTATTAAATTAATAAGGATTGAATATTTTTATATAGTGTATTTGGATATTAACTGTGACCACAGCGACTATTACGTATTTAAACGACGCTTGAGCGGAGTTGCACCTGTTGCTAACGTATTTAAATTTAGACCCCTATTCTCCGCGTGTGAGGTCGAGACGGGTAAAGTTATATTTTTTCTTTTTGTAAAAGCCTGTAAATGTTCCACTAATAGGCGTATACTCCTTTTTGAGAAGGTTTGGAGCTAACTCCACCATGCTGCTACAATGATTGTAGCAGATACGCGTGGCAGATTTCCTTACGATGTTTTTCCTCACCGAGCACGAGAAGAATTATAGACACAAATTGAGCATATGAATATTCAGTGGTGGTTGAACTCGGAATCATCGGGTAACATTCACCTTTTCTAACCACTGGGCCATCACGGCTCATACAAAACGGTTAGCTAATAAGTAATACAAATTAAAAAAATGTCCTCTTTAAAATAAAATAAGTAATAAATTAAGTTAGAAGATAAAATATCTATGAAATAAAAAATATATAATAAATCTTCGCATAGATCGGAAACACATTTTATAAAAGTTGTACCATAATTTGACCCGAAAACCATACACCAACACCAAACTTTATTGAAAATTCGATAGTTCGTCGTCATTCGTCGTCGTCGTTCGTTCGTCGATAGTTGAATAATATAAGGTTATCTAGCTATGAGAAAGTCAGTTTGTAGTCAGACCTATCTAACATAAAAATAAATTAAATAAAATTATTGTATAACACATTCATACATGTCCATGGATCTCCGTTTCTACGAAAAGTAATATTTGCAGGACCGAAGTCGCGGGCGAAGGTAATATTCATGATGCGGCGAATAAAATTAAAGTAGTAATATAAACTGGAACTTTTCATTTTAAATTCACATCATGTCATTGAAACTCTTGCTATAAATTTTCATAGCCTTTTTAATATTCAAAAACACTACGCAACCAATGTAGGTCGCTTTTATTTTTTAATTATTTTGAACGCAGCGATAAAGTTTCTATTTTGACGACTGATCCAGTACTAAGTGTAATTATTTTGATGTGGGTCATTTATATAAATTCGTTTTTGTATGTCGAGTACATACAAAAATTTAAGAAAATAGTTGTTTTTTTTTGGGATCTTTGTTTGTTTTTTTTTTCACCGTGGCATCGCCATAAACATTGGCACTGTAAGAGAAAACTTATTAAAAAACTTTTTATTTATTTATTATTTAAAAAAAACTAACCTTACCGATATTGGCGCATTCGCGGCGTTTTATTTTGCTGTGATGGCGTTAATATGTACGTTCCACCAATACGTACGTACCAAGAACCATATTGTATGGTACTTTACATTTACATCATGCTCTTTATGTGTGTGCATTTGCTGGTGCTATCATGAATCTTAGACTCATATCTAACATACGTTTACTCGATAGAGTTAAAACAGTTGTTTTTGGTACTTGTATAAGACTTTCTGGCTCAGTATTGTATAAAATAATTGATTTCAAACAAACGAGGAAATTATTCCAATGGACGTCAGATTGGCTAGCACTATTTACATTTTTACTGGTTCTTCTCGGGTCTGAGGCATTTTTTCCGAATCTTTGGCGGAGTTCGAATAATCAGTATTGCTTCTATGTTGAACAAAGTTAAAAATTAGAATAATTTTTTTAAACTTTGTCATTAGTGAATCCCACGTCGAACGTCACGTCTCACTTATTAGTTAAAGTCACTTCACAGAACGAGGGTCCTCGCATCAATTTTACACCTTCGTCAATTTTAAAACGGCTTAAGTGATTAAAAACTTTTCCAGATATATTAGGTATAAAGTACTTAACTGTTTTGATAAATATGTCCATAAAATAAATTCACTAAAATTTATATTCTTATTTCAAAATAATGATTAAAGATTATATTATGAAAATAATTAGAAGAGCCCGTCACCCTTCTCGAAGAACTGTCTAAATATAAAGCCGTTATATGTTACGTAATTAAATGTATTATCTTACTGTCATCGCGTTACAAAATAATTACTTCATAAAACATAACGACAGCTTAATTATATAGCATCATACGATCATATTATATAACAGAAAGGCCGATAGAGCGCACGGATAATTAAAGTGAAGCAACAAAAGCGAATACAAAATCAATCAAGAGTATGTCGTGTTATATAATTAACAATTCGTTAATGCATCAATAATTAATAATATAAGTGACAACACATTTCACTTATTCAAAAAAGACGCGTCGTTTCAGGATCACCGGTTAAGACGTGAATCTTAACCGATGTTGCTGAGTTCAGCAAGCACCACTGAATTCACCTCGTACTCGGTAGTGAAGGAAAACATCGTGAGGAAACCTGCACATGGTTGATGAGAATTCGCCACGTGTACCATCAACCCGCATTGTAGCAGCGTGTTGGAGTATGCTCACGCCGTCTCTTCTAAAGGAACATGAGGTCTTTGCCCAGCAGTGGACATTATAAGGATGTTTTTTTACTACTTTATACTACTATATACGAGTGTACTTAAACATGCGAAACGTATTTAAACCATTAATTTAATTTCTTTAAATGCCATTAGACAAATTGGTGTCAAAAAACTTTTAAGTAGGAGTTTTCTTACAATTTGGACATGGTAGTTACATCGGCTAACTAACCCTTCAAACCGAAACAACCATATTATGAATTGCTGTTTGGCGGTAGAAAATTCGATGAGTGGGCGGTCTCTAACCAGACTGGCTTGTGCAAAGCCTTACCACCAAGTAAACTTGATGCGATCTGCCATAAAACCTGTCGTTCACGCTTGAGTCCGCTGTGACCTCTGGCAATTTGGTCTACTTTATCCAAGTACCGGTTTGAACGTAAATTTGTTTGTCTGTAGTTACGTGAGTGCTGGCCGGTATCATTGTGTAAACGCATTAATAATGTGTCGCTTATCTATCGACGGCTCTTTCCTCGATAACAAACGTTATGTTTCATTATTTTTACACGAAAATCATGGGAGTTATTATTTTGTATTGAATATGAGGGATATTTTTTGACAATTCGGTAGTAACATTATGTATTGATAAAGATTGCAGGAAGCTTAAATTTATAATGTAATAAGCCTTCAATTTACTGGGGCTGGTTGAGCTCTGAATACATTTTAATTTAACGACCATTTAGTCACCAATAATTGGCTATTGATTCAACTAACGATGTTTAGTATTCCACTATAAGGGATGAGTGTGCCACATTATGTTACAGTAACAAGTAATAAAACAATTTCCGTCTAACAAGTTAGTTAGCAACGCTCAAGAAAATTTCAGGTATGCAATTTCCTCTTGCAATGCAAATAAAGGTGCTTTAGCTAAAGGCTCTTAGTAAAAGCACTTACAAAGGGCGCTACTTGCACATTAGTTTAAAAAGGAACTTTAGAATACCTTAATTTAATGC
The DNA here is from genome assembly GCF_905147765.1 of Vanessa atalanta. Classification (NCBI taxonomy): domain Eukaryota; kingdom Metazoa; phylum Arthropoda; class Insecta; order Lepidoptera; family Nymphalidae; genus Vanessa; species Vanessa atalanta. Next base: position 2,970,303 of record NC_061872.1, on the reverse strand, counting down.
ATTAATTAATTACAAAACTGAGTTTCAATCCACGTCATTTTTTCAAATATAAATATAACAATACTACAATAGTACATAAAATCACGAGGTTTTTTTCTCTGAAAAATAAAGTAATTAATTTATATTGCTGTGCGTTTCAAAAATCCTTACTTTAGTCATCGTTATTCAAATTATCAATTATTTAACAGAAATTCCAGTACAATAACAGTTTCAGTTTGTATAAACGCTATTTTTTAAGTTTAGGTACAGAATGGTTAAAAATGAGTTAATGAAAACGCGATAAATTGTTTAGTCGAGACATAAAATAGTTATAGTTCCGGGAAGAACTAAACATTTATAAGCTTTCCTGTTAATAAAATAGTTTTGTTTTATGAAACACGTTAGGAAATTATAATAGTGAAAAGTAGCATTTCAATAGGTAGGTATGCGATAATTAGCAATATTCAGTATACTTACATATGTATATATGTACTCTAAAGAAAGATTAACATAAAAATAAATATAAACGATAAAATAAATAAAATAATCATTATATAAATATAATGATGTTTATTAACATATAAATAAATAAATAATAGTTTTGATAAAATTCAACATAATTTATTGCTTTGTAAGTATCTCTTTAATAAATATTATTTTGCCAGTTCTACTTTGTAGATTAAATATTCCTAACCAGTGGCAGCTCTACGTTAAAAAAGTTCAAAAATTGTAATTTTTTTTATGTCATTTATTGGCGGACGAGCATATGGGCCACCTAATGGTAAGTGGTCACCACCGCCCATAGACAAAGGCGCTGTAAGAAATATTAACCATTCCTTACATTACCTATGCGCCACCAACCTTGGGAACTAAGATGTTATGTCCCTTGTGCCTGTGATTACACTGGCTCAGCTTGCACAAAGCCCTACCACCAAGTGATGAAATGCGGTAGGAGGCGGAGATTCTGTAATACAGATGATGTTATAATATGCAATCTCTAACGGAATGGCGCAGCGATGTTTATTAACAGTTTTTATTTTATAGCCTTTTTATTGTACTAAAACTAGGATAAGAAAATTATTACTAACATAATTGACGTATAGTCCGAAAATAAATGACTTATTATTATTATTATTGCCTTTTTATTAATAAAGCATATTTCGTTTGTGACTGTATTTATGTTTTATGTACAAATAAAATTAAAGCCTTAAAACAATAAAGTATTTAAATTGATAAACAAAAATGTTAACACAATATAGAAATGTTAAAAACAAAAATTAAATGTTTCGCATGACTTAAGTCTTACAAAACATCAATTTGATTTAATAAATTTTATATGTGAAATAGGTAAACTTAATTTGCAGTTGATTAAGTCGTTTCATAAAGGTTTAAAGTGCTCATTGCTGGCTCGTTGTCAGCTCTTGATTGGATCTCTATCACAAAGGAGCAGGTACTTCGTCGATTCCATACCAGTCAATACCTGTGAACTAGTCTCTTTGTTCTAGGCTCTAACACTACTTAATAGTGCTCAGAGTTTTTAACAAATTAAATGATAAAGCGCTTTAACAAATATTTGATACCCGTCCTAAATTTTGACAATAATTTTGTATCATATTGATATAAATCTATTTTACGAGTAGTTTTTTAAGTAAAAAATAAAGTATGAAGAATAAAAGTAAATCTGTAACTACACTTACAATTAGAAGTTTAGTTTGAGTTTAAAGTGGATAGATATGCAAATACTCGTTACTTTGACTACGGAGCGAAGAGTATTGTCAACAGCGCGCCCAGTGCCCTATTTCAGCCCGAGCGACGCCAAACGCCGAATACGAAACAAGATGATTTACTCGCTACGAGCCCCCTCCGCTCTTGCTTTAAGCCTATTTGTTCGGCTCCCGCTATATTCTTAAATATGTCTTTGAAGTATCGTTAAATGAATACATTTTGAGTTATGATACAGAAATTATTCTCAAAATACATGCTAATATTAATATTAATTATTAAATATGTTTTTACAAATGAATTGTGTAGGATTTTATTTGAAATCGGCAAATTGCTTAGTTCGGTACTTTCGGTAATTTAATGAACAATGTTACTTTTGGTAATTTACAATAGAAGATACCATATCGCGGAGAATAAAGTGATAAAAGTGAAACTGTACCTCAAAAACGTCCGTGGAAACAATATTTTGCAATCGCATCAACATTATGTATCCCCATTGACTGACTCGTTTGTCTAGTGACTAGATATAAGAACGTAGATCCCGAGGACTTAGATTCAAACCACACGTCGGGTCGATAAAAATATTGGATTTTTCTATTGAATTTCTCAGTAACGTCCAGAAGTGGAAGTTGCAAGTGTGTAAATTCCCGCGCCTCGGAAAGCATGTAAAGCCGTTGATTGGAATTGCCGTTTCATTGCATTATAAGAGTAAGGAGATAAGGAACACACAGGTGCACACCTGTGTTTGCGCAAAAACTTAAGCACTATAACGTTTAACATGTACATGTAACTTGCGTATTTGGCTAGTCTTCCTTGGGATTTTCCGCTGTGAAATCGGTCAGGACGACATGTGGGAATCGAGTGCAATACAAAATGGTTGTTTACAGAATAGCTCCACTGATACTATGAAGGTCTATGAAGGCCTCGAGAGCATGTAATTCCTATTATATCGTTATTAAATCACGTTCGTTAATGACTCAACCGAAGCCAGATGCCAAAAGCTGTCTTGAGATTGAAATAAGACTCGAAGATATATATAATATCGCTAGTTATATTGTAACAACGTATATATTTAGAAATGCAATTTCCCTCAAACTATTCTCGGTACGTGTAAATTGAATTTTACGTGACGGGTTTAAATAACTTTTGAACATCGTTTCAATATGAATGTCAATTAAATTTATTTTTTGAATTATTTATTACGCAGTTTTTGTAAAGTTTTTTTTTTCTTTTAGTTTCAGTGAAAATATATAGATTACATAGAAAAAAAGAATCTTAATCAAAAATTGCGCGTTCGAACCCAGACAAGAACCAATGAGTTTTCATATACATAATTCGTGTTTAAAATGCATAGTGTGCGGACCGTACGAAGGGTGGAATCCTTTCCATTGTGAAGAAACTTGCAAGTGTCGAATGTAAATTTCCAAATGTGAATCCAACGAACCAACCAGCATTGGAGCAGCGTGTTGGATTAAGCTCGTAAGGAAGGATATGGAGACCTTTGCCCAACACAGGTATTTAAAGGTGCTTACGTTTACGCAAAAACTGCTTTGGTCCGTAATTTATATATTATGCCTCAATTATTTTTCATTTTCGTAAACAGATATATATATTATAATAAACCAAACGCGTGACAGATATCGTATTAGCGTGACAGTGGCACGCACACCCAATTTATCTCGTTGGATGATGGATGGATTCCTCATTTCAGAATCGATCAACATTCGCGCATCACTAAGCATGTAGGCTGTTCACGATTCACGGACCTGTATACTAATGTCGTGACATTAAACTAACGCGGGGTGTTTTGATAAACATTCAGGTATTTAGTGAAACGGTCGTGAACAATAGTCAAGATAATCAAATTTCAACGTCTATTTCCATTGTCATTAGAATTGTTTTGTATTTCGATTTTGATTTGTAATTCACATCAAACCATTACAAATACATTATATATATATGTGTCCCATACATTTTAAAGGGACACATGAGGGAGTAGAGAGAGAGGAAGTATATTATATGGCGCGCCATGGGTATATGACCAACTCATATGCCGTGATGGCAAACGGCGTCATGCTTTCTCATGCCGTCAAACTCCATTTTCGCTGCTGCTCATTACATAGTATAAAACAAGGTCACGTACCGTTGTCTTTTTGTCCCTCTCTGCTTAGTTGTTTAAAATCACACAACGGATTTTGATGCGGTTTTTTTTAATAGATAGAGTGATTCAAGAGGAAGGTTTATATGTATAATACATGCGAAATATATAGCAAACGCTGGCTGAACCCTACAAGATAGATCAAAATAATGTACTACAGTATTGTACACTTTAAAAAGGTCTACAAAAAAATCCTCAATGGTATTGGTGTATGAATATTTTCGAAGATATTACAGATTTAAAATGCAGGGACATAGCGGTTTGTATTGTCTTATTTCAAAAAGCTATGAACTTTGTATATAATGACATTCTGTAGTATACTCGTATTTACTATCAGTGTTACACCCGTGCGAAGCCGGAGCGAGTCGCTAGTTACAATTGAAACATAAATATATATTATTTTACTCTATATGTACTACCATAAAATATATGTATCGCATTTGTCCTGGTCCACACTTATTCAAAGATACTCTTGAACACTGCTAGTTATGGAATCATAAGTTAAAAGTTAATAACATAATATTTGTAACATTATTTTATATCAAATACGTCTAAAGGATATTTATTGACGTCGCTCACTCGGAAACTGAATATGCAGCGGTGACAAGCGTGGAACAAAGCGCATTATCTAACCGTATTATCGGCACAAAAACATTTCTTCGAGAGATTTTTCCATTCGTTAATTTTTTTTTTGTTTTTGTGTTCGTAAATATTAAACAAAAATTCATTTCCGAAAAGTTGAACATAAAATATTTCTTAAAAGTAAACAGAGATGTAACAAAAAATTAACACAAGTATTTTTTTATGTGTCTATTATATATTTTAAAGGCGAGGAAAGCTATTCCTTATATTATGTCTAAGATAATTGTTTGATTCCAATATAATATAAATTAATAAATTTTATGATACATATGTATTTTAGATGTTTTTTTTTATCATCGTAATATATCTTAAGTAAAGTTGAATTACAAATTAAGTGCTTTGAAATTCGAACATTCCGATACTTTAATATTGCGTTTTTTTTTCTTTAAGAAAGAAATTATAATTCATTGCAAAAAATATAAGTCCTACAATATTTTTTTTGATGTTTCAGATATTATTCTATAGTTATTATTTGTATATATTGTTTTATTTTACATTAATATTCTCACTCGCGGCTTCATTTCCGCCTCAGGTAAACGTAAGTGCGTGAAATCGGTAAATATATTTACGTAAATTTAGTAAAATATAGTCTATGTTTTAAGATGGATAGAGTCAAGGTCACTAGCACCATAATATAGCGCTTAATCCATTAGACGATTCCGCTTTATATACAAACGTTAACTCGTCTGTGACAACACACTAAATCGGCTTCCACGTCCGTAGCCTAGGTTAATGGGCTGTCAATAATACTTCCAATAGACACGAGCACTGGTAGTATTAATTAAAACTGTCCAAGCTAAAATAAACTCTACCCTCTCTTTATTAAGAATGTAAATAACAGTTTTCGTGCTCAACGTGTTTGTGAGTCGACATTTTATGTGCATTTAACATGTTGACAACTTCAACTGACCAGAAACTGATTCTATGAAGGGTTCCTTTTTATACACGTTTAAAGAAAACCATTAACTGTCCATTATAATAAAACGTCTACGCGAGATTTTTCCGAAAATAATTAAAAAAATATTATGTTTTTTTTTTTTATATATATAATACATTTAATCAAATTTCACTGGTCAAGCCTATTAATTTGAGACCAGTATAATTTGAGCATTTTGTAAACTCCATAAAGTAAAAGAGCGATTATTCATATCAGTTTTTACCAGTTGGGCTGAGTCCGTCTGGACGGGTCAGTCAGCAATTAAACTACATCTAAACAGTCATACTTTATACCTCATATCATATTTATATATGTTTTAGTTTGAATATTGATTACTCACGATTACTGGTGAATTAGACCCCATGTTTAAGAGTACGCCGATGGTAGAGAAGTAGTTTTTATAATTATATATTATTTTTATAATTAGTTTTTTTTTTTTATATTGGCAAAGTTGCCACTTACCATCTGGCGAACCATTCACTCGTAAACCTTTATAAATAAAATTAAAAAATATTTATCGTTAGTACGATTAAACATGACTGGAACACATACAAGCCGTAAATCTTAAGCAGCCGAATTCATTTAATGGTTACACGCCGAGACGATGCCGTGGCCAAGATTTTATTTCCCATAAAATGGACAATGAACCAAAACAGTTGAGACAAGAAAAGATCTTACGCGATGTAAAGGTGTGATCTCATAATCATTCCATTTTAAAACGTTTGGTACTTACCTACTAACGTCACCGGTTAGGTTAGGTTTTTATATAAAAAAAGTAACACCTAACCTAACCTATATTGACGCTTTCGCAGATTTTTTGTTTTACGTAAATACCAAAGTTAATAAATAATAACCAATCGTAGTTAGTATATACTTATTACAAACATTTTTATAAGTATGATATGAAATTAAACGTCATTTGATTACCTGACTGAATACTATTTCAATTCGCACGTGACATTAGCGAAATAATCTGTGCCCTCTTGGCACAAATAAAAGCCAAAACTAAAAAAAAAAATACTATTTCAATAATTAGTCACAGATAAAATAAAACATCAAAGTATATATAATTGGATTGAGATTTAATGTAATAACATCTTTTTGGCAATTGAAGCGTTCGAGCATTTTGAATTTCGAGCGACAATTATAAACACGCGTTGCAAAGGTAATTAACTGATATTCACACAATTAAATGTTACTCTGTCACCCAATTTCGGTCAACTAGTTCGTAGTTTGCTCGGTTAAGGAGCGTTCATAATATTGTGTGCTAGATAGTTGGGTTAATTTTTTTATTTTAGTTTCCGACTAATAAAGGCAAGAAAATTCAAGATGACCATTGTTATACATACATACGACAAAACGCTACATCATTTTATTTTTCATCTACACCTTCTGGATGAATTACAATTTAAGATCATTGACCTTCCCTCCTTAGCCCCAGAGGCAAAATTTTATGGGTTGCCATCTTATATCACGCTTAGCTATGTGAATGCGATATCTAGTAAACTTGAGGGAGTACAGGCATGAGTAACACAGACTTAAGTGTTAATCAGCTTAATATTATTAACACGTATATCATCGATTGGTAACGTAATTAAGATAAGAATACAGATATATTTTTTTATTATTCCGGTAGGCGAACGAGCAATTGGTAATTGATCACCACCGCCCATAGACAATGGCGCTGTAAGAAAAATTAACCATTCCTTACATCGCACATGCGCCACCAACCTTGGGAACTAAGATGTTATGTCCCTTGTGCCCGTAGTTTCACTGGCTCACTCACCCTTCCAGCCGGAACACAACAGTTCTGAGTACTGCTGTTTGGCGGTGGAATATCTGATGAGTGGGTGGTACTACCCAGACGGGCTTGCACAAAGCCCTACCACCAAGTATTATCTTAATAATTAGATTTATTATAATAGTCGCATAGGTTAAAAATTCGACGCTTTGCAGTGTCATTAGTCTCAACACGACAGCCTTTGGTTTTTGGTCGTATTATTCCGGCGTCATGTGTTCTCAGCCTGTGCTTATCTTAAACTTTGTTTCGTGACAGCATTGCAGCGAGCGGCGTGACCGCTGAACACCTAAATCTTGTTTTAATTGCGCTTTAATACGGGAACGGGTGTTCGCTAAATGTTCAATGTCCGCAGTTCCGCAGCCGTGACCGTATTACGTCAGCCGTATTGTTTGATAGGATTGCAGACTAATATACCGTAGCGTGGAATAAACGAGTTTAACTTACATTTGAAATCTGTCAAACGTTTATGTTGTTCACACTACAGACTTCATAAGTTAATACAATACAAAATAAAAATGACAACTGTCGTCACTCATCTCACCAATGAAGGCCACGGGGATTTATTTCGATTTTAATAAATTCAATGATAAAAAACTTTTGTGATTCTATTTTTTACAAAACGATCCTAACTCTTAGATTATTTATGCATAGATAAAACAAAATTGGAACAAAAACAATAGGGCGAATTCAAAGGTGTGTGTGTTTTATGTACGCAGAAAAAATATTGTTCAAGAAAAAAAGCAAAATAAGCTTGTAAATATACCATAGCTCCTTGAGTTTATATATTAAACTATTCCCTTATCATCAATATGTAATTTATATTATCATAAAAGCTTCTCTGTATTGTTGTACTATCATGTATCAACTTATTTTATTTTTAATCGATATATTAATATATAATATAATATACTCGTAGATCTATTCGCTCACGAAGGCGCGCTATTCTGTTTTACTTTTAGTAACTTAAATAACAAATACAACATCTCTAATACTTTTTGCTGTCTGTACTTTTACTCTGCATGAATGTAGTGTGCACGACTATAGTATTATAAAGTGAAGACCCGCGCCTTCTTGAATGAATAAATCTAGAATTATATGTAAAATTATCGAGGCCCGACGAACTTTGTTCTGTCCGAACAGATATTTTTTGGTTGTATTTTTCGTGTAAAAATATAATTGTTTTATCAAAATGAAAGTCACGTCAAAATAGATTCGTTCGTTTCGGAGATTACCCGGAAAAACAAACCGACAGAAGGACAACAATTTTAAATTTTAGTTGTAGGTATATAGGTATTTCATTTTCAAGATTTTCGTTGTTATTAATATATATATATATATATATATATATATATATATATATATATATATATATATACATATATATATATTACTATGTGATTATCCAATATCGATGAACGAAACACACTGGTATAATGTACAAAAAAATTGTCCAATTACGTCCAAAACATGATCAATTTTCGTTCACTAAATTCACAATAAGAAAATGCCTGTTTAAGCTTTGTACAGTAACATTCTACAAACAAAATATAATAATCAAAAAAGCCTAGAGCTGCCGTTGGTCTATCTAGCAATATTTTTTAAAATAAATGATGTTTAAAAGTATCATTATTTAAGGATTATTGGTATATGTTTATGTCTGTTGAACATTTTGGTGAGCTCATCCTACAATTTTTAATGTTTCAAATGTAGCGCACGATATATAATATTTAGTATGTTTGTAATGTCATTACGAGGTAAAAAAATATAATGGATTTGTTTGGCTTTAAGAGCAAAAAAAGGTCATATGAACTTAGTAAAGAATCTAAATCTCATACCTACGTAGAGTTTTCTAATATATTTATTATTTATATTAAAATGAGTACACATCCCAATATTATTGTACAATTTTAAAGAAGGATACAAACTAAATTATTTTATTACAGATAATTTATCCTTTAAACGACCGTATCAGCCGCGTTAAGCTTTTCTCCTACTGTCTTGTGGGTCGTAGCGTGGTTTTACGTCTGTAACCTTCTTCATTAAATTGTCTATGTAACAAAAAACACTTAAACAAATCAGACTTGTAAATTAGATAATTCAATCAGATATAGAACAAATTAGCTAAATAACTAAAACTTGCACAAAGAGTTCGATTGTATTTGTACACTTAAAAGTATTTACCGTAGGAAGCTTTTAAATAGAACAACTCCTTAACCTATTAACCGTTGTTTGTAACGGACGTATCGGGGTGAAGGCGACTAGGCAAGTAACTCGGCGCCACTTAACTTGAGCAAATAGAAAACTGTGTTGAGATTCTTTAGTCGTCTTTAGTTTATTTCTTTGTTGCGACCAGTGCTTCTCAAATATATAACCTACGTAAGACGTGCCTTCAGCAGTTTGTTCATTTATGAAGTTAACAATTATGAATTAAAGAGTCACTATTCCTCATATTCCTGATCGTCATATATCGTTATCGTATTTCTACGCATTGCTTTATTATCACTATTACGAATTACAAGAATATTACATTAAACGTCACTACGTTTCAAGGAAAGACTTGATTCCGTAAAAGCCAGTTTAATGCTTGAGATTTGACGTTGTCCATTATATTGTACACGGTGTGTCGCGTGTTTCACTAAAGTTTTCGACGTTTTATTCTCAAATTTTCAATTATATCATTAAGCGTTAATTTAATCTTTGTTGAAAAATATTCAACTTTAAATCTGAATATAATTAATGTATAATTTTCCATTGCTGGGCAAACGCCTCCTCTTGTTAAGGAGGTTTGTAGCCTATTCTGCTTCTCTACTATTTTTCTACTGTTCTATCTTATAATAACAGTTGGTTAGTCATCGTTCAGATGATCAAATGAACTATCTGTTGGTAGTACCTTTCTCCTTAGAGACTACAACTGCAAAAAGTAATCTTTGTCTTTCTATACTTTTTACATCATTAATGGTTTAAAACCCGAATGATTTAAGATGTAATGTAATTGTGATTACACTGGCTCACTCAGCATTCACTTATATAGCTATAAAATGTTTTAAATAAGCTATGCAATTTGGTAGTATATACATATATATGTATAGTAATAATGAATACTAAGTTTTCTAATATGAAGTATTGCTATTTCGTGGAATAAATGACGAGTGGGTGGAACTTGATAGGCCTGCCACAGGTCTCCGTTCTCTTTTTTTCTTCAACATAAATATTGAAAAGTTTAAAAAAAAAAAACATAATTAAAATTATAATTTCAACCTAATATATACTATATACTTTAAATTATAAATTTATAAAATATACAAATTTAGCTAGATAAAAAGAGCTTAAATTAAATATATAAAAGTTTAGTCTAGCTTTATATTATATTAGTAAATATACTACGTTGATGTTCTACCCATACGAACAACTTAACGTAATTGGGAATAAGTTAACAAATTAACATAAGAAACTTGAAATACTTACTGCGTCTGTCGCGGAACATCTTGTACTAAAACTGACGTTGTTATCAGCCATCCTGGACCCTGTAACAATAATGAAAAGTAAAAAAGAGAAATTATTTAACTTATTATAAATATAGCACACTGTTACCTGAGTCTATTCGGTTATGTAAGCAAATTTCGACCTTGGTTTTAAAAACCAAAATTTATTGGTCCAAAAAGGTTGAGTTTTTATTAATATTTAACCGCTGTTTATCTATCGTGCATTGTAAAGCAATAAATCTGTTGGTCTTGTGTATATTATAGTATTTAAATGTGACATAATTTCATTGGAAACATACAGGTTTCCTCACTATGGTTTTCTTCACCATATAACACAATAGTGTATAACCGTTAATTCACTATCAACGCTTATGTACTATTGTGCTTATTTTAACAAAAGCAGATTGGGAAGTGGACCACTTGATATTTAGTGGTCACCAATTCCCACAGATATTGGCACCAACGTTGTTGACATCATTGGTGCTAATATCAATCCATAGAGGCTTGATCCTCCACCCAACCTTGGGAACTAAGGTGTTATAATCTTATACTGGCTCAGTCACTTAATATATGGGTTCTACATATTTATCCATCCATACAGCTTTATATAATACGGGGCATGCTAGACGCTGCGAGGATTTCATACAAATTAATCATGAATTTAACCTGTCGACAAAAACTGTCAAACCTTTTACGACAAAATAAACTTGGCAAGTTCATGATTGATGAAGTAAATGTCATCTGATTGATAAACTATTTTTTCTGTTATTAACCGACTTCAATGAAATGAAGAGATTATGGGAGACGCTGTTTATTTATTTATATATTATTATAGTAGGTATAGTTTATATAAAAGCAAATACAAAAAGCGTAGTAAGTAGTACTTGATATTTATCAATCGATTTATTTTTCTTTTGTTTGGTATAAATGAGTTTCATTGGTATAAATAAAAAATATGGAAAAAAGAGTAGAAAAAAATACAAATTTACATAATTTTTCCTCCAATTTTTAATAATAATAATTATTTTATATTTTTAATAATCAATATTTATTATAGTATTTAAAATGTATAGAATTCATTAAAAAAAATTGGCGGCTAGTTGAATACCGTTGTGAGAACGTGCTTAAGTTCAAAAAGTCGGCCTTTATATTATGCAAGTAGCGCGTTCAAGTAGACAACGACCGCTTTAAGTCATTTATCACTTGTATGAGCTGAGACGGAAGCAAAAATTATTTTATTTAAATGAAAGTATGCGTGATTAAATAAATATACCTAAACAATTTGTTAACAATCAAATTTGATATTCTTTTTCAAATATTTTTATACATTTCTAAAATATATCGATTTTAACTTACATAAAACTAACAGCATTATGTGCAAAGTGTACAAAATTCCAAATTTTTTTTTTTTCAATTATCTAATTGTAATTATATTTTATAATATAAGGAAATCTTACACAGTATAATACTGACAGCCAGGTGTCGTGTGTATACTACGCCAGAGTATATTAGGGCCATCGCAGCCCGTGGGAGTCGTAAAAGCCGACTAGGGGAATTGTTAAACGCATTCATCAGACGCGCATGTACGCGCTTCAACCTTCCGTATGATAAGAAGAAAAATCCTCTATAAAAACATTCTCAAGGTGGGTTAGGATTAAACAGACGACCGACCGTAAAAATCTGCCAAGCTAAGTTTTCTTTCAGTTTACTGACACGGTGGATTTTAAATATATGAATATACGGGTCGAGCTAAATAAAACCGCATAAAAACACTGAATCTAATTTTGAAAATTATTCGTTAAAATTAATCGTTTTTCCTTTTTATAATTGTATATCGGTTGAAAGTAATTTAGAATACATACAGTAGTGCAAATTAAACACACATATACACAAATACAAGTTACACACAGATAAATAATCCTAATACAGAAACGAGATCTCCTCAGAACGCAGGAGACTTACCGAAGGAGAATGCTCATTGATTGAATTTGATATTGGTTTTCTCGCGCTCGTAAATAATAATTATTTTATTTATATTTCTACACGAGTCGCTATCGTACTGCGTTTTGCACCTGACTTTTTATTTGATATAAAAATAATCCTACTATTGATTAAATTAAATTCAACTTAGTTGGGCCGAGATGGCCCAGTGGTTAGAACGCGTGCATCTTAACCGATGATTTCGGGTTCAAACCCAGGCAGGCACCACTGAAATTTCATGTGCTAAATTTGTGTTTATAATTCATCTCGTGCTCGGCGGTGAAGGAAAACATCGTGAGGAAACCTGCATGTGTCTAATTTCAACGAAATTCTGCCACATGTGTATTCCGCCAACCCGCATTGGAGCAGCGTGGTGGAATATGCTCCAAACCTTCTCCTCAAAGGGAGAGGAGGCCTTTATCCCAGCAGTGGGACGTGTACGGGCTACTAATGCTAAAAAAAAAAAAAAAAATTCAACTTAAAATTCAATCTTATTTAATATAATTAATGCGACCAAGTACGATAACCTCCAAATGAGGAGTTAATAAAGTACATAATTAAGGCCAATGCAATTAACACGCAATACACTCGCATGTAGATTTGTATCGTAGAAGTAACGTGATGCAATTGCATTGTTGACAAGCGTCAATACCTCGATGGGAGTGTGGGCGAAGCTGATGGGCGAACGTTTTATGTCGCGTCGACGTTACCGCAGTCATTGATCGATCGTTCGTCTTTCGTTATTTTTGCAAGACAAAGTATATGTTCATAATCTAATTCATTTGATTGGCATGTTTACACGAAAAACCTAGTAGTTACGTCAGGAATGACACGGGGTGAGATGGAGGGAGTCATCTCAACAGGGTGGGTCTAAAAGTCTGCTAAAGGAATTACAAGTTACAAATATCGGCTATGTAAGCGCCTGAACCAGCAGTAGCGGAGAAACAGCCAACCAGCAATTTTCTAAGAAAGTAAACAAGTGATTTTTTTTATAGTTACGTGTTTCCACGATCAAAATATCTTCTTACAGAATTTTTTTTTTAGTCAGTCTTAGTAATCCCGCACTAAACAGTCTCTTCATTATCTGAATCTACTCTTATGAAATCTAATAATATAATTAAGATTCGTACGTTCACAATCGCTAGACTAGACTTTTATCATATAAGTTAACTAAATTTAATATTTAAATCATCACATGACATCACATCAGCCCCCCATATTTGTCCACTGCTGGACATAGGCCTCTCCAAATGCACGCCACTGTGGTCTTTCATATTTAAATCATCGCCTCAATAATGTTATTAGTTTTTATAATACATAAAACAGTATTGCTCTTATATATCTTGTAAATTATGTTGAATGTATTTTATAAGAATCATTTATGTGGTGTAAGGTTGGTAAATCGTTTGGGTATCACCCACTCATCATATATTCTGCCAAAACCCAATTCTTATTGCTGTCAGTGACAGTGCCAGTGTAAGTACAGACAAGAAAGACATCACTAACATCTCAGTTCCCAAGGTTAGTGGCCCATTGTTAATATAAGACATACTTATTATTTCGCTAATGGTTGATAACCACTTACTACCAGGTGGTTCGCTTGCTAGTCGACCAAGCAATTTTCAACAGAAAAATAAAATAAAATAAGAGTGACATTAAAAGATTCCTGACAAACAAACTCATTTGAGTAAATTAGTAGACGAGGGGAGCCATTACGGCAGAGCCAGGCCGTTTGCGTTTGACATTCGTAATTTAGTTGAAACTAAATTGTACTTCGTATTCACTTCAGCTTTTAATAAAAGCTCTTGCGTACAGTTTTCTTTTTAATTACATTTTTCATGTCTTGTCATGAGGAAATAGAAGTCATTAAATAGATACACTTTGTAGGCGAAGATCATACGTAACTCATTGGAGATTTAAATGTAAAAAATATTAATTAAAAATGTATACAATGTAAATTCTATATAAATCATGGTCGCGTTGTATGGTGGCAAGAACGCTACCAGTATTTCCCCGTTGAATCACAATTCCAATTCTCTGGATAAACCCTGTGTCATCAGTGGAGGCTATATAATAACTACACTATTACTCCAAGTTTCAAGTGTCTCAACTGCAAGCGGAACAAAGTTATAATTTAGGTATAAGAGGAAAATATTTACGCCGTTTGTTCGCTTCAGCTTTTTCCGCGTCAGCTCCGGCCCTTAACATGATTCTAAACGTAATTGAAAAGTTAGTAAAGAGAAACTCTAATAACAATTGCAAACGTAAACATAAAACGTAACGTTCGTAATATTATATTAACAAATTCAGGAAGTGGAGGGATGATCGGAAGCTTGGCATATTTGCCAAAAGAATTTATGTATTGGCAACAATTGAATATTCGAAACGTAGTTCTATATTTATTACTGTCGAGGGCTGTGAAAATAAAATTATTGTATCTATTTTTATTGACTCCATTACCGCGCTATGTTTTATCGTAATACGTTGCGTCAGTTAACTGTTTTTATAGACGAAGAAAATAATAAATGTAAACAAGTTGATGTTATGTTGGCCTGTATTTTTATTCATATATGACTTCATAATTTATGTTATATATTCTGAAATCGGATAGTAAATTGCGAATTCAGTTGCTTTAACGAATTGTTTTAAGACCATGTTAATGTAAGTTTTCTGGTTTTGGAAATGTCATTTTCGATTTTTAGAAAAGCATATCAACGAAAATTATTTGATTTAATTAAATAACTCTTTTACTGGTAACTAAAAGGCGGCATACGCTATTCTTGCAGTATAATTTTGAGTAAAAAATCCCTCCCATTTGATTTAGCAAGGCGTACCATTTGATCATATTTATCGTAAAACCATAAACAATAATTTATTTTTATTGAAGAGTAGAGTAGTAGTAGAGTAATTTAATTTACAGGCGACGAGTAAATATAACGATGTTTCATGCGACATCGGTCCTATATTAGTTCAGTTTAGCGATAGTACATATAACAGTGTGCAGTAGTAAGCTTAGCTTTCGAATTATCAGGGAAGTCACGAAATAAGGTATTAATAATTATAATTGTATTAACATGCTTTGTCTTTTAATATATAACGTTTCCCTTTATAGTTAACATAAAATAGTACTTTGGTAATTATGGTTTTTGGAATAATAACAATGAATAGAAACCGCTTCTATTACTCTGTCCGTACGTCGTTACGATTAATTGCGCTTTGGGGAGTTATAAAGTCTGGTACTTGGAGTCGAGAGCCTTTTTAGTCGATTACCTCGGTTATAGGTTAATTTATTTTCGAAACCTTATTAGATTTTTGTCTACAGCTAACTCATATCCGAAATCCACCGTATTGTACGTTTGTATACATTATTGGGTTTTAATGTGATAATGCAAGCCCTGTTAGATCTTTGGCCAGTTTCTCTTTTTATATAATCTTGGATATACATCGATTATTGGATTTGGATATACACTCGAAAACTGATCGAGAAATGTCAAAAAGTGGTATGCGACATAATTTTAATGTTTTTTTTAAGGATTCATGTATCAAAATAACTTATCACCATAAGACAGTAATTCTTACAGAATATTTTTTTTTTTATATTATAGGAGGCTAACGAGCAGGAGGCTCACATGATGGAAAGTGATTACCACCGCCCATGGACATTTGCAACACCAGGGGGGGTTGCAGGTGCGTTGCCGGCCTTTGGAGTGTATCTTTGAATTTGACCGAGTAGTACTTAGAAGGTAGAGATATAGAGCCATGAACGTTTCTTTTGAAGTATTAAAGGTATGTCTGTATGATGATACAGACATACCTTTAATACTTCAAAAGAAACGTTACGTCCTGTAACGTAATCCTGTCATCACAGGATATTATCCGACACAATTGACAAGTATCATCTTAACTTTAGCTAATTTTTATAAAATATTCATAACTTATACAGCATGGTTAGCTTCCTCTGAATATATCGTATATCGTTTTAGTTTCTGAGATTGACGCTAATATTTAGTTGATTACACACCTTGGGAATGAGATCGCCTCCAGGCTGTTTCAAATATCGAAAATATGTTTATTGTTAATGTACAGTCAGAGGAAGAAAACTTTCGTCAGTTTTCAAATTCATTCCTTTATCAAGTCGTAGACTCTTAGTACCTTTTGAATCTAAAGCACTAAACAGAAAACTGCATATAAAATTAAACTAACATAGTATGATAACTGGGTTCAAAATAGTGTAACATCTTTGGACTACGTCTAGTGTCATATCAACATAAAAACTTTTTTATGGCCTAATTTGTCATTACAAAATTTAAATTAGACATGACATCTTCTACTGAATTGTCAAGGTGTGTTATTGTTATATATTTTCATGCAATATCTTGCAATCTTAGAATAAAAACGCTTGTAATATTATTCGGCCGTTATTTTAAATGATGGTTAATGTAATGACGTGTGATGAGTGGTTCCATCGGCTCCGGGAAGTGGTGGTGATTCCTTGGCCTGCAAAAGCGGCGGATATACACTATCGAAAATCTATGGGGTTTGATGGTGCAGCGGTGGATAATATCGATAGAACCAAAGCAACTGTCGTAGAACATTACCGAAGTGTCTGGAAGGACTTCAGAGGAATCGAAATATACTCTCACCTTGGTGGTTCAATGCGACAGCGACTACAAACTGTGATTGATACGAACGACGGATACACTCGTTTTTTAATAAAAAAAATAAGATTTGTTTAAATGAAAAATTTTTACTATAATTACTATTTATTTTTGCTATTTTATTTACTACTTCCGTCCTGTGGTTTTACCCGCGTTCCCGAGAGATTTTATGTTTTTCTGGAATAAAAAGTGTCCTATACATTATTCCAGTACATATTCTATCTGTGTGCCAATTTTATCCAAATCCGTTCAGTATTTTCAAGTGAAAGAGTTACAAACATACATCCTAGAGAAATCAGCCAGATCCATACACACAAACTTTCGCTTTCGTGTTTATAATATTAGTAGGAAGTAGGATTACTACTGTGCACTCTCTTTTATAAGAGACAAGACAATGTACTAATCTCCAATGTTACACGAGCATTCACGAAGGGCTATGAGGTTTAATGAAAAGTTATTTGTAATTATCATCCCGATTGACGGCGACCGACAGCCGACTGTAACAATTAGAGGCTTACTAGATGCGAGTATATATAGCTTTTAAACGCTATTTTATTTTTGCTAGATGCGACTTATTATGATATTGCGACGCAATATGTCATACTCAATCGGTAAAGCAGATTATCGCTCATACTGAGCACACGAAAAAAGATCTTAAGATGACGAACCTTTTCTAACCCAATACGTCATACTCTATCGGTAAAGCAGATTATCGCTCTTACTATGCACACGAAAATAGATCTTAAGGTGACGAACCTTTTCTTACCCTTGTACATGAAAACATGAAATCTATACTTGTGAAAATTAAATTAAAAAAATATATATATCTCTCTGAATTTCTTTCGCCGGTTCTTCTCAGGTCCGAGGTTTTAATTTCCGAAGCGGTGGTAGATTTTTGACTATCAATAAGAAGGTGTAATCACCACTATATTGAATAAAGATTTTTGACTATGACTTTGACTTTGATTACTAGATACAGAAGCCGTTGGAGACTTTAATTAATACTATAAAGTAATAATAAGAAATATATTGATATAAGTGTGACTTTATTGTTGATAACTATAAATCCGATTATGACATCGGGTGAGCCAGCTGCGCAGTAGTGTCTCGTAGCAATCAACCCAGGTGACCGACCATCCCTCGTTAGCATATTCATGATTGATTATAACTTTCCGCATACATTTGCCACAAACGAACTCAACTGTCAATGCGAGCTCATTAACGTCGCTTCAAGCGTCGAATACATTTTTTTTTCTTCATTTTCACACAAACTAAGTAAAACTTTATGTTAGGACAAAATTTAAATCTGGTACTTATATTTTATTAATTTCTGCTTACACTCAATTATAAATAATATAAGTACGTCAGTATTAAAAAAAATACTACATGATTTGTTAATTATTTAGTAGAGTTAAAACAGTTTAAGTAGAACTAAATATGGAAAATATTGTTATGAAATAAAATGTATTTAAGTTAAATATAATATTCAATTATTATTTAGAAGTTATCTACGCGAACTACAATTGGCATGTAATAGACATTCTTCTAAAGCTACCTCTCTCTCTCTTTCTCTCTCTCTCTCTTTCTAAAACTTTATATCGTTCTCTCATATTTGCAAAATGCACTGGCACATGGCGGTATGCGCTGCCCAGCCAATAAGATACGTTGCACAGCCACGATCCTCGCCCAATACCAAACGAGCATTAAATAGCTTCGGTTCAAAAATAGCGAGGCATAAACATTATAAAAACCACTTGGTATAAAGTAAGAACGGATTTTTAACATAACGAGGAACATTACGTCTATTTTACATACACTTAACAGACTTTTATTTGTTCAAAAGAATAGTGGGTATTACGTAACTTCGAGTGTATACGTCCGCTTACTCACAGCTTTTCTATAATGGCTATAAATATAAATGTAAGAACGGCTTTATTTCGATTTATTTTATTATTCTAAGCCTTGTAGCGTAATCTAGAGTGTACACAATATTGGCTATAGCCAGTAGTG
Organism: Vanessa atalanta; assembly: GCF_905147765.1. Classification (NCBI taxonomy): domain Eukaryota; kingdom Metazoa; phylum Arthropoda; class Insecta; order Lepidoptera; family Nymphalidae; genus Vanessa; species Vanessa atalanta. The sequence continues at coordinate 2,950,934 of NC_061872.1, read as the reverse complement.
ATTGTTTTACAACTGTTTTTTATGTTTATAATTCATCTTCAGTTGAATAATCCATAGGATATTGTAATATTTATAAAGAGATAATACGCTGGGCCGTAAATTTTACTACTAGAATTTGCTTGTTATGAAAAGATTATTTCTTTATTATAACCTAATCCTAGTGATAGCTAAGACGAAATTGGAATCTTTATTGCCCATAAATTGTTAAATAGGCCCTAAGAATAGGGCATGCTGTAACCATAGCACTATTTTTTAGAGAAGTGAAGTTTATGGGCGTCGTAATTGTTGTAATTAAAGTTGATAATGTAAGTTTTTTACTTTTACCGATGTAGCATGTCTAATAAAAAAATCAACCACAAAATGTTATTTTTCGCCTCGCTGGTCTCATTCTTGTAATTCATAAGGCAGATCTCGACGACCATGGTTTAAATCATGGATCTGACACTATCAAGTTAGTGGCTTAGATTATATATCTAGATCGATAGGATAGGAAACTTTATTATCTTAGTGTGCATGACAACTAGGCTTGACACTCGCTAAACGTCGTATAAAACTAGTGTGGGCATACATTTTTTCGTCGTATTCTCAGCTTTGACATTCTATATAGACGTATAAATAAAATCAAAGGATTGGATTTGATGTTAGCAGAGTTTCATTCCGATGAGATTCTCAAATTTCACCTGAATACTTTCCGATCGTGTCGTCTTATGAGCGTGAGAAAACAGAAAATCAGCATGTGTTGATGTTGAACTTTTGTTTCTTTACATACATTTGCACTAAAATATGTCCCTTGCAGTTGACTAGTCAGGAGATAATTATTAACTCAAGGTTAGTTTTACCTCACACTAGGCTGTTAAGGTATTAGCCTTCAAGAAATGTGTGAGTCGAAAAGTTCTATGAACCTGATTTTAGGTTTCATGTGGTTCGCACTCGAGACGTGAATGGACATGAAAGAAGATATATTAATGCATAGTAATATAATACGATAGTACGGCTTTAAAAAAACTCCTTGTGCGTCACGATAACTTACATAAATAACAGATATTTTAGGACAGTAAGTCCAACCGCAACATGCAAAGCAACAGATTTTAGGTTAGATTTTTTTAATTTTAGATTTTATTTCGGCTTAGTGCTAAAGGGGAATAGCGATTTATGTTGTCGCTATTCAGAACGCTAGATCGCAACAACGTTAATCGGTTCTTTATTGTCACGTCCCGGCTCACTCGCTCCCAATTATTTGTCATATTAAGACTAAAGAGATCCACAATTATAACGCATTAGTGGAATAGTATTATGAAAATAATTGAAAAAACCAACCACGGTGAATTTTGAAATGTTTTATTAAAGGTGCCTATAATATCGCCTAATTAATTTATGATTTGGACGATTTTGCAAAAATCGTTCATATTTTCCAAAATTTTAGATTTAGGATTTTCCAGTCACCCTTTTGTTTCAACCAGTGGAAACCTGGATCAGAGAGACTATGGGAGTTCATATAACGCATCCGTGAATTCTTCCGTGCTGTGCTCCGTACATGGGTTGGCGGAGCTCTCCTAAGGGAGCTAAGGTGATCTCGTTTCTCCACTTTTTATTTCACTACCCTAGTACGTACGGCAGTGAGAAGCAATTCCGGCTCCCCTGTCCGTCCATCCTCCTCAGGGCTATCTCAAGTAAAACACGCGAGGCCACCACCTCAAACATCCACGGTCCCAAGATATCCTACAGCTACCACTACGATGAGCAGTAACCGTATAAGTTCGGGTTAGAAGTGTGAAATAATAAAATGGCCAAAAAAATTCTATGGCATTTATCTATTAATGCATTTTTAGAATTAAACATCAATGTCTTTAAACAGGAGTACACCAATAAGAAGTATTGACGTTTGGCGGACTAACTAGTGAGTGGTTGATACCAACCCATTTATTTGTTTTATTTACCGTGTGTGAGAGCAAAGAACCCTTCGCTACTCACCCGGGTACTTTTTATGGATAATAAAGCCATCATTATCTCTTTTGGTACACTCCGTTGACTTGTAAACATTGTTGCCAACCTTTAAGGATAGTAAAATGTTGATATATATTTTATAAAACACAATTTTATCACATGATGTTTTTTATTTACCTATTAAAATATTTAAAAAGGATGAGCCTTCTTTTGTATATTCCTCGACATCTTCGTCAATTTTTACCGAACAATGCAATTTATTTTATTAGGATATGTATAACCTTCAGCTCACAGCTGACGAATTTACATTTCTAAAAATAAAAGGAGAAAATTTTTTGTGGTATATTTATTTGTGTGTATATATAACATCGATATCTTCAACGATTGCAAGTTTTTTTTAGTACATAGATAAAGGTCAACATTTTCGGCTCCGGTAGTACGATCTCACACAAATTAATCACATTTGGTTTTTTTGCTCACGACCGTCGCTTAAACTCCACGAGTACAAATTACATGGCGATCTCGATCCATTTAATATAGGTAATGTATAACCATTATATGTTTTTTTTTCTGTACGGCAATCACGCGAACACTACTGAACTTATCCGTAAGGGATTATGACCAATTTACGCAGTACTGTCCGTAGATGGTTATAGGGTATTCATTTTTTAAAATCCCCTTTCTATTTAACGCTCAACGAGGTTAATAATGACTAATATGCAATATGCGTATAATTCTTTTGGTTTTTTTAAGTAGTTCGAGAATACTTTGGTAACAAGTCTTTTGTCTATTCTCTATTTTGTTTTTTTTTTTTCATCACGTATAATATTCAATTTATAACCACGTAATATCGTATGTAACATGATTATTTTTTCAGCCTTTTTGAATAATAATCTTTAAAAAATTTGAACAAAACATTTTTAGACCTGGCGTGGTGGCAAGGTGGCGTGCATTAGGAGAGGCCTATGTCCAGCAGTGGACGAATGTGGGCTGATGTGTGTGTGTGTGTGTGTGTGTGTGTGTGTGTGTGTGTTTTAAGAACTTATAGAAGATTTCTTCCCGCAAAAATATACATTAAAATTGAAATATCAAATCTTTGTAGTTGATATTTACTAAATACAGTTTGGATCAATACGAATAAGCTGTGAAAACTGAAAATCGTCAAATACTTCGAGCGACTCAGTCGAAAACTATAATACATTTTAAAGGCGACTTGTTTCGACGATGATACACCATTATTTAAAACTATAATTACATCCAAACCACATAATATATAATACTTATATTATAAAAAATTAAATGCTTAAGAAACATGTTCGCAAGAGTGAATCGGCTTCTTTGATATAAGTTCCGGGCCCTTAGCAACACTTTGATCGTAATATACCTTTCCACAAACCTGATTTTTATAAATATCCTCACTCGTAACTCGGGACTCTTGTATCTGGTATATTAGGACCAGTGAAGCAAGTATACAACACATAACTTTTATGTATTAAATAAAAGTTAATTTCAAGTCGTAATAACGATGTTTAATATATAAATTAACATAAAAAAACGTATGTGATTATGAAATGCGCCTAGATATCCCTGCAAGACATTTCGCCTCGAGCTTAGGGACCCTTGGCTCATAGTGTAAACACGCCACACCATCTAGGCAATGTTTTCTGAGTCTCTACAATATTTCATTCAAATTTTCAATTAACTTTGGACGCGTCATTTCTCCAAGCAAAGTGATTTCAGCGTCACACTTTAGATGTATACATAATTAATTAAACGGAATTATTAATTATTTCGTTTTAAGACGATATTTCTTATTAAGAAATAACTCCAGACTGGTTAACTAATATTGGTTAATTAATATTATGTTTCATAAAAAAATCGGTAACATGCATAAACGTCGTAATTGAAACATTTATGGAACTCGTTAGTCTTTAGTATTAAATATATTTAGATCTTTAGTATGAGATTGGGACCAATTCATTATAACTTAGTTCAGTTTTTACTTCATTCTTTAATTATTTTGACTACATTAATGTTACTATCCTATTTTATCCTATTTGGTTTTATAAATAGAGTTAAAAGTAGTAATAAAATACACAATAAAGCGGTTTCTTTGCTAAGTAGAAATCGCATCCATAAATTATTATACATAAATAAAAAAAAAAAATAATAATTGAGGGTTGCGTAATATAAACAGTGACGACATTTGAAAAATACTAAATTGTGTTCATACTAAATGTCACCCGCCACTTCGCTCGCGTTCAAGTTTGCTTCATACAAAATGTCATCAAAATCGGTTCAGCGGTTTGCCGTGAAAGAGCAGCCGACAGGCGGAGATAATTTGTATGTAGAATTAAAATTATTATAATCCACTGCTTTTAAGCAAAGTGGATTCTTTGAGAAGTCGAACTTTAAATTAAAGACTTTGACTAACATAGACTTTAACTATGGACTCACTGAAAAATTCAACTATAAACTTCTAAGATTCGATTTCATGAAACTTATACTTCGCAACACTTTGTGATAGCTTATGGTTCATTTCTTTGAAGAGTTTCATAGACTTGCTCATTTTTCAGATAAATTATTAAAGAAAAACGTTCAAACGCAAAATACGAGCTAAGACGTTGACATTTCAAAGCGAAAGATACAGTATCATATTATAATAGACATAAATGGCGTATATTTTTTGTTAGATTTATAAAAGAGCGTGCAGCTGAATCCACAAAGTGTCTAAAAAAACCTTTTTTTTTCATTATACTTAAACATTTTTTTTAACGTAACATAAAAATGTTGCACTGAAATTCTACTTCGGAGTTTTATTCTTGCAGAGACCTTTCTTTCACATCAAAAATTAACTTATCATTTCAAATTAAATTAGTAAACCACATTTTCCAAAAGTACCATTTTGGCACTTTAGGTCCTTTCCTTTTAGATTTGTATTTATTTTTTTTTGATATTCAGTAACTTAATGTAACACAATGTCCAGCTGCTGTACAAAGGCCTGAAATTTATATTAAAGAAATCCCTGAAATTACTACAGTAAAAACCACAGGCAGCAGGATGCCCTGGGCGAGCTGAGGTATGTAGGATTTTGGGACTAAAAACATTGCGATGTTCATTTTTGGCACGGATCGAAGAGGCGATTATAACGCATCCAACTGCGCCACTGCGGGAGGGGTCCCGTGCTGAGCTACGCTAATGGCTCGGTGGAACTCCTCAGGGGCCCACAGTGATCTCGCCCCTACACTCCTTGCTAGTCCGTACGGTAGCGCAAGGCTATGCTGTTCTCCTCATGGCTGTCTTAAATAGAAGATATAAGGACTCCAAGTCACGTATCCTCGCCCCAAGGATTACGCCCTATTTTTAAAACACCAGAGGTCGAGATTCAAGCCTTAAAAATGATCGTTCTATAAATGAGAAGACGGTTTTCTAATGCCTACCTAGAACACTACAAAACTAATATGCATAAAAACTTACACCAAAAAAATGCAACGCATTTTATGCCGCATTAACCCGTTTTAATTTTACTTTAAGCTGTGCCTGTGACAGGCGTCAATTTCATGTTCTTATAAATAAATGAAGAGGGAAATTTAAAATGTCAAGTTTTGATAAATTTAGTCCACAAAATTTTATCTTATTTACGTTATCCATTCCATTAGAATTTTATCCGATCCCTCTGGTTTCGTCACGAGGTTTTCACCGTGAAGGATAACTCGAAGATGTTTGTTCGAATTTGAATTTTATTTAAAATCAACATGTCCTATCTACTGCACCATCTTTATTTCTCAGGGTACACGAGCGTCGTTCAATTCATTTACTAGTATAATCTAACATACACGTTCTGTGACATATTTACTAAAGAATTAACACAACTTAACTTTTACAATTTAAAAAACCTCAATCGATACTCTATTTAGAAAAATAGATTTAAAGTAGATATGTTATTAACGAAATTGAATAATGTGATATGATCAAATCATATGGGTGTGAAAGTATTGCTTTTCTTGCTTCACTATAATGTTCCGCGCGCTCTAACTAAACAAAACGTGTTTAATGTAAGTGAGGTTTTTATATAAGTTTACCGATAATTCCGATACTGTTTTTAATGTAGCTGTAATGGTAGGTGGTAGGTAAACAGGCTATAATTACACTGGCACACTCACTCTTCAAACTAGTTATTGTTGTTTGGTGGTAGAACATCAGATGAGCTGGTACTTACCCAGACGGGCTTGCTCAAAGACCTCCCACCACCAAACACTATTTGTGAGATGGATGATTTAAAATCTATTCAATTGAAGAAGGCATTCAGGGTCATATATTAATCGTATTTGTATATAAATCGAAAAAAAAAAACATATTTAATATTAGTATATATTTCTCCGGTATTTCTTTATAACGGAACAATATAAATAATTTATACCGGCTTTCGGTATATTCATAGAAAAATATCACGTTCACCGAAACGCTTGTTTGATTTTATTATGATAATATTTTAAAGATTGATAGATTAATGATTGCTTTTTAAATTACTACACTTTTTGAGTGAGTACACTTGGATATTAATATGAAATACTAAGGAAATGCATCTTTGTAGAGTTTTATAAGTACTAGAAAATTAAATTATTTTAACTTGAACCGAGACAGTAAATTTATTGTTGTACATGTTTTTAAAAGATTAAAAAAATAAACGGAGACGCGACGATTGTAACGATATTGAAGTTGCAATATAACTATATATGTATAAAACAATTCAATTGAAAACTCAAACAAAATAAGTAGGTATTACAGTCTGGATCGTAAAATGCATAGTGAGGGAGCAAAACGACTACATTCATTTAATACGTCTGTCGCGATAATAAATTGCTGGATCGTTTATGATGTTTAACGTTCGCGTCTATAAACTAAACACGCCCAATAAGAGTTCACCTGGCACCCTTAAAATTAAATAATAGCCGTTCATTCTCATTATCCTTTGCGAATTAATTTATAACCTAATAATTATTTATATTGAGTAATCAAACTAATCTTGAACGCATTAAATGATGGAAAGCTATCAGCATTTACTCATTTTGTTGTTTTTTTTCATACTTTTTTCCGTCATGTTCACTTATAGGCCAAGGTGTTAAATTATATTTACTGTTAAATGTTTCCGAATTACAATTATGCTACTGGAATCTTATCTTATGGAATAAGTCTATTGGACCTCAACAATTAGGAAATTAAATTAACGAAGAATTGGGACAACATATCCTGTAGGTACGCATGGAGTAAATTATGTAATTCCTTGTAAGCCTGAGGTCATCATTTATGTTATATTTTTTTTTGTTGTATATAAAACTTTAAAAAAATAACAAGAGTTAAACAAGTAACCCACCCTAACATTCCTTTGATTAATAAAGGATTTTAAAACTTCGGTTTATAGGCGAACAAATAATTTCAAATGCACTAAGAAAAACTTGTCTTTTCATACACATATATTGTCTTATCTTTTATTTAGGATAAAGAAAAGCTAAATTATATTGAATTTATAAGTAAAACGAATTAAAGACGACATTGGCACCCCGTAGCGTTAATCGTCGTATGGTCGCCGACCGCCCGTCGCCCTCTTCACTAATTGTTACTCCATTATACATTGATAATATTTATATAATATTAATTAGACGTGCAAGCGAATTGACGCGTGTATAGAGATAGGTTTTACTCAAAAACAAACATTATTAATAAGACAGTAAGGCCGCGTGCCAGATGGATGTTCCCATCGCAACGTTTCAGAGACCATCTGAATTTATAATCAGAAACATCTACTGGAGCGCCTTGAAGGTTAATCCGAATCGTATACCGTGACGGCAAGCGGCATGACGCTCAACCTCAAACTCAAATTCCTTTATTCAATATAGAAGCATTACACTTCACGGGTTCGGAAAAGAAATTACCCTAACCTGAGAAGAACCGGCGAAATAAACTCAGCGACTTTTATTGTCAATTCTATCATTTACAAATAATACGATATGAAAAGGAATAGCGACGAACTTTTCATTACCAAGCACACCTTGGGAATAAAATCAATCATAAATTCACTAATTGTATAATAACCTTTCGCACACAAGCGTTCTTTAACTTTTTTTTAATTTGGCAACAGAGTCATTTTGTACCGTATACATTGCCCCACAAAAGACTCTCTTACGCCGTCATGTCTCCTCTTCGTCGCCGCTCCCCTCCCTTGTCTTTGCTAGTATACTAATGTACTTCATTGCTCTATATATATGTGGGATTATTGTGAGTGAAACGTTTTTAAAAGAGTCACATTTCTTCAATAACTTCCAAATCCAAATTAACACGTCTTACTTTGGGTAAACCTTCTCTCGACAGCTGTCTGATGTCATCATATTTATAAAAAATAAATCCTCTAGTAAGGAGGTGTAACATTAAAATGATTAACCTAAATATATTATAATACCACATATATTTATTAATTTTATTTGTACTCCATATTTTTTTCATTGATTTTCTTTTAATTTGTTTATAAATTCGTTCGCGGCGATGTAAAACGACTGCGAATCTCCTACATATTTAACAAAATTATTTGATACAAATTTTCATTCTATATTTAAATCTCATATTTTTAAAAATATTTATAAAATTAACTTTAATTGCTATAATTTGAAATGACGAACTTGCATGGTAATTATTAACATTATGGGTTTAATTTTTGAAAAACCTTTCTAGGTGCTCATCTACATTAAAAAATAGATATAAGTAAAAATAAATATACGTCAGTCACTGACTGTTCTATGTGAGTTTTATTGAATACATTTTTTATCTGTTTCGGTAAGTTATGGTTTCCACCAAAATGGAGTGGATGCGATAAAATGAATACTACAATGAAATTATTAACTTAAGTCTGTTCCATTGTATGTGTTCTATTGATTTTGAAAGTATTAATACATAAATAATAAATTGAGCGATATTATAGAAGGACCGCACATAACTTTGTGTGCATTGCATTTAAGTACTGGGCTCCCTTGTCATTAAGTATCATTAAATAACAATACATTCATATCTACTACTCGTATTTTCCTAGAAATATTTTTCATTTCTTTAATAAATACCAATAAAATTAAAAAACCACCTATCAAAATGATTTTTTTTTTTAAATATAGATTCGGTTTTAAAATAGACCTATTCACGTTGACAAAAATACATTATTTTCTTATTTCAAAGTATTATAGTAAGAGTATTATTAATCAATACGAAGAAATATATTAATTGAAGATTAAAATGTATGTTGTGTTTTTTTTAAATTACTTTAAAGACTTCTATCATTAGGCAGATATTATTTTTTACAAGATAATCTGGTATAAAATTTAGTAACTTTAAGTAATAACATTATCGTGACTTCATTTTTGAATTAAAGTTTAATTAATGATAAATACAAGCACCTAAGATTACGTATTAAGAATATTTTTGTAAAGTAAAATACAAATGTTTTTGTACACGACTGCCCAAAATAATAGTGAAGCAGTATAATGTTTAAGGTTAATTTATCTTTAAAATTCAATACATCATCCCGAATGACCATATCTATAAATTAAAAAAGCGTTAACACATTTTTGCCTATATTTTTGTTTAATATTGATGCAGTCGTGTTGTCTACTTCTGAAATGACGTTTATTTATTCAAAATCTATTGTATAGAAGAAACTATTTTATAGGAGTTATGTCCATAGTTTCAATACCAGGAACAAGCATAAGCCGCTTACGCCTGTTACCCGACTACAGAGGGTTATTAATTATATGGAAAAGCCATAAGCGTATTGTCATTGTCATGCAATCTATTGGATTTTTTAAAAATGTTTCAGTAAAAGAGTATTAAAAAAGTAATAAGTTTTTATATAAAGGGCTTCCAGGTCGTTTCAAAAACAAATTTAAATATCTACATAGTAGTCAAACATTTTTCACACACAAATCGCTCTGAGTTTCTTTCACAAAGTCAAGTCAAAGTCAAAAATCTACCACCGGTTCGGAAATTAATACCTCGGACCTGAGAAGAACTGGCGAAAGATACTCAGCCGGTTTTTTCTTCATTTCATTTTAACAACTGTTGATTTAATGTACAATAACAATAAATATATTTTCGTTATTTGAAACAGTCTCGAGAAGATCAACTCATTCCCAAGTCATTAGTATTGTATCCTTAAGCACACAATTGCTCTTTAACGATTCTTTTCAATTTTATAATTGAATATTTTTTAACGTTTTCTTTTATCCTTTTTTTAAAAACGTATACATTGCCCCACAAAAGAGTTACTAACCCTGTGTAATCGAGTAATTGGAGTAACAAGTTTATTCTTATTTCTAGTATTAATAGTATGTACGTCACAATGTCTGGAAAAAACTTTTATGTTTTTGCGTACATACATAACATTATCAAGAACAAATTTAGAAGCGACCGTCATTATTTTAATTTCTTTGAATTTACATCTTAATGAATCTTTTGGGCCCAGGATATATTTTACGATGAGCCCTCTTCTGCAGTACAAAAATTGCTGTATTACCCCAGAGTAAAAAGCCATAAGATACTATACTGTGGAAGACTACCTGACTTAAATATTGGGATTACTCTACTATGTTTCACGAGGTCAGGAAACACGCCACTAAGAACACAATTATTGAATATAGTGACAAGGTGAGGTTCGATCATATTGACGACCTCCGTGGTCGAGTTGTATGTACACCGGTTTTCATGGGTACGCCACTCCGAGGTCCCGGGTTCGATTCCCGGCCGAGTCAATGTAGTTAGTTTTCTATGTTGTCTTGGGTCTGGGTGTATGTGGTACCGTCGTTACTTCTGATTTTCCATAACACAAGTGCTTTAGCTACTTACATTGGATCAGAGTAATGTATGTGATGTTGTCCAATATTAAATTAAATATTAAAATTAAGATCACATAAATTATCGAATTGACTACCTTAACAGAAATCCCCACAGATCGACCGTTTTCTTGGTATCTAGTGATTTGAAGGAACTTATTATATCTTTTACACGCACTGTATTAAATTTAAGCATATATTACATTCTGCAACATTGATTTTTAACAATGATTCAGCAACGGTAGGAGAGGAATTTAGTGAATTAGTAATCGAAATTGGAATGTCACCAAAGAAATTTTCAAAAACAGTTGCAACATCCCGATCTGAGGAAATTAAATTATTATCAATAGATAAGCTAAAGTCGAAGATGTTATTTTTGCCTCTTCCAGTTTCGCAATAAAAAATGAGACAAACATCTGAGATGTATCTTTCCAGACAGTTAGTAGATTTATGATTATGACATCCAATACGTATGTTTTGTTTGTGTATTGAACAAAGATTTTGATTTAGACTTGACAATTAAAATCAAGTTAGTGGAAATTAAACACAAGATAACACCTAAAGGTGTTCCTACATCAAGAGTCAACGACTTACAATTTACAAAGAGTTAGTATCAATTATTAATTACATTACCTTAGCTAAATAATTTCCTTTGATGTAGTACACTCATTGCTCTAACCGATAGCTCATTATGAATTAACATTAAATTATATAAAAGTACCGAACAATATGTATAGCCGAATATATAGCCAAAATGGCCCAGTGGTTAGAACGCGTGCATCTTAACCGATGATTTCGGGTTCAAACCCAGGCAGGCACCACTGAATTTTCATGTGCTTAATTTGTGTTTATAATTCATCTCGTACTCGGCGGTGAAGGAAAACCTCGTGAGGAAAACTGCATGTGTCTAATTTCAACGAAATTCTGCCACATTTGTATTCCGCCAACCCGCATTGGAGCAGCGTGATGGAATATGCTCCAAACCTTCTCCTCAAAGGGAGAGGAGGCCTTTATCCCAGCAGTGGGAAAATTTACAGGCTGCTAATGCTAATGAACAATATATATATATACTGACAATATATATATATATCGGAGCGTGGTTACTTTAGTTGTTAATTTGGATAATTAATGAATCGAGTAGTTGGCAATAATGTTTGATGGCTGATTTACTTATAAGAGCGGGTCACCCCGAATGGAGTGGTAAGCGTCATGGCAACGCGAGTCGTTATGTTTTGACAAGCTTCTCGAATGCGATGGTTGCTTGCAAACCCATTTGCTCTTAATCGAGATGAATTATTGTAATCCTTTGATATTATTGTGGTGTACGATTATTGAATCAATGAATACAGTGATTAGACGATATTAAATACGTTTTATTTTGTGAATATCTCCATTGAACGCCCACATAGTCTTACAAATGTCGGATCAATCCCCGAACCCAACTGTTCGGCATCCTGCTTCTCCGACATCAGAAGTGGGATCAGAACACATATCAGACCACGCAGGCTCACTCAGCAAGTTAACAACGCCAAAGCTCAAGCAAGCAAGAAATACAATGGACGTCTCGAAGAAAACATCCCCGCTGGCGTGTTTTTCCTGCGGCGAGCGAAGCCACATATCGACGCGTTGTGCGAAGAAGGGAAAACAAAACAAGCGAGCCGGTTATGAAATGTCGAGTGGATATCTGCACCATGAAGCCAGCTCTATGTCTATTTTCTATTAAAAACGGTGGGCAGTTTTCATTTTGTTTTGATTTCGGTGTTAACAAATTACTTGGTAAGAGAAAGCGTAGCATAGTGACCCTACTAGAGATTGACTTGGTGACAAAGTTGGCCTTGGTGGCAAATGATGGCCTTGGTGGCAAGTGATTGGCTTGGTGACAAAATTGGCCTTGGTGGCAAATGACAGCCTTGGTGGCAAATGACAGCCTTGGTGGCAAGAGATTGACTTAGTGGCGTAAATAGACCTTGGTGGTCTTGCTGGTCGCTTACCTTGTAAAGTTATGCTGCTAGATAATATTAAGCTATTGATATAGCATGGAAGGTTATAATATTCATCGTGTGGTGGTCAGAATGGCCAAGCGTGTTATGATGTATACATTTGTTGTTTCATTGTTTACAGACGAGGAGGTTTACAGCAACGAGACACACGAGGACGTGTGATAGTTCAGGATGGCCGTATCGGAGCGTGGTTACTTTAGTTGTTAATTTGGATAATTAATGAATCGAGTAGTTGGCAATAATGTTTGATGGCTGATTTACTTATAAGAGCGGGTCACCCCGAATGGAGTGGTAAGCGTCATGGCAACGCGAGTCGTTATGTTTTGACAAGCTTCTCGAATGCGATGGTTGCTTGCAAACCCATTTGCTCTTAATCGAGATGAATTATTGTAATCCTTTGATATTATTGTGGTGTACGATTATTGAATCAATGAATACAGTGATTAGACGATATTAAATACGTTTTATTTTGTGAATATCTCCATTGAACGCCCACATAGTCTTACAAATGTCGGATCAATCCCCGAACCCAACTGTTCGGCATCCTGCTTCTCCGACATATATATATTGTCAGTATTATATTCGCTATGTAGTCTTAATGATAATACTTTTTTTAATTTAAATACACAATTCAACGATTTCTTCTTGAGCTTTTGGTAACAAGATTTTCATGGTTTTCTTTAATGTAAAATTAGGCAGACTGGCAATTGGGCCATCTGATGTGGTCGCCCACCGCCCATAGACAATGGCGTCATTAGAAATATTAACCATCCCTTACTTCGCCAATGCGCTGCCAAACTTGGGAACTAAGATGTTATGTCCCTTGTGCTTGTAGTTACACTGGCTCACTCACCCTTCAAACACAATAATACCATGCTGATTGGTGACAGAATGTCTCTAACCACCATTATATATTTTGTTTTCAACGCTCTACGTTCTCATAATATCTGCCTCGACATAAAGTCAAAAAGTATAACGTATTGTAATATGTGTTTTTTTAATGACCAGCTAGCTGAACTTCATTACTCGCGCTAAATTTAAACAATATCATAGAACACAACAACTTCATCCCCAATTTAACCCCCTCGACGGGTAAACAAGTTTCATCAAATCCGGTTCAGTGGCTTAAGAAGTGAAAGCGTAGACAGACAGACAGACCGAGCTACTTTCGAATTTATAATATTAGTGTGGATTGTATAATAGTTTATTTTGGATTCCGATTTGTGATTTGCGACTTATATTATAGTCAAGTCAAGTCATAAATTGTTTTGTTAAAGTCTAATTTATTATATCCTTAAATATATGCCTGACCACCAGTTTTATGTTCAGCAATTACTTACATAGAGGCTTCGTATCCATTAACATATTGGATTATTAATAGCAAACCTAATCAAAGTATCAGCTTTATGTTAGAATACACATCGAAACAGAGCCGATCGACGTAAACAGATTCCTAATTTTGCCTAATCTAAGAAATACTGACTAGTTTTTCAAACTCATATTATAGGAATAAATTAAATCTAAGTAATTTGTATCGATTTATTGACTAGAGCCTTAGAAGTAATATCCGTTCCTTTATAGATACCTTAATAAATTGACCCGATTAATCTGTTTCAATTTCCAGAAAAAAATATATAATTTTACAGCGCTCTCTTGACTTCAATATTAAATTTTATTGCCAGAAGACTTGACTCTGATATTTATTGGATTTCAAGTCTATTTTGCAAGACTAGTTCTTCTGTATTTGTTGCTAATAAACGTTCTATGATTACACAATATTTTGTCACCTTTTTTCGAATGTCATATAACTGATAATAGAAAGAGTGCAACAATGTGGCCGACATATAAGCTGCATAAACAGGCCCCTTAAACGTACAAGAATAATAAAATAAAAATAAAAAAAATATATTATAAATATTCACCACTGTACGACGTTTTAGTAAAGTCAATACAAAGTAATCATTTAGGTACATTACAAAAATAATTCATTACATTTATAGAAGACACAAAAGATGTAAAAGTTAAACTCAATGATTAAATTAAATTATTTTTTTATCCCTTTGTCGTGACAGATTTTCGTGTCATCGAGTTTCAAATCAAAACGATTCTAAAGATTTTTCACTTTAAAACGAAATGTCACACTGAGAAATGGCCCCACTGCTAAATAAATATGTAACCAAAAAAATATTTTATCCGACACATTTAGTTTTAATCGCAATATTTTCCTTCACAAAGGAACACGAGTTGTAATATAGACACAAATAAAGCAAGTCAAATGTTGTGGTACTTATGTGGATTTTTAAACGCAATGACCGCATTTCAAAATATTGATCTTTTGAATTGGTTTCATCGTTTTTTATAACCAGACAAATAATCTGAAGGATTATTTAACATTTAATCATAATTTCATAGCGTAGTCATAAATGTTTAATGAAACTTTCTAACGTACATATATAATTAATAGGAATAAGTTTATAATATTAATACCAATGAGGCAACAATTTTATAATCTAAGATGTAATATCCCCTTTGCCTATTATAACACTGGCTCACTCACTCTTTGAATCGGAACATAACAATACAAAATATTTTGCAATAGAATACGACACATAAACAGAGCGGCTTGCACGAAGTCGAAATCAAAAGTATGAAAATAATGCCAAATATAATTATTTGTATTTTTTTATAAAACAAAGAAGGAATGTACGTCTTTTAAAAATTTCACTATATCTTATTTTGTTCATATAAAAGTGAAATGTGTATTTAAAAACTCGATACTATATAGTTTTCATAATTAAATCGAAAATCACATTTTTCTGTAAAAATAGGACCTTGTGAAGTTACTAATTATAGCTTCCACTTGATACTGGTTATCTCAAGGTCAAATTTTGTTATGGAAATAGTACACGTGTTCGCTGTTCAAAAAATCTTCCCTGCTCCATTTTTATCGATACAATTTTGATGCAGATTTTTCACGTCATTGATTTACGTGTATTATATCCGGAACTTTTAACGATCGTTATTAAATAGATGAAGAGTTTAATATCAAATCTCTATGCACTGATAAAAACCGTTCAAGTTTACCTAGGACTGGAAGATACGACTGAGGCTTAATTATATAATAAATTTGATAAGCGAGAAATATATATCCCTGGTCAAACCATATCACACGCCTACGATTACTATTATATCGTTAAACTTTTAACTCTGCTGATTTACGCGACACACGCCAATAAAGCGTCCAACATTCCATCCATTTTTCCAACATCTCTAACAATCATGGTCATATTTCAGCTCATTCAGAGCTCATATTTATTGAATTATATAGCACCTTCCTCGTGAATCACTCCGCCCATTGGAGACCGGCCATCCGTAGTGTAACTAACACCTGTATGTGGGAGTGTTCTCACACAGTAAAATCATTTTTAGCATAGTATTTATAACGTATAACAGGTATATTTATTTATTTATTATTTATGCCTTTTGTGTAGCAATATTAATGATTTCTATTTCATTGATTATGGGTTGGGTTGGTTCATTAAATGTAGAAAATTATTACAGCGTAAGGGTAGAATAAAAGTAAGTTACTAGATTCAGTTTTCTTCGCAGTCGATGTTATCCAAACCATGGCAAGACAAATCTGCTTAGAATTAAACATCTATATTATTTCTTGATTTCTGATTTCTTGATGTCATATATGTAAGCGAACTGGCCGTTTGTCACCAGATGGCAAGTAGTGACTACTGCCATCAGGTGACACACAGCTCATAGATATTGCTACTTGTAGAAATAGTAATCATTTCTATTATCACCCAGATATCATAATATTATACTGTATGTTAGGCGATGCACGAATCGTAGCTCATAAATTTTAACAAAAATTAAGAAAGCAAATGATAATAGATTGTATGTGAATGTGAAACCACTATGTAACTTGTTATTTCTTCTCAGTAGATATAATATAAACAGAAGATACTAATGACATACTATTTTTATTAATCTAAAATATAAATAGTTCGTAGAAATATACAAAGAAATCGAATGTAGCAATTTACGACACTAAGAGTATCTTTTAGGCGGACATAGTTCTCAGTAGTGCGTAGTGTTGCTACGTGTTTCGTAGCGATATCGTAGCTTTACGTCGTAACCTTCTTATCTTATTATCTTTGGTGAAGTTTCTTATATCCTGTGATTACTTTGTCACCTCTTTGTGTTCGTATTTACCGTGCAATAGAATATTATCATTTTGATTAACAAATGGTCCTTTATTATTTATCATTGATTATATATTTTTTGGCAAATTATTTTACATACAATTCCATAATCACAGATGTTTTTTATTACAGTAAGTGGAAATGAGACATGTCGCTATTAATGATTGCATCTATATGAAAATATTACATACATTTACTAAAAAAAGACATTGAAGATTCGTATTGAAAGTCAGTCAAAGTAAGAGGATATTGTAAGCTATAAACATTTCCACCTTTAACTCAGCCATCTCTACTCTATACTATACTATACTCATGATAGAGTCCTCCAGATTGACTCCAATCATGACGGCCTTCTCTAGCTAACTACACATATTATTGTTGACAAATTTGGGTGCGATCGCAGGTGCACTCTCTATACCCTTATTCAAACATATATATCGGATGGATCTCATACCCACCACGACCGAAAAGACACAGAGTTCAGACACAGGACCAATTACTTTACGTGCTCTTTTCTTTTACACATCGGATTTTTTTTTCTTCATCGGAATTCGGAATCAGTGCCATTACAGCCATTACTTACACCAATATCTATCTCAGATAAATATATCAATACAGTAAAGATACCATTCTAATTATTTCTAAGATGTTTATCTGTGTGTGTTGATGTTCATATTTGTGCGTAGATAATTGAAATGTTTGTTTACGAAACAGGAGACAAATTGAGTAAAGAGAAATGACAGTGTAATTAATCGGAATCGTGACTCCAACCTACCATTACGTATTATGATAGAAATTATGAAGTAAACCGATAAAGCTAATAATATGACAATATTTTACTTGATGTCTGTACAAATATACCGCGTAATAACGTCAGATTCAACGTCTGATCTCTTGCAATCGTGGTCACTGATTTCTGACAGATTATTTTTTGTTTAACACATTCCTTATTCAATTTAATACGCTGCTTATAAACATTATCAAATTAACTATCACTATGGAATGTTACACACATTTAAAAATATAGGACACATACGATTTCCCTTCACTCGTGGATGGAGTCTTGGAATTTATATTTATTTGAAGTATTTCCGGTAACAATCCGATTCGACACCAAGATGATAAAACTCTATACATCTATGATAATAATTAGTTTTTCATCCAAAATACTTCAATTCCTTATTCGCTATATAATACATTTGTTTATTTTTTAACACATCTACGCTACATACTTACATCTAAATCATATATCTACATATCGTCCAACAGAAAAATAGTTTAAAAATTCGTATCGGTGTGACTTTCTGTCCGCGTTATCAACGTCCCATGTAACGCCTTTCAAGGCGTTAATTCTACTAACAAACCATTACTTTATCGGAATATAATTGGTATAGTATCGGAACCGATATAAACATATATAAACATTGACTTTCAGTTAGAAGTCAGAGAGTCCGTTTAAGCTACAATTTAGTTTTGTGAATTTGGTCAAAGTTGAGTAGGAATAGAATTGGAACTTATCATAATCGTTATAAATTAGTAGAATTTCCCCGGATTCATAAGGATTAAAGTGAAGGCTTGTGCTGGTGCTTTTATATTAATTAGCCGATTTAAATTAAGATAATTTTGTAAATTCGACTTATTTTTTGTGTGTACTGTATCTTAATTAATTCACGAGTTGTGAATAGATTATAATAAATCATTATTTTTTTTCAATTGGTTGTATCATGATTATTATTAAATAAAAATTATGCATCTAGTAGATTTAACGCTTGTTGCAGTGATATAGTCGATATTAGCCAAAGCTTGTAGCCAAAGATAAATTTGTTAAAAAGTAACCATCGATAATAATTCTTGTTTTCTGATTATAAATGAGAAAAATCGCCATATTTTGATAATAAGACAATAAAAAATGCTTTAATAGTCACAATGAATCTCCATCGCATAATAACGTTTGAAAATCAACAAGAAAGAAAAATAATCGCAACACGTTGGAACTATACGAGGCACACCAGCCTTTGAGCAGATGCCTTTGAGCACGGCAAAAAACCGGCAGCGGATGGATCGCCTTGCGGCCACGCCTCGAGTAGCAGCGTTTGAGATAATTGACGACACTGAACTGTATCTTTAGAGACAATATTTATATTTATGAAGTTTTTATTTTAAAAAAAAATAATATTTACATTAATTCGGTATCGAATTACAGGAAAGTTAACAAAATATTTAATACAAGTACAATTGTACATTAACAAACGTCTACAAAGCGTGTACATGCACACACACGCACTCGCCTTGCGTGCGCACGCACACACATACGTACGTTAGCTAATGTTTACGAAATAGATTTTATTTTCATTTTGGTAACACTGATGGTCACAAGCTTCCAGTCATTGACAGTAAATATACCATTCGATACATGGACGATCATGCAGCACCGACAATGGTAACTAAGTTTTTTTTTTTACCAGATTTGTTTCTTTCTATACATTTTGCGTCCTTGAGTTTTCTTATTGTAATGTATACATTAGACTTTTATGATGTCTTTTTAAAATAACTATTAATGTTAGCAGACGTTAATTCAACCAATTATGCTTATGATAATGGAGATTGGCTAAAGGTAACCCTAGATTGATATACTCCTGGAACACCGCGGTGTCTCTGTTTGAAAGCCATTTCTATTGATGGCAACTAAGACGTTACCTCTGCTAATTATACTGTCCCTGTCACTGTCACTATCACCCGTCCATCCGGCTAACCGGACCGGCTATCACAAAGCCATCAGTTGCTTGCCTACAAATTTAGGAGCAATGTGAGCGATGACTGACAGCGTTATATACCTTCATATTCACTTAATGTTATTATACTTCAAACTTACTTGTATTCCAAGTCGATGAAAGGGACTCATTGGGTTGCCCGTCAAGCTATTAAAAGGTTTTAATTGAGAAAGGTACTTTAATTAGCAGCAGATCCCTTTAGGTGAAAGTGTGAAATACAATTAAATAGAGAAATGTATATTATGTAACTTTGTTAAGTCAAGTGGACAAAGATTATTTCAACAATTTCACGTAAAGTTGAGTAACGATATAATCAGTACATATCCGACCTGCTTGCAAAATATTTTTTCTTGAGAAGAATATTTAGACCTTATCGAAAATTTAAATTTGTGTACACACACTCACACAGTCACACACTCACACACACACACACACCTTCATCTATATTTCTTTGCTATGTCATTGTTTTACGTGTTGATCAATTTTACAAGGTGTAGAAAGAGCGAGTCCTTTTCTTGAGTTTTTAAAAACATCAGAATCAAATTCTCTATAAAGTAATTATATACATATAAATGAAAATATTACACTGACTCACAACTTTAAAATGGCTTGAAATAATAGAATTTTATTACACAACGCAAGCCAAGTTTAGTTTTAGTAGTGACGAGATCACAATAAAGCTTTAAGTAAAATTAGAGTGGACGATGTTATTGCGTTTCATATAATTTTATTATCATTGTGAATAAGGAAGCATATCAGAACAAAATACTTTATTTAATATTGCCCTAACTTCCACAACCGAAGAAACGCCTGACCTAAGAAGAATAGACGAAAGAACTCAGAGGGACTTTTCTTCAATTTACAATGATTACGTAAAGTAACTGTAAAAATCACACTGCTGGGCTACTACCTCCTTTTCTTTTGACGAGAAGGTCTAAAGTTTAGTCCACCATGATGTTCCATGATGGGTTTCATCTGACATATGTAAGATTTCTCACGATGATTTCCTTCAAAAAATTCTGTGGCGCTTGCCTGGGTTTGAACCCATAATTAATCAATATTAAAGTATTCAAACCACTGTACCCTATCTGCTCTCTCTCTCTATATATATTACGACTTATAATTTAGAAGTCGAAATTAAGTATAAAATATAATAAATGAAAACAATGATCACATTCCACCTTTTAATTCAAAAAAAGAGATATTACTAAAATGTCGGATAGTTTTATTAATCGAAACTTCTAAGACTGGCAGATTAATTAACCGACATATTCAGAAATATTTAAAATAAATATACCCATATTTTTGTATACAAAATTAAATACTGAATTTTTGCCAATGGTAATATTTAAATATTTATAAGAAAACCTTAATGGATTTTCAGCAAACATTGACTAATAAAAACTGAAATATTTATAAGCCGAGGGGCTAATTGTGAATTTTAATTATATTATACTAAGCTAGTTCCCCTTCTTTGTCACACTTTCTATTGTTTGTGTCTTGTTAGTTTTAAATATTTATATATAATTAAAAACGAATACTCAAGGACGATTTTACAAACACTTTTGATCTAGCGAGGTCTTCAATAGCTCATTTTTACCACTCAAATTACACCTATCAACTATATTTAATCAATTCCGCACGAACCAATGAAACTCCACGCTCGTTATCTTCAATATAATCTGATATAGAATTATATTCCTTGTCTATTAATGATTTTATAAACTAGGCTTTAAGTATAATACTTGGAAAATGTAAAAGCGTTAGGATTATACTATTTCACTATTGCAAACTCAAATAGTATTTTAGTTTAAAGGTTCAATGAGCCTTGATTTAAGAATCCATGGTTGACAGCACAATATTAATGAAGGAAAACTTCTTACAGATCACTAGTATACATAAGGTGGTTTGTTAGACTATATATTTTTGTAAAATACTATGGTTGTGTAATAATTATACACTTTTCGACCGAGGAAGATGCTACTTGATCTTTATTGATAAAAGTCGACATTGGTTCCGCAGAATTTTCAAGTGAACTAATTTACGTTTTTATTACATAATGTTATGTTTTTTTTGTAATAGAAAATTCAATAAGTAAGAGAAAGCTATAGTTTTTCTTTTGTATAGAAAGTTTCTTTATAAGGATTATTAAAATTATTTCTAACTTCGGCTCAAATATAACAGTTCAAATACGTCTGACCTTTTATTGAATTGAATAGTAACGACTTTTTTCTCATCATCAAACCTTAATAAATTCTCGTCATGTTTTTCAAAAATATACATAATACTTTCTTTGATTACATTATTTTCTAATCAAAAATAAAATATAATACATAAAAATACAAATATCTTATAAGCTTAAATGTATTTTAATAAAATTAATAAAAAAAATACCGAATAAGATTTTTATATATCAATATGTTAACAAAGTTTAATAAAAAACCCACATATTTTAGTAGAGTTACACATAACAATTAAACATAAATATATATAATAAATTAGTAATATAAATTATACAATTATTCAACAGGAATGCAATTAAACGGTTATTAAAATATACTTACCTCTAAAAATGCATAGTTCATAAGGAAAACTAACTATTAATAATAATAGTTCACTATAGATGGTAAATATTCGTGATGTGTTGTCAAGTTTTTATATTATTCCAGTAGACTTGTTAATATATCACAATCATCACATAACACTGATTTTCAAACATAATAACAGAAAACTTTTTCTATATTTTCCTTCTCACTTACGCGCGACCGCTCTTCGTGAAGACCGATTGAATACTGAACTCTGAAAAACGTTTCCTATTTTGTAAGCATATCATTATTTCATTCGTAACAATATAAGTGAACGTAATACATTGCATCCTTCAATGAGGAATTATACGTGATCGGTTTCGAGTAAACGCAATGAATACCGTATTGTATCAATGTTCGTATAGATTATAGTAATTAATTCAATGGCATTGTTATCTACACAACGTAGCGACAACGAAATCTGAACTTACAAATTTCCACTAACTTTTTTTCGCAAGCGTAAAGAATAACTTTTCAAAATGTTGTACAATTTATGTCGTAGACTTGACTAAGATTTATTCAAGTTAATTGAATACTAATAAAATGAGGAGTTGTTTATTTTAATACCAAGTTGAAAAATTACTAAGTATAATTCCTACTAATATAATAAATGCGAAAGAACTCTGTGTGTTACCTGTTTACACCTAAGCCGCTTAACCGATTTTGATGAAATTTGGTATGGGAACAGTTTGAGTCCCGCGGAACGACATAACATTTTTTAATTAATTAAATGTGGAGGGTGATTGGTACGCTATAAAGTTTTATATATTTCGTGCAGATAAACGGGTTCAGCTAGTAATATACATAAAACTTATACAAAAAAAATCACGTGCCGATGTGCACGAAGGTTAGGGACGGTTTTATTATCATAGCTTCACTTTACAATTTAAATTGCTTTGAAGTTATATTAATAATAAATAAATAATACATAATTTTAATAAATTTATTTACAGCTCAAGGTGTCTTCGTAAATTGGTAGTGTAACATTAAAGTAAATTATTAACACTTATTTCATAATATTCATTACAGATTACGTTTCTATTACGCCATCAATTTACGAAGCTTTGATGCAAGTCTGAAGTCATATCGGGGCTGCACGTCATGTTTATTCCGAGCTTCATCAGCGTTATCTGCAACGTGGGCATCACATCAATAGTCGATCATCCAGGGTTACCATAGATAAGCACTTACTTTTCTATTGAAATTTATTTGAACAATACTGTAATCATAATTTTGTCTCATATGTAATTATTACGAATCGTTTCTTATTATACCAAATAATATTAAAAAAACACATATTTTTTCGATAATACATTAAACATTATATTCATTTACACATTTAGTAAAATACAAGCCTTAATAGTAAACGATATGTCTTTATTAAAGGATAATTTTAAACATAACATAGATTAAGTCAAATAATGTAAAGTTATATTACGTATGTAGATAAAATTTAATAAAACACCTGGTAACCCTGGCGTTATCTCGCGACTCGCACTCGCACTATCTCGCGGTAGCTCGCGTGCGCTACACGTGTTTATGAAAAGGCCTTAATAACGCAAATAGAGCGATCTGGTATGGTTCTGATATCGATAGTTTACGACTAAACTCCTGATACATCTAGGCTTATTAAGCTTAAAACAATGAAAAAATATTTGAAAACATTTATTGGACAAAGACGATAATTGTATGAATTCACAGACAAATTCTTATAAGCAGATTTTAAATAATACTTAAGTTGCAATGAATTGAAAATTATTATCTATCTTCCATTTACCCTTTTCATTTGCAACCAAATCTGTTTGTACGAAATGCTGACAATGAAAAGTTTACTCAAAGTTGATTTTTATTTTAGCTCCGAACTAATTTTATGTTATTGAACATTCAATAATAAAATAAAACTAGTTATTTCTCGTGAAGAATTTTTTTAATAATTAATACTTAACATATAACTCAATAAAAAATTATATACGTGATAAAAAGTGGAGTATGCATACTCTGATTATCATAATAGATAAAAAATAAATAATAATTCTATTGTATTTAATAGCCAATGTTACCTTAAAAGTTGTTCGGACAAGAGTAAATTTCTTGCCAATCCTTCCCGGTAGAATCTACATTCCGAACCAGTCGTAAATTTAAATTTAATTTAAAGTGTAAAATGATCATTCAAAAGTTCACGCAAGAGTCGAGTTGAATAAAATATATTTTAATTTTATTTTATTTGACACCTCTTAACTACGTAGATGTTTTCAATTTCAAAAAGACTAACGTAATTAAAAATATGTATATATATATTGGCATTGTATATATCATGCTTATATACGATTTGCGTTGTATTATTATTTATAGGTCTTTTAACTATTACGTTTGTATGTATCACTTCAGCTACAGTTTTTATTAGATATAAAATAATTTATTGATTATTTTGTCCGAATATTTAATAACGAAAACATAAAATTCTGTGCTTATCATGACTGTGATGAGACTACGGATAGTCTAAATTTTAAATTTACTATGAGGGTGATACTTCGAAAGCTACTCATATAATAATATTTATATACTTACTAGTTGTCGCCCGCGACTTCGCTCGTGTTTTAGGGATTGGTTGTCACGTGCTAGGAAAAAATAGTAGCCTAAGTTCTTCCTTGGAGTTCAAGTTTGCTTTATACCAAATTTCATCAAAATTCGGTTCATTGGGTTGGCAGTGAAAGAGCGACAGACAAACAGAGTTACTTTCACATTCATAATATTAGTATAGACAGTATAGATATATACATTAGAGAAACGTGTAATTCGATGTACATCATTCCAATTAAGTTTTAGTTACCACCATTCTGAAGATTTTAACGATACATACTTGTAAACTGGTTTTAAAGTGATATGCATTAAATTATACCTTCAGATGTACTTTAAAGTGGTCGCTAGTCTAGACTACTGATTCTGATTGTAAAAAGGCCATTGCGATACTGTATAACATGAAATAAATAGCAAATTAAATACAAAACATGATGGACATAAGTAGGTACATGATTTCGATGAAGATTTTCCTACAGAGATGATAAAAATATTTCATGCGAAACAAGAGGGAATTGGGCAATTTCCGTTCTGATTGTATTGTGTTGAGCTTTTTCTTTCATTCTACAACGTTTAACTAAGATACAAATTTTATTTGAATCCGTCCAATCCTTTGAACGAAGTTGAGTAAAAAAATAGCCAAAGAATATCAATGAGAGATTTTGTTGGTTATTGGAAAGACGCGTGTCTCCAATACATGTTAGTATAAAACGCCATTGATCCCACCCGTACAGTAAAGCGTATTTCCTTTGCTTGTTAAAGTAAAATTATCAGCATAAAATATGTTTTAAATTTAATGAAACATTTATTATATTGAACTGTATTTGCTTCACAGGACTTTCACAGAACTTCACATATAATATATAAAAAGCCTGACTAGAATATATCCCTATATCCCAGGCATATTAAATAAATCTGACATGTTCCACTTAGTTGAAAACATATTGTAAATATATAGAAAGAGTCAAAACATTTAAATCCCATGACTGACGGACTATGGACGGTGTCAGGAATGGTTTATCTTACATCTTATACATACCTCGTGAACCAATCGAAATGGTTCACGAAGTTCCGTGGTGTTGAGGACAGCGATATCCGAGTCAAGTAAATATTGTGATGAAAGTCGTAGAAAACAACACCTTCAGGTTTCAAAGCATTCCAATTCTTCTACGCTTTAGTTGTTGGACTACATACCGAAAATAGTCGATACACGTACGTGATAAGGATCTTGTCTTATCAAAGACGTATTTTATTCATTCTTTCGATCCGTTTAATTGGTGGAGGGGGTTTGTGAAAGACCATTTTGGCCGTTACTAGAATAGTAACTATAATACTCAGTATTGTTGTGTTACGGTTTAAAGGTGAGTGAGCTAGAAACTACACTCACAATCACAAGAGAAATAACATTTTAGCTCAGTAGATTGGTGACACAATGGCTATGGAAGGGATGGTTAATACTGACGGTGCTGACCAGTCACCACTTACCACTAACACAAATGGTCAACTTGGCAGTGTGCCTACCTAATACAAAATAAAAACTTGTTTCATGACTATGCTTTCAAACTAGGTACCGAGTTCTATCTCAAATACTCTTTACGAGTTACCATTATTATGTGTGGTCAATTACAAACATAAATCCAATAAATACTTTTAAAATTTAAGTAAACAATTTTCAAATAGTCTACAAAAACAATATAACCTTTGATCTTGTTAATATGTATGTATGTGTGATATGATATACTTTATAGAAAGGATAAGCTTTACATACTTTTTGAAATTCCAAATATTTGAACAGATGAAGTTTAATCAGCACTTCAATAAGCGTCGCTCGTCTCGTATTTCTATGTAAATTGAGTGTATGCATATAAAAGAGTTTTTCATAGTTTAGTTATTTCGTGAATCCTCGAGATATTTAGTGAATCCTTCAGTCGAAAGCTACCTACACGAATACGATGATATCGACATATGCTAAGTGAGAAATCTATATCACATGTACAAACATATTTAAATAATCTTTGCAACAGCTGTAATAAAATAATTTATCAAAATTTTACGCAAATTTATTTATTGGAAATAAAGGCATTTTGAAGTTTGATTTTTGACACATTTTTTTCTACAGAGCGAAACAATCCCTGTATTGATAAAGGTTATACCCTGTACAAGATAGCCTGATCTTTTTGACAGATGTAATTTTATCTGATCGACATAACTTTACAATGACGAACATATTATTTCCTTAATTTAATGATTTTAAAAATTGTAAAAATATTTAAAAAAATACATATAATACATAAATTTCTAAAGATCCAAGCGTTATCCGAAAATTTTAAGACTTTTGCTATTATAAATAAATTATTGCTTCAAAGTAAAATTTAAATAGAAACACTGAAAATAATAGATGCTTGTATAATGTTACATGTCGGATGGTAGGGAAGCGAATAACAGGCAGTAAATGCTACAAATATCGATTACAAAAATCCTTATTAAAGATCATTGTTAAGTTATTGTTACAAACGGGGGTCATTTTGGTTGGGATCTCTTTAGCTGGTATAACGCTTTTCAGAAAAATAAGTAAAAAAAAAAACTGAATTCAAATTTGAATTACGCATTCCATCGTACCATCGACTGTTATATATGTTATATATTCTGTTTCTCATCACTTGCCCGTCTGTCAAGCTCATCAAGCTAACTTGAACAGGGTATAATAATTATAATTTAAACTTCATGTTATTTCCTCTTACGGTACCAAAAAACTTTATAACTCGGAATTAAACAGCGCACGAACATAACGTACATTTCAATAAACATATTATAATTAAACAGACTTGTCGGTACGTTTATATTCAAATAAGCACGTACTCGCATACATTAAGTTAAGAACGCAAGTTCGGAATATGTGCTATTTAGTAGCATGCTATTAGCATAATTACTAGATCACAATGCTATTTACAAATGCTATTATAGATTGGAGATCTTGATTATTATATATGACGGCGTATGGTCCGCCATCTTGTTTATTCATACTGGTTGCAAAAGAGTGTCAATGGGAGTTGAACGGCGCTCTAGTGAAGCGTCACGTCGATGGTAGCGCGGCAGCCATCTTGAATCGACAGTTAGATTCAAAATTTCCCGCGCACCACGTTTGCGACAAATCGCTAATTTCCAACATTATCTTTATTCTTTTGTAATAGATTCAGTGATTGATGTGTGTTATTGTAAATGATTTATTAACGAATCGATATCGATAACTATTGTGAATATTTCTCTGTAATTAATTTGTTTAATTAAAAACTAACTAAATTTGTGGATCGTTCATATAAAATCGTTTGAATGTACGCCCACATATCTCGAATAATCCTGATATTGCTAATAAAATGTCTATATATATATTTATAATTGTATTTCACACGCATAACTTTTTATTTTAAATGTTGGTAAATATTCTCGGTAGAATCTATATAGATTAGATGAACTAATATAGATATAATATAGATGAACCGAACCATAGCTTTGCTTAATATAGTTTAGCAAAATAACGATTCAAAAGTGCTCGTAAAAGCCTGCTTGAATAAAGTATATAAGTAGATTTTGATAAACAAGATCTAAATAAAATGTGGGTTTTCAGTTAACAAATTGTCAGTAGCAGCTCGGAGTTTGAAGTTAGCTTAAGTTAGTTATTAATTGCAGTCTCACCGGATTACGAGAGTACGAGAATAGAAAAAGCACTTTATTCCGTAAGATTTTTTGAATTTAAAACCATATTCTTTAAATTATAATCGTCACGGGCAAGCAGCCAACTGTCACACCACGTTACAGGTTCGCTATGATGAACTGTCAGCTAGTGCTAGTAAAATGTATTATAAAAAGTTCGATAGCTGCAGTAATCACAGCGACCTCTTGAAGGTGAGAGCATATCGGACGTTGATTGAAAAGTGTACTACTTGGGCTTTATATTTTTAGCAACAAATACATAATCCTCTTTTATTATACGTTATTTCTGTAGTATGTATTTTATTCCATGTATTTATTTAGTATTCTTTATTATATTTATTTATCGATTATATTCAGTTAAAATGAATATAGGACATGATACTAAAATAATTCTCTAAAAGTCAACCTTACACTAAGAATTTTACAAAGAAGATATACTTTATACAAATGAATAGTATAAAACTAAATACAGGTATAGTTAGAAATAACGAGTACGTAAATTAATCACATAGATTCTTAATGTTCCTTGGATGATATGTTTAAATGAGTATGTGTTAGGTTAGGTTAGTTGTTGAGGAAATATAGCACAGACTATTTTTACAAGTTAGCTTAGTAGCTCTCTAAGATCTACCAAGAGTTTGTACTATGTTCTACTGCATGAACGGTGTAGGTTTGTCGAAGGTGAAGTGCTATGGAAAGAGACTGAAAATAGAAGCGTACCTATCCTTAGGGCGTAGCGTACCATTGTTTATACTGTACCAAAATTTTTATCTAGTCTTAAAATACTCAGAAAAGAAAAGGTCTATTTGATGAAACAATATCTTTTACAATAGAAAAACAAGTGAAACTATTTAATTAAATAATAATATGCAAATATTATGATTACAAATAAGAAGCAACAACCCACGATATAACAACGTTGTAAAATAAGACTCAAATCCTTTTGGTTTACATACAAGCCCATCAGCTGAACCATATCTAGATAAATCTGTTTAAATATGGATATATATTGATGATTTTTTTAAAGAAATTTTTTTTTTTATTATTGTTCTTTTTCGTAGACTTATACCGTTAATAATTAGCAAGGAAATAAGGCTCTATATAAAACGTTAAAATTAAAGGACGAATATACAAAAATTATCTTGTCTTTTGGAACAGGAACCTACTTGGTCGTTCAAAGAACCCACCAAATTTTTATAACAATTGTATAATTATTTAAGGATAATTGGTCATTTATCGCCCATGAACCGGGGGCTTGAAGGGCCATCTCTGGCCTTATTTATGTTATTTTCGACTCGCCTATATTTAAAATAAAATAAATAAAATAAAATAAAATAGTCTCTAGACGCTGAAGTAAGGTTCTCCTTTGGAGGAGAAGGTTAAGATCATATTTCTCCACGCTGCCCCAATACGTGCTAGATAGGCATGTGGCAGAATTTCAACCGAAACATACAAGTGTCCTCACGGCGTTCTCTCTCGAAATAACAATTTTTTTTTTACATTAGTAGCCTGTAAATTTTCCGCTGCTGGGCTAAGGCCTCTCCCTTTTAGGAGAAGGTTTGGAGCTTATTCCACCACGCTGCTCCAATGCGGGTTGGTGGATACACATGTGGCAGAATTTCGTTGAAATTAGACACATGCAGGTTTCCTCGCGATGTTTTCCTTCACCGCCGAGCACGAGATGAATTATAAACACAAATTAAGCACATATAAATTCAGTGGTGCTTGGATGGGCTTGATCCCGAAATCATCGGTTAAGATGCACGCGTTCTAACCACTGGGCCATCTCGGCTCTCTCGAAATAATTTAACACAAATTAGACACACAAAAATCCAGCTATGCTTGCCGGGCTTTAAACCCAGCATCAACGATTACGTGTTCTCTCCATTTGATCGTCTTTATGTACATTTGTAAATTTTGATCTATTGGAATATTTATTTAACTTATTTCTTATGTTTTTATTTGTAATTGATTGATTGACTGACGTATTAATGTGCTATCCAAAGCTAAAGTACAGACAAACTTTGTGATGGAAGATACCTCAGAGGAATTCTTGGACCACGAAAATGATAAAGTTTTGAGTGATGATCCCCTAATACTTAAAAAAAAACAAAGAATGAATTAAGGCTTCCTCATAAATCCTTACTAATATTTAAAATCTGTCTGTATGGTTTTTCCGGTCTGACTTCTTATTTACTCAACCGATCATCATGAAGATGCATGATGCTTATTGATGTATTCATTTTGTCAGGGTGTAGGAAAGGACAAAGGTTACTTAACAACTAAAGCCGCGGGTGTAAACTCGTAGAATATACTATACGAGACTGCAAATATTTCACCGCTGGGCTAAGGCCACCTCTCCCTT
Organism: Vanessa atalanta; assembly: GCF_905147765.1. Lineage (NCBI taxonomy): Eukaryota > Metazoa > Arthropoda > Insecta > Lepidoptera > Nymphalidae > Vanessa > Vanessa atalanta. The sequence goes on along the minus strand of NC_061872.1, from coordinate 2,919,897 downwards.
TTAGGAGAAGGCTTAGAAGATATTGCACCACGCTGCTCCAATGCAGAATTTCATTTAAATTAGACACATGCAGGTATATTCCTTCTCCGGGCATGAGATGAACAAACTATGAATATGGAAATGGCCTGGGTTTGAACCCGCAATCACCGGTTAAAATGGCCGCGATCCAACCACTGGGCCATCTCGGCTGTAGAATACATATTAATGGTAATAAAAGTATTAACATTTTATGGTTTCCTTAAAAAAACACAGATATTAAAATATAAGTCAGCTTAAAATATACAACGCCCTCAAATACGAAAGCTCAATTTCCAAGTAATTAAATCAAGTTGTTTGTTTCTATTATAATTAATCTATTTTATGAAACGCGAATAATTAGTGAATCTTTATTACGGGAAATTTTCTGAAATATGAACATAATATTTAAGTTTCTATATAGTAATCCTCAGCCCTAATTGATAAATGACGGCGAATGATTTTAAAATGTCAGGATAAATAAATTGAACAGCGTTTATAGTTATAACGTATATGGATGTTGGTTTTTTCTGTTTCGGAATTGTACACTTTGTCACTTTTTAACCGAACATCGTGGAAATTGGCTCATAGATACATACTGTAAATTAAAATGAGAGTAACAGCCTGGTCACGTCCCTTATAGTCAACGCTGTTTTTACTTTTGTTGGTTTTTTTAATATTTAAATAAAATCAATAAGGATAACGAACATTTTACAAATTTAGTCAGATGACTTCTACATGGACGCCAAAGGGTCTTCGTTTACACTTTACTGGCTAAAAGGCTTAATCTCTTAATTGAAATAAACATATCAGCTCCTGTATTTAACCTTAATCAACGTTTGAATATATTTCAGGCCACTTTTCACAAAATCTTTGTTTATTTATTTGATTAGGAAGCCGACGATACTAAATGAATATTTTACGATGAAATTTAAATTAAAAACGTATCATTTGGTTTTACGATTTCAGACTAACTCAACAAGCGACTTATAAAATTATACTATGACATTTTTAGTTTTAAATATCAAATTGTTTAAAGTAACTAGGTTTTTATTAAAAATAACTAATAATTTTAATATATTTTTATTACTTAAAACTTATCTTATACTTTGAAACAATATTTTAAAAAAAAGATGTATTTATTCAAATAAAGAAAGTAAGTTAAAAAGAACTCATTTATTCTGATCTTTTTATATGATAGCCTGCTGTTCAATGTTCGACTACAGCGACCATTCTGAAAGAAGATTAGCCGGCGTAATCCGTAGAAGAGTTTACAGTGCCAGCTGGGCAAACGCGTGTCGCAAACACAGGTGCACTCTCTCATAATTCAATCGGACCAAGCCCAACGTAATTTCCGAAGCAAGCAAGTATTAATAATACCAAATCTTATACTTCGGACTACTTACTAATCCTACTAAGAATTTTTGACAGGAAAACACAACTTTTTAGAGATTCAACCCGGAAATTAATTCCAACGCCCTCAATCATCCATCTTATGGACACTTTTAATAGACCCTAGATTTTTTTTGAAACGTAATTTCGTTTCCCTTGCTCTTTGTCTCTTTCTATGTATACGGTTTTGTACAATATTATTCAAACTTATTTTTGTTATAATATTTACTTAAATGTGTTATTAATAAATGTCATTGTCATTGAATTATTTTCAAACATTGATAATTTATTTTATTGTGTCTTAATGAATACATAATATTTAGCCAAAACAACTTCATTTCAATCGGGTGTGCCACGACAATCTCTCTATTTCTATTATTTCTATCATAAAATACCATCCCAAAACCACATCCTTGTACTAAGACTTAGTATATTAACAAGCACTAAAAATACTGTTACGTTTTACGAAGTCTCATAAAAACGATAGTATTTTAAAACTGAAAACAACCAGTATGACATGTGGAAAAGTAATATAGTTAAAGTTTAGTATCGTATAAGACTGGACCCGAGCCAACGTCCTCACTTTCTTACTCCAAAGTACTGCGATACTAGGGCTGCCAGTATTAATAATAGTATCAAAAATGCGACAGCTAAATAAATCACCGTTGCATAATAAATTTATCAACACATTATAAAAGAGTTACAATGTGAAGATACAGTGACCGTTCGTTGATTATTTATCGGTCAATTCCCTTCTTATTTTCTCAATGGTAACAAGTAAAAAATTTAAATTGAATTATATATTTTTACACAATACCACGTAAGCCCCCCGGTGTTGCAGATTTCCATGGTGGAAGACGAGGCTAACCTAACCTAACCTAAAAGATAAAGAGGAAAAAATTAAAATGTAAAAATTTTGTTTAAATTACTTAAATGTACACTCTCAATAAAAAACCTACTCGGAGTTATAGGCTAATTTGGCAAAGCACTTGGACGTGATAATTCAACACGTGTCGTATTACAACGATATTATGAAACGGAGTGTTGACATCATTTGCATAAAATATTAATAAACAGTTTTTAAAGTTTTGTAAGCGAACTGAAAGTTTAAGCGCACCTTTGCATATAGATATATACGTAGATAAAGCAGTATTATATAGTATATATTTAAGTTTTTAAGATATATTTTTTTTTATTTTCGGCCTATTCTGCTAGAATTTTATTTATTTTATTAAAACAAATACGTTCTATTTTAAAACACCACATAAAAATTAAATAATCTCTGTATTCAATATTCTACGAACAACGTTTTATTAAATTTTAAATTGTATTTTTTTTATTATTATGGAGATCAGTTCGATAATGTACTTTCAATTCTGAAGTTAATATCTAATTTCAGACGTGATTTTTAAGATGAAAACATGTTATGAGTTCTCGCAGCTCATTTCAGATTTAAGTCTCATTCCGATCTTTTGACTCGATTGAATAAGGAATACTTCGCTGGTCTGGAATATTTTTTGTAAACAAATTTAAAAATTATGTTTTAAATTGTAACAGTAATTTAAGATTTAAGATATTTTACTTACATTAACAACAAATCTTATCATATCAATCATGCAAAATCCGATCTTCTGGACAAAACATTTACCAGCCCTCCTGTCACCGATAGAGTCAATAATGAGATTAAATTTACTGCTTACTAATTTATAAATATTAATTTAATAATTATTGTTAAAACAAAAAGATGTACCTATAACTGTGTAACTATATAAAAATAGTTAAAGCAAGTGAAACTTATTATCAAATTTTGTTTTACCATAAATTCTAATAATGAATATTTTTTTATGATAAAACATTGTGCCAAATTATAAATGAAGTATCTGTATGTAATGTTCGTGGAAAAAAGATTCAATATGTTTTTTAATTATTAAATCTTAAAATGTACGAAAGAAACTTAAGCTGAATGATAGCGTTTTAATGATTTTTGTCTGCACTTTCATGAAATATTATAAAATCAGCAACCCTAGTTAATGCTAACTTAACTTCTAGCCAATTAAGGTAGTGAGACAACTTCACGTGAATGATGTCGTCTGGTCGCTCAGAAGCTTCGTCATAAGACATTACAACCTCACAGACGAATAAACCATCTCATCTGTTTTATAGGAAAATAAACAACAGAATTGTGAAACACACAACTCATCTACTATTCTGAGTATATAAATCATAAGCGTAACATTAAATATATTGATTTCATAACATTATATATATATTCTCATAATCAGCTCATTATTAAAGGTATGCGTACTTAAAGTAAATAAATATTATTTTATAAGGCTTACGAAGTCTGAAATAATGTTTTTTTTTTTAATTTTATCATTAAACAGTTTTGATAACACGTGAAAAAGTCACATGCAACCGTCATGAAATACAAATGAATCATGTTAACCAAATCAATACGACTCGATCATACATGGCAATTACCCGACGTTCGAGGTAAAACATGCACTCGTTATGTCTAAAATTTATTAATTAATTATTATGAATGATACACCATTCTTAGTGACGTGGATTCGTTCACGTGTATGATATCGTGTTTTTGCAAAATCATACTACTGGTGTTACTATGTTACTAATACCTATATCCTTATATTAGATTATCCTTAAATAAGATTTACACACATGTTACATAAGAACCTTAAAATAAAATTAATTATTGCCCGCCATGCACTGCCTCAATGCCTCGTATATTTTGAAAAAAAGTTATATTTTTATAAATAAATAGCTTCTCGTCCCAACTGCGTACGGGTGAAATATATTTTTGGAACGAAGTTCTTTTCCGTGGCTTAAAATTGACTGAACTGGCAGAAATCGTCGCGTAAGGATAAAGCGTCTTGCGCCCGTTCCCTCTCTATCTCTCTCTCTCTTTCTTTTGTATAAGATTTTATATACTTACTATTTTTTGCTTTTGGATAATTTCACACAATTTTGTCAACTGTGTTAATATTTCTCGAACTTTGTTCATTTATTTATTGTGTCTGTTATTTTACGAGACTTCTCGTTTTTTTTTTTTTCGTTAAACGTTTTCCTGGAACCCGATCGCAGTACAACCGAATCACGTATTAAGTTTCCACTAAATAGCATCATCAAAATTGTTTAGGAGGAAGGAGGAGTTTATGTGACACACATGTACTGAAGTTATTATTAATATAAATATAACCCGATACGTCTTGCACGCTACTTTTTACTATGCCAAATACCTTCATGTAAAAACTTAAAACCACATTCTAAATCCCTGCTAATAATAAAATAAACAAACTCGAAATCCTCATTAATTAAACACGAAATTACTTAAATTAATTTGAAATACGTGTTTTGACTTAAAACACTCATATACGATCTGTCAACAGTCATTATACGCCTTTTTATTTTTAAAGGGAACTCAAATATGATTTGATATTACTTTTATAAAACTAACGATATTTTTAAACATAGAAGTACCATACATATATGCATATATATATATATATATATATGCTAACTTTCCTTTCGAGATGGAATATATAATCCAAGTTACGTATTAACTTATAATAATAATGAGTTTTCATAAAAATAATTTAAAAATAAATTGAATATCTTCTTTTCAATTGTTTTAAATAAACGAGCTCCATTTATTTTTCCATCAGGTACACTCGCCGCGGTCACAGTAATGGGGCAACTTACCGCGTTTATCATACTACTTTTACAGCAGTTTTGTACTTCCGCACTCCTGCCGCGTTATCGGAGTTTTTTTTATAGTTTATTATATTTAGTTTATTTATTATACTACTAATATGAAATAGAATTAAGGTTAAATGAGATTTGCAGATGTGTGACATTAATTATTCAAAGATTGCCTTATAACGAAACATGAGATGTTGTTTTTCTCACATAAATTAGTTTAAATCCACTATTAACTATATGGCGGTTGGTGAAATCCGTGATATATTTTTAAGGATTATTATGTATATTAATCTTGATTATTATGTAAATTAATAGCTCACATGCATGCTAATTAATAGTCTTGAATTCGGTGTAATTCAATAAAGAGGCTATTTATTCCATTAGTTCGTTGAGAGGCACTTTAAATGCTTCGGAAACTTAAATTCAATACTCTTCGAAATAACCAAGTATTACACACGAAATTAAACTACGTATTCTATGAAAAATAGATTCAAAGACGGAGTTATAGTTATAAAAAAATTAAAAGCACATATTAATTTGACTATTGATTTATTAACTTGATTTAAATAAACTTTTTTTTTATATTTTCATAAATTAAATATTACCTCGTATCGTATGACAGAGATTATATATATGAATAGCAGTGCCCGCGACGTCGTGCGCGTTTGAATTTAACAAAAAAGTAATTATTGTAGCCAAGTTACTCCTTATAAAGTTCCGCCAATGTCAGCTCAGCCGGCAGACAGACAAAAATTGTAAATAATGTTATTTGGTATATGTACTGCGTATGCATACGGGTGCATATTCATTTAGTAAAAGACGATTATTTTAATATTACAAAGAGACACTCCAATTTTATTATATGTATACATCCTGAACCATAGTCCAGTAACACATAGTATAGTATAGTAACACATCCGTTGCCACATTAATAACAATAATTAGGATCAAAGGACGAAATTCAATCAAGCGAAGCGGCGCTCACCACCAATCACATTACATTTTCGGAACCAACACGTCTACGCGTCGCCGAGAAACTCGGCCCTTTATTCGACGTGTATTATTGTATTATATAATTATAATTCCTGGTAATTATAATGATGTTCCCCGATCTCCTTTTTTATGATATAGGTAGGCGGACAAATGGGCCCTGATGGTAAGTGGTCACCACCCATAGACAATGGCGCTGTATGAAATATTAACCATTCCTTACATCGCCAATGTGCCATTAACCTTGGGAACTAAGATGTCCTTTGCGCTTATAGTTACACCGGCTCACTCACCCTTCTAACCAACAATACTGTGTACTACTGTTTGTCGGTAGAATATCTGATGAGTGGGTGGTACCTACCCAGACAGGCTAGCACAAAGCCCTACCACCAAGTAAACTTCTCTACCGAATTAGTATTTTTATATTAGGCTAGAGCTGAGACCGGCAGATTTTGGGTTTAAATGAAAATTCTAAGCTTTTTTCTAAAATTCTTATCTTCCAATATATGTACAATTAAAAATTTTATATAATAAATATTCTGCCATGGATGAGTCATTTAATTAAAATTGATGTATGGAACCTTTATTCACTTAATGCAAAGATTCCATAATAGATAGGCATATTTTGCAGTGCCCGGGAGCTAAGGTTAAGTCCGGTATGACCCGTAGTTGTCATACGTGCTATATTATATAATCATCGTTAACAGTTTCCGGGACTGTTAACGCCCATAAATATTACAACAATTAGTGTCTAGTTCACTGTCTCTGAACGTGTTAAACTATAAACAAAACTACGTTTTAAAGCATTAATTCTTAATAAATAATAAGTTTGTATACACAAGTGACAAAATATATTGGCACGTAACACACGCCGCACACATTGCATAATTTTATAAATACATATATTTAAAGGTAAAAATAAAGTTAGAGAAGAAATTATGACATAGCTTCAATAATATTTGATGGTACATTTATGATTTCAGCAGGCTTTGTATTTATGTATATTCATCTGTTCTAACATATCTTCTAATCCTAATCTAATCTATCTTAAGTTTTGAAGTATTTTCAAAAGTATCTTGACCACCCAATGGTAATAGGATATGTAACCTCTTCATAAATTCTCTAAATTCCCAATTAGACTAACTCCATTAGATTTGGAGTAATCCAATCGAGCAAAAAAAGGCGTATAATTCATAAAGGTTTCGTGTAAATTAGCTGAGATATGACGATGATTGTTGCAGATGTCAGAAAAAATAATATCTGGAACCCAACAGGCTGATTATTTAGATTTTATACCTGACGGATATGATTTTTTGAACGAGCCGGTGTTACTACAGACATATGGAATATATTACTACCCAAGGCTGATGACGCATTGACAATCTGATTGATGCTTTATATTTTTTACAGCGTACTTACAATCTATTGCCAAGTCCATTTGTCAATGTGCCTAAAGTATTAAATTAAAAAAAAAAATTGAAACAAAATAATTTCATATTATTTATTCTGTTTCATTTATACCAAATAAAAGTAATTTTAAATAGAGCAACACACTCTAGTGTAAATAAATTTCAAACAATTGGTTTGTTTAAAGTTTAGTCGATCTGCTGTGAATGAGAGGTCAATTGAGAGGTTCAATCAATGAGAGGTTACATCGCCGAACGTCGCCGAAATGAGATCATTCGGAAATTTATAATGACAAAAATTCCTATCTTTTTAGTAAGATTCTGATTCTCATGCACAGATAATTTAAACGTAACCACTGATGAACAAAGTTTCCTCTGTGTTTGACGAGACGGTTACGAGCTATTTTCACCACTATGTACGCTGCTCCAATGCGGATTGGTATACATGTGAGAGATTTTAATATGACACATGCAGGTTTCCTCATAATTACTTCACCACCCAGCACGAGATGCTCAGTTTAAGCCCATGAAAATTCAGTGATGCTAGTTTTAACCCAGAGGCATCGGTTCAGATTTCACTGCTGTAACTACTGGAACACCTCAGCTGTCAGATAATCAAAATAATTATTGCAGTAACATACTCGTTAAAATAATTAAAATGTTATCGAAGTAAGACTTAGGTAGGAGTATATACATGGTAGTAGTTTGATTCAATTCAATCAACAACTTGTCAAGTACCTATTTGCCGCAAAATCTGCACTTAACAAAGCTTTTACTTAATTCAAAGTTTCAAACTTCACTACAGTATAGTACAATTTAATTTAGCGCGTGAATGTTTTCTCAATGTTTAAATGTAAAAAATCGTTTTTCATTAAAACATCCAAATGGAACTAAAATAGATTCAAAACAAACTTTATTTAAAAAATATTCTTTTAATGTTAATAACACACAAACTCTGGTGGTTTTTTTAATTTAAAAAATAAAATATTTTATTGCGGGTGATATTTTGTTAATTCCTCTTTTTGTCAATCCCAAATAAGCGTGTGAATTTTCAATCTATTTGAAGGTTGAGTCTGGCTTACAATTGTGTCAGTAATTAAAATTTATTAATAATCTATATGTTTGTAGTAGGTAGTATGCAGTGTGATGGTTCTATACAAATGACGTAAACTATGATAAAACTGAATATAATACAGAAGCATGTACTGAAATAAAATCTACAAAGCGCACTCCCTATAAGTCGTAAAAAAACAACCGTCTCGATTTCAATCAAACAACATGTAGCCACTAAACGTGCTCGGGTTTATAACGACACTTTGTTCAGGACTGAATCTGAGCTAGGATTACATGAAGAAACATGTAATCTTATTTTACTAGACGTATAAAAGGAACGAGAATTTACGTTTATGGGAACATGATAGTTGTGAATATTTATTTTATTTTCTACTGATTTTCATAAGTGTAAAAACATTATTATGCAGACTGGGAGAATTTGCTTTGCTTTTGAATTGCTGAATGGTGGTGTACCTGGTGATTGGTCTTTGAGCATCATATTCTATCAAACAACAATACTAAGTATTATTATGTTCCAGTTTGCATTGTGAGTGAGTCAATTATAGGCATTTACGATGTACCAGATTGTTAATATTTCTTACAGTGTAAATGGCTGTAAATGGACTACGTACAATCAGATGGCGCAAATGAAAGGCTTGGAACCTATTTAAAAAAAGAAATCATTAATCGATCGACGATCTTCAATAATAATATCAAGCGAATATTCTAATTATAAAGTTCAAATAGACCTTAATAATGATTTTTTTTTATACTATAATTTAAAATGTAAATAAACATTGTGATGTTTGTGAATGTTCTTGATTCGTAATCCAGTATTCGCTAAAACGAATCAAACGAATCAGCGATAAATTGACTGCCAAAATCGTTCACACAGATATTAGATTTATTATTCAATTCTATCCGTGATGTGACATCACCTACACAGTATTTAAATGCTTAATCTCTTAATATGTTATAAAATATATTACATTCAATAGACGTGCTCAAGTATAGCGTATTAATGTATTATAAAACTAATGATTATTGAGTTTGATAGATTCCAGAAGCATCGATGTATATAAAATAATAAATAAGTACAAGTTAATTTCGTTGTACTTATTTTCACAATGGAAACGATTTATTCCGAAATAGTACAATTTAAATTTTGTAAATATGTGATATGATATAAACTTATGTTCATTGACAGCATACCGCGATTGCTGTTATATGCAATTAATGTCGTATTTTTTTGTGGAAAACTTTTATTAATATAATTTGCTGATTATTAAAGAAAAATCAATGAATTGTAAAAAGTAATCTATTGATTGATAAATATTATACATCGAATCACAGTTGAATTCTTTACCATCAAAATGCCAAAAACATGATTCTCTATTCAAATATTATAGGTAGCGTTACACAAGGCAGACATTATTTGATGGAGAACTTTATTGCGTTTATTACAGCATTTATGTGTGAAGGGTTAGATGCTTGTATGTAATAAAGAATAACCATACAAACGTGCTGAACACGAAGAAATGCGGCTACATTACAGATCGCTGCAGCATTACAATTTGTAACGTCAACAATGGCGCCGTAATTTTGTCACATAATATCAAAAAGAACTAGCTGAAATGTTATTGAAATAATTAACAATTAAAGAAAGCCGGATACCCAGTTGAAACGAAGTTGCATTTTGATATATAACAGACAGAATAAAAAAAAATTAAACACGTTTGAGAATAATTAAATGTCAATGACATTTTTTTTATTACAAATCAAGTGAGATTTTTTTTTTTTTGTGTAATTTAGTATAAAACCGTACAAAAAAGAAAGAGGCATAGAGAAAGAGATAGAGAGGGAATGGTTGTCTGGAAGAGGCATAAAAAAACTTCGTTACTGATATAAATATAGATTTTGTAACTATTATATTTAAATATCCACGCTCACCAAAGAGAGTAGGACGACGTAAGAAAGCGTCGTCATCGTCGTCGTGAATACATTCGAGTCTGTCTTACTCAAGTGGTGCCAATAGATGTTTGAAATCAAAAACAGTTCAAACGTCTTCACTTATAAAGCAACGATATATTTATACGCACAAAGTAAACGTTGCCTTCAATATGTTTCAAAGAAATTCGCACCGACCTCAGCCATATCGCCTTATTGACATTAATACACGTAAGTGGAGTGTCGACATGCCTTTTTATTTGATTAAAACATGTCTTATTTCGATAATGGCTTTCTGTTCTAAGCACTTTGTCTTCCACCTAATATGTTCAACGCAACGACGTAATATTATCTACTTGCTTACTCAACAAATCCATTTTAGTGTTGATGGTGAATTTATGATTATATAGATTTAAAGCTTATCCTGGTGCGAAGAGAATAAAAAGAGATTTGGTGGAATTAACTATATGGTACTTGTGGCCTTTTGTAAACCAAACATGCGTTTACGCGTTTACGCGTTTAATTTAATACGCTTCGGTAGATCAAAATTTGCTTTTTCTTGCTTACCTACATTTTTTGAGTTTTAATTCTGTACATGTGATGTGTTTAATACATTCTATCTAGAGTATAGTCATACATATGTTATGATTGATAAAATTAAAAAAACATTCAAATAAATAATACAAAAATACGAAGAATGATAAACAAAATGCGGGCTCATAAACGAAAATTAAGATTCAACGAATTAAGGGCGAAAGCGAATACAATTTAAGCACAGGTAATTTTTTTATCAACCCTGATAGGCGGAGGTTGCAGGAAAATACAGGAAATTATACTTTCTGACAGCTTTATAAGGAATTTAATAAAATAGCAACACATCAAAAATATCATAAAGAGGTAACTTTTTATGAGAAGAACTTTTTTTCTTTAGCAACAGCAGTTAATTTATTTATCATTATAACTTTATTTATTTATTTCTTTAACGAATGCCATACCTATAATTTTGCTCGTAAGTTATTTTTATGTAATTTTAAACGAAATTTATGCGTTAAAAAAACCTCGCATCCAATACAATATATTTATTAATCAAGATACAAACGCACACTTGAATCGTCATGTTACAGTTTTAAATAAAATTAACTAAAAAAAAAATACGAAAAAGGACATAAAAACGTCTACTTACAAAACTTTTTACATAAATGTAAAATCCTTATTTTCAAGAAATATTATACAATGAAAATAAAGTTTTTTTTTTATAAACACTAAGACATAATAGGAATCATTATTTTCAATAAATTACCTTTTGTACAATATCAGTAAACATATTCGAGAGATGACGTAGGTAAATGGTACTAGTATATTTTCTTCGTGATATTAACGAAATTATATAGTTGCTCGCACAACTGAAAGTCATAAAGAAAATAACTTGTAATAAGAATGAATGAAAGCTTAAAGGTACTCACAAACGTGCTGGATGCAGATATAAATGAATATAAAAAGATGAACACCCCATTCCGCTGAACTATCACAGTTTAACGAACATATGCTTTTTGCTATACATTGTTTTCAAAATGATTGTGCTGTTCAAATAACTTTTAGAAAAAATTGCACTTAATAGGATATATCAACACAAACTGTCATATGGCATATGATACAAAAAACAAAAGAATTCAGGTGCAGGACCAACAGCTTCATGTGCTTTCGAGCTCTGCTAATTATCAAACTCAATGAAAATTTCTATACAGTAAAACCAATAGGTATTTCACGGCCTCACTCGGAGTTTAAATCCAGGACCTCGATTTGGCGACCTTATAGCTAACAACTACACCAATGATTCAGTTGTAACAAAATTATAAAACAAACTAGGTATGTACATATTTTTGTTTAACCAATACTTAATAATGAAGTTTTAATTTGATTCTATAAAATGCTTTATTGTCTTAAACTACTGAAACTTATCCCACGCATCAAACAATATCTATTGTGAATAATAATATTTATCAACAGCACTTCGGCAATTAAAGGTATTTAATGGAACTACTCAAATTTAGTTTAGTTCAGTAAACAAAATAGGGTTGCTTAATTAGCGGTTCTCGATGCCATTAACCCTTAATTACCTATCCGCGGTCTCAAAGACTTCAGCGGTATTATTTATGTCAATAACTAAACGTAAACTTTTTTTCATCTCGTTCATATATGTACATATTCATCATGCAAAAGGACTCGTGCGTTAGAATATAATTTTGATTCCTCGCAGTGCATAAGACTAAGCCAAGAACGCAGCAGATCCTGGTGTCTGGTTATTGGAAGTGTGGAAACACCCGCGCCTCGGGTTAATAAGCCGCCATAACCGAAATCATAATTATGTTATTTCTAAATATTTATTAATTATATATTCTTATGAACTCGACGTAATATTTTAAGGTAAGTCTGTCCCTGTGTATGTTTAGATCTTTAAAAATTGCACAACGGATTTTGATGCGGTTTTTTTCAATAGATAGATTAATTCAAGATGAAGGTTTATATGTATATGCGCAATATAGGTATATGTCTATCTCTTAACACAACAAACATTGCTTTACTTTTTACGAGAAATAATGGCCTTTTATAGCTTGTAATTTAAATGAATATTATCGAAGATATTACAGATTTAAAATGCAGGGTTATAGCGATTTTCATTGTCTATTGACAAAAAAGCTGTAAATATTGTAAGACATTCTGTATCAGCATTGCACCCGTGTGAAACCGGGCGGGTCGCGGTAGTTAATATATAATCTTGTAAAATGAATTGTCAAAAGTGCTTGTAACAGCCTACTTGAATAAAGTAAATTTAGTTTTGAATATAAATTATTATGATTATTGAAATATCTATTTAATTCATCAAATATAACTATGAACCTGTCAGACTGTTAAACGGGTTTGTCGTTGTAAGGGTCAACTGTTTGACTGCCAAACAATGTGGAAATTAGGAACTGTATACATACTAGCACACATATATTTTAATTATATAGGGTGTAGGGAGCAAACGTGTTCCAAATGACTTTGCTTTTGGAGTGGACTGCAATATCGTTTGACAAGGATTTATGAGGTCAACTTGTTGCACCTATACAAAATTGACCTCTTTATGAGCCGAGATGGTCCAATGGTTAGAATACGTGAATCTTAACCGAAGAATACGGGTTCAACTCCAAGCAAACATCACTGAATTTTCATATGCCTAATTCATATTATAGTGACGGCATGACATCGAAGAGTATCTACTTGACATCCATAAGTCGGATGAAAATCTTCCATATTTGTTTCATTGAACTAGCATAGCCAGGGATGGGACATTTAGAGGCTGTCACTTTTACTTTAATGTACTGTTGCCCCGCTGGATAAAACAACTGGTTCTTGACAAAGATCCCGAGAACAAAGGAAAGCAATTAAAGATTTTTACAATGGGAATTATAATATATTTAATTTGTGTTTATTATTCATCGCGTGCTCAACGTAAAAGAACTAAACGTGTCAGGGAAAATTCACCTACTTTTGTCTAGAATGATGGAATAATCTCGAGAAATGCTTCGTATCAAGATAAGAGTCTATGGCCGGCAATGGGCTATTCATAGGACGGTTCTTCTCTTCGAATATTGAAATCAGTTTTCTCGTAAAAATAGTTAGGGTTTTCTTTAATATTGTAATTTTTAAACATTTCATTTCGATATCATTTTTATCAAAAGACTAAACAAATATTTTGAAATAAGACGCTATAAGTTTCCGTCCGCGGCTTTGCGCGCATATTAGGAGGGGGGACCATATTAGGATAAAAAAAATATAATGATCTAAACTAAAGCCCTAAAAACGTATAAATACCAAAAAAAAACTCAACTAGAATTTCATCCAATACATTCAGTTTTCTTAGCGGTGCTTTTCTTCGCCACCGGACGCGGCGTGGATTATAACAACAAATAAACGCGTAAAAACTCAGTGTGGCTTAAAACCACTATCATCGCCCCACTGGGACTTCGCAGCGTGCCACTATTTAATTCAATGTGATAAAACAAGGCGGTTAAAATGCTGTCTCATCGGATATTTCATTCAACACTAATAGTGTTTGTTTAATGACTAACATTATTTAAATAACTACGATAAACGTAACGTTGACTCAGTGTCAAAATACACCGGCACCAGATAATAATTGGTTTGTTCATAAATATAACCGACTTACATAATCATTCAGACATTTTTTTTAACTGTTTAACAAATAAAATAATGATTACTTTTCTCTAAATATACCTACAAGACACTATAGCACTCACTTATAAATAGTTTCGTTAGTTCTATTATTACACAATAAATTCTTATGTAATATTTATGCAAACAAAATATAATATGTGAGATTTTAAATTAACATGGTTATTTTTATTACTAACATTATTTCAAACGGAATATTTAACATGTTTTTTATTTTTATTTGGTGGACATCTACCCGCAAACTTCAGTCTCGTGAACAAGACATTCGTAGATATTGTCGAAATATCGAGCTCCAACAAATAAAAATAAATATCATGGTAAATATCCCGTTTTAAATACTGTTAGAATTTTTTTTATATGTATTGAAACGAATGAAATAAATGAAACAGAGAAACAATTTACTGCTTTAATAATGATACTTAGGTACATGGTGCTACCTTGCAGTAATTACGCATGCTTATCATCACACCATCATAGTTCCATATTACCTATAATATTTCAATATTATAGTATATAATATATTATATAATAATACATTAATAGTGTATCAATAACCCATGACTGGGCTTAGGACTCCTTTCCCTTTGGAGGTTTGAAGTTAATTTTTTCGCGCTGCTCCAATACGAGTGGGTGGAATAATTTCATTTAAATTAGACACATGTATGTTTAAATATATGAAATGGTTAAGATGCACGCATTCTAACAACCCAGACTTCTCCAGACTCTCTATCCTAACAAACAATTCCAAATATATAAATATGTTAAAAAGTTATTTTCAAAAATAGAACAAAACCACATACTGATAAAATTATTACAAAAATAATATCGAAAAACCTTAACGTTACTAGTGCACGTGTAGTGTACTATAATCACGAAAGAATTAAAAAAGAAATACGTTCAGAAAACAAGGTTGTGATAATGTTTAAACATATCAACGTTTTTATCAATATACCGGTTATCTCTTGATAATACGACAGACTATTTGAAAGCTCACCGGATCGTGGTATCGTACGAAGTGTTATATCTGCGTGGATTTATTAAGTTCAAACGTAAACATATTGTTTTTTTCACGTTCAGATTTTTTAACATCCAAGCGAATGTACATTTAATCCTAAAACAATCAGAAGAGGGACGCGTTCGTGATTATTGTGTGAAACATCAGCTTTAAGGCATGTACTCGTACGAGTCGTGTGATACAACTAAATGTGCAATAGGAGCTGACAGATTAAGGCTGAGGACAAAAAAATAATGCATCGTTACGACATTACACAAAATCAAAATATTCTTTATTCGACTGGGTTCATATGAACATATTGTATAGTTAGGTACAGTGATTTCCTCAACTGCTCCATCGCAAATAAGCCAACCAGCGTAAGAAATAATAATGCAAAACTATCTCGTAGTATTGTAATATATATTACTTATACTAATTAAACTTGTAGAAAATCGAAACATATTATTTAAATTTTAAGTCAATATTAACCATACTAATTATATACGAAAAATATATATGCTATTTATTTTTCGAACTACAATAAAATCTTTATAAACGAAAATATTAGGCCTGGAAAAATATTTTAATTTAATCGAGGTTAATTGGCGCTCACTTACCAAGTTGTAAGATAATAAAGAGATAAGTTTTGTTTATTTGTTCTTTCCGGATTAAAGCAAAACCGCAAAAGGGATTTACATGAAACTTTCACAAGATAGATACTGTTTCTGCAGTTAATAAGGTCATTTTCTTTCGTGATCTAATTTCATGCTTTTTTTCATTTTCATTTCATTTTGCAAATTAATCGGAAGAATATGATGTAGTTTCTTTTACTGTAATATGATAATTAATAAAAATCTATATTACAATTTTATTACGTAACCCTCTCGTCTTAACAGAGATATAGTGACTTATTGAAGAAACAAAGGTCATACATATGTACGTATAAGATATACACTATATTTACTATACTATAAATTAGAGCAATTTTTGTACTGGTCACGCCCGCCTTCCTCGCCTTTAAGTTTTCGAGAACTTTCGTATTCTTTTTTTTAATTTCCTACTATCGGTTTAACACTGAATACGAATTTCATATATACTAAACATATCGATAAGGTCTCTATGATTGAGCTTGTTAATTCGTGATTGAATAGTATTTTATTTCTTAAATTGGAGATATATTTTCAGAACAAATCTGTCACGGAATGTTGAAGTTAGGTAGGTACGTGTTCCTACCGACATAAGAAATTGTAATTCTTTGATTCTTGTTTTAGTGCATGTGCGTGTAGTTGTACTTGATGCATTGGCTTGCAAATCCGAAAGTTGTAGTCGTGTGTATTTGAGAACTTGCAGTGATTGTTGACCCAATGGACTGATTCTTCGGAGTTGAAATCATCATTTTTTGTGAGGTCCTGTGTGGACTTTTTGGCGTTGACGGCTACTGTTTCTCGATTTATTGTATCCCGAGTCTAGGTGATACTGCTCCGGGGATGCTGAGCCTGTTCCCTTATTTGTTGGAGCTGTCCAAGTATTACTGGAAATTTGGTCTGCAACGTTCAAACTTGATTTTCAACAGACTGACGAACTGGTTATTAAATTATTAACAATAAAATCAAAACATTCTCATTGGCGCCTAAGTATTAATTTTCAATAAGATACTATTACAATTTAAAATATTTCATAAGTTTTTTTATCCCAAGTGACCCAAGCTGAGTCCAGATGACTCATTTATTTAAAAAAAATCAATAAAACGAAGTAGGGTATATTTTTATCCACCCTCATGCCACATGGTCCTCGACGCGTTTTAGCCTTTTATCTTACCTTAGTCGTTATACCGCTAACTATGTATCATTTTTAGCCACCACACAATCCTCAACACGACACAAAATCTTGACTTGAAATCCATGCATCGTTGTTTTAATTCGATGCGTAGATTTCAGTTTTAATGTACAAACTCTATGACTCGCTATGTACTGTATACTGTAAAGCAAAGGGCAAACAAGTAGAACACAAGTTTTTGACGATAGATGGCGTTAATTAGTAAATTAAAATAAATGTTAATGTCATTAACAACGTGTCCTGTTTTAAATGTCACTGTGTTTTATTTGAGGTAATTTCACTTGCTTATTTATTTTTGAGAGCTGCTTTTATCTTCCATGTCTGGTGTTTCTTAATCAAATAGAAAAATAGTAAACTGATCCACTAATTCACTTTAATTTTTAGACAGAAAAACATATGAAATAAAAATTAAGTTGGATGCTGTTTATACCCTTCGCCATCCATGACAACCGTTACATATTGGTTCAACGATTTCAAGCGTGTTCGTATAACTTTCGACGACGACAGGCCAGGACGCCCGTCACACGTGGTTACCGCAGGAACCGTCAAAAGTACGTGGAGTGGCTGAGGCCGCAAAATTAAAATGATAAAATAGGTGTGAGAAGGGTTTAGTGCGATGGGTGCCGCAATCACTAAGACTGGACAACAAGCTGTTACGAGAACAATGTCGAGTCGGTGTTTAGACCGTTTAATACGAAATCCGCAGGAATTTTTAGGAGATGTCATCGTTGATGAAACCCGAACACATCACTACACACTCAAGACCAAAAGAAAATCTAAGCAATGGATTTGTTATCTAATAGAAGTTTCGAAATGAGTTGAAACTTTTCTAATTTAGAATTTTAGTTACAAATTACTTTCAACTACATAAATCAACTTCAAAATATTGTGACGTTTAACCCATTTCTACTTCATAAATACTTGCAGAATGTAGACGATTACAAAATAATATTTAGTATAGAGCAAATGAGTAACATGACGTTTATTCCGCAATTAGTTTGACAACATAAAATATCTTTGTTCAAATATCCTTTATGTTTTGTATTAAATATCAAACGTATAGGAATATGACCTCGCAGTTTTTATTTGCAGTCAATCATGTACAGGTAACAGGAAAACGAGTTGCATCATCTTAGCCAAAACGAATTGACGTGAGGAATATATGTACGAATGTATGTAATATATAAAGATATATGACATGGAACGATCATAGATATGTTTCATTATTTATGGGTAGTGGTTAGTAATCCTGTTATCCTTACCTTGTGATATTTTACTTAATTAGTTATTAATTAATATTAGGTAGATAAGTAATTCTAATGACAGTATAATTGGAGAGCATCAGTTATTTAAACTTGCCTTCCATTGCTGTCGAATTGAATTCGCATAATAAACTACAGACTAATTTATGGAAGATTCAAGGTCTTCATTATACGCCTTTACTCGAAAAATCTGATTCTACTTTTATGCGAAAATTTTTCTTAAAATTTCGGTATTTAGAGATAATTTTAGAGATCGTATGATATTAACGTAATACGATCATCCATAGGAGAGACCAAACTTTCTCTGAAAAATAAATCCAATCATAACTTCGGACTCGCTTACATCATCAACTGCCCATAGTGAGAAGTTTAAAAATTCATATTCTCAAAAATGACCTTATTAATTCATATAAAGTAAAAAGTAAGAAATGAAAAAAAAAAGTGTATATCAGATATACGTTTATACTGTGCCAGTTTTAATGCAATTGCTATAAATTGACTTACATTTAGAAAGAGTAAAGTTAATGTTTAAAAGTTAGCCATTATATATTCCCAAGAAAATCTTTTAAAACCTTAATATAAAACTATACATAGGCTCGGTTTCATCTGACTCTCACCTGTTAGTAATGGATTACCTATTAATAATATAATATTTTATTATTAATAACAAACAAATATTTTGAATACAACTTTCTGTTACCAATATGTTTACGGGAAAAAAACTCGTTTTAACTTACCAACACTAAAATAACTTGCTTTATATATTTAATATTGTAATATTTTTACAATTAAAAACTTATTATTTTATAGGTCTAACAAATTTTTAAATAAAACCAGAGCGAGAATCAGTAGTCTTACCAAGGATTAGTTTTATCTTACCTTTCGTTGACTTTAAAGAGAAGTTACATAAAAATCACACTCCGTTCAAATAAATCACCTTAATAATCTCATAACAAATATCCTTTGAAAATGATGTAACTAAAACTACTACTTACTCGTACTTTAACAAATAATTCAGCACGTTTATACCAATTACACCTTTTGTTTAATTATTAGCAATTAGTAAATAAATTACTCAAGACTATTTATAGCACCGAGGCACATTTATTTCAACTTGGGGTATAAAAACTTTGTAATAAAAATTCTCGATTTAAATACACTTACGAAGTATTTATGGTGTATAAAACACATGTTCCCCGTCGCGACACATGCATGTGACTGAGGCAGAAAATACTAACAGCCGATTTTGTTTAATAGCAGTGATGTCAGATGTCCAGACAACAAGAACTGATTAGAGTTTCATGGTCTCGTCGTCTCCTGGATGGGCTTTTAGTTCGTTATAACACTGCCAGTTTGTATTATTATCTGTACTGAGTTCTCATCTTCTTTAACTGCTAATTACAAATATACTATAGATATACTGATTATTACTATAAAGTCCTTCCAGCATAGACACTTCTAAGATAGCCTTCTGGCGTACTGTCAAATTTTTAACTAATCAAAGACAGTGAGATTTATACAAAGTTTTACTAATTATTATATTCTTAACACATTACATATATATTACTTACCGATGAGAAAAAAAAATAGGCGTCACGTTTTCTTCGTAAATTTTTTGTTTCAATCATTATAGTTATTAATTTTGATAACGAAAATAATTATGTTTGTTAGCCATTATCTTTTATTTCACAATTTGTCAAAATCCTTTAATTATTATTTATTATTACCTGTGATGTCGTAAAAAAATGTAATATTATTTATAATATTCTTTCTGTTACCTGTCCACTTCACCGTATTAAATAAAAAAGTGGAAATGATCGATGGAATTCAAAAAATTAAGAGCCTTTTACCATCTACGTTCTGTAGTTTTCACGTGTTTGAAGCGCAAAGAAAAAATGATCAGTATAAATAGATAGAAGACTATTTGTTACCCGAACGATTCGCTAAAAAAAAGAAGACAAAGAGAAAAAATCAATCAGAATTAAAAACATCAGTAGCCTAACCATCTACGGACGATCCCGCGTCTGTTGGTCATAATCTCGTACCTATAATTCTTCGTGATTTTCAAGTTTTTGACGCACAATAGATTAATAATATAGGAACTTATTATCCTGCCTAGTTGGTCTAGCGGCTGCATATTCTCCGAGTTCGATTTAATAATATGCTTTCCCGTCAATAAATTCTCAGTCCATTCTCAGCTCAGCAAACCAAAGTTTGTAAGTTAGCAATGTTATGCTAATGGTAAGCATGCAGACTCGTCGGCGCCTGTATCCTTTCCGGTCGTATTGGATTAGCCGTCAGCAGAAAGCACTTGTGTGGCCCATGTACTATAAGTTCCTCTGTCTCTTTAATCTGTGGTGATAGCAATCATTAGCAGTGTAAGAACAAGTTACAGTCAATATAATAAAATAGAACATCACTTCCTATGTAATGTATGATTGCTTGCTTGTTTGAATATACTTTGACGACTAAAACTTATGCACGCCATTTGAAATAAATCTGTGATAAACATACATACTATATATTTTTATATACAATTAACTGAATCAACACCTAAACTTATGCGATTACATCACATCAACGACTTAATATATATTCGTAAGTTGGTCTTTCGTTGGTTTATCATACGTCAAGCTAATATGATAAAAAATGATCTCCAGTTTTAACACTACCCCCAAATTTAACTTTGTTATTCATTTATAGATATTTGTAAAATTAATATCATATTGATATAATGTTTGAATTTATCAAATTATATGAATTAAGTAGAGATCCTAAACGAATTATACGTGTCCCTTTCAAAGTCAAAGTTACATTAAGGGAGAAAGCACTAATTATAATTAAGATAATGAAAGCCAGACTCAGCTACAGTCCATTTTTATATTATTGAATTAGTTTTTTGTCAAATATAACAGTGTTCTTATCCGAAATTGATGTCATTGAGTCTGTGAGCTTAAGTGTTCTCAACCACACATTAATGAAATTGTATATCTAAGAAACGCCCATGTAGAATTATTGTATTGTTTTAGGCAAATAAGCTAAAGATTAATATCAATTTCTAAAATATCATATTTATGTTAAATTGTTTAGTTAATTAAAAAGATACGCATATTGAATAGCTTTTTAATATTATTTTTTTAATTTTTCTTTAGCTAACTACTAAGTACAAAAAAAACTTTTTTTGACGACTGATTTTGATTGACCTTTCTCGAAATAACAATAAATTATTTGGTACACTATATATTTAAACGTATACCTTTGGTTAGAACTCTAATTATATAAAAATCCATATACACTTCGTGTTATTCTTAAATACAAGGGGTGTTAAATAAAAGAGCAGTTACCAATAAACTCTCCATATAATCATATAAACTTTATAAATACAAGCGTTTCATGTTATAGGGCAAATGTTACTTGTATCGAATAAACGTTTCATAAACATTCAAAGCTTTTTTTCTAAATGACAACACTACAATAACCTACCGTTATTTTGACATTAAAGAAATCAATAACGTTCTTGATAAGGTAACTTTCAAATATATTATAAGCAAAATTATGTTATCTTTTTCTGTTATCCAATCTTTATTATTATAATTTAATAAACGAAGCTATCTCCCTCGCACTTATGGGAATCGAAAAGGATAGCAAGTCTTAAGTCCTAGAGAAAGTATTGAACAGAATCAGCTCCAATGTCAATTTCCGTGATTAATTTTATTATTGGCACTTTCAAAACGACACATTGTTTTGTACATACATTAAGCGTTTCATACCTCTTTCACACAAATCGATATCAAATATTGTGCCACATAGGAGAACGGTGTAATCGATACAATAGAGTCTGAACCTGAATATGTTTCAACTAATTTGATAGAACTAAGATATTGCTGTCCCTGTCTCATGTTTGGAGTTAAAAAAGGATAGCGATATTTTTTTTAGTTTATTGTTTGATAAAAGTTACCTTTCATTAAAATAACTGAGTGCGATGATTAAGTAGGTCGAGTAAGGTAATTTTGTCAACATTATATACAAATAAATGTTAAAAATAGGTATAATAAAAAAGACCTGCATTCCGGTTAGGAACTAAGGATGATAAACTTATAAGATATATCTTTGATTTTATATATTTTGATAGATTTGACAAAACATTCAAAGTCTTATAGCAAAACCGTCAACCCATATAGACGCATGACACGCATGACACCTGTAACTAACTTCACAAGCTATAGCACACAGTGACAAGAATTTCATTCATAAGTGTCGTACTTGTCAAAGTATCCTTGCATCCGTGCATCCTTGTGGGTTATCGATTTTACATTATTATTAATAAATTACATTTTGTTCAACAGGAGCATTTTCCACTTAACATTATCAATGAACACAGCCAAAACTATATAAAAAAAATTTGGTAACTTGTAATAGCTTCGCTTTGAGCCTAAACTAAATTGAAATTCAATGCAAACTAAGCTTAAAAACTATAGTAACATGACATATATTGATTTTAAGCAAGATATAAATATAACTTTTAAGAAAATCCTCGAATCATTGGCATACAAGCGTCTTCCTTCATACAATAAATTCATTATCATTTGTGCGATTGTAGAATAGTCTTTATCTAAGGCTTAGGTCTCACTGTGATAGTACTAAAGAAAATAGGATTAGAACTTGTATTGATAGCCTTATAAGAATACATAATAGAATAGAATAAAATACATCAATAGATATAAATGATATTTGAACTTGGACAAAGAGTTGTTCTTTAATATCATCACTAGTTTTACAAGCAATAAATCTCTTAGAAAGAACGTTTTATTTTATCTGCTGATTTAAGATTTATCAACCAAACCACTTAATGTATTTTTACATAGTCCCTTTTACCTGTGATTAAGATACGTTAAATAATTATCCTTTTAGAATTGTATTTAGCACCAAAGAAAGATTTTTTATAACAATCAACATACGGCCTTTCTTATATTTTTTATGATATCAATATAATAAATTTTATACTTTTTCTTTGAAATAAATAATATAGAGTATTTTCTAGAGATTTAGTATATAAACGGATCAACAACTATTTTCATTTTTAACGTTTTGTCGTAAGTTATTGACCGCCAGTAAAATATGAAATGATAACTCGATGTTATAAAAAAGATAAATTTAAGCAACTTCATAGTTAAAAAACAAATGCAAAACATATTTTATTATTTCTAATATTTTCTTAAAGAAACATAATTCCAAAACGAGGTTTCGTTATAAAACTGACCAACCTCTTTGCTAAAATATGATTAATCTGCGACGGACGCTAAAAACGTTCCAGTAACGAAACACGATTTTCAAACTTCGAAGTTTTACTATTGACGACCATAAAAATTGACAACATCTAAGCGGCAAGCGTACAAAACGGACGACTACATTTACAAATACAAATATTTTATTGTTTCTAATGAACACTATGTTACACGTCTATCTAGCTTCTGTTTCTTATCCCGATTTAATTTATCGAAACGAAATCTTCTTAATAAATATTATGATAAATAAATAATTAATATCATCTTATATCAGACTGTTTGTTTGTTTATAAAAATATGTATTAACAAGCTCTATAAAATATTTTGAGATTCATTTAATCTCTACCACGATTCCACATTAAAACAAAGCAAACTCGTAACGTCTTTTGGTTTGCATACTAAAATAAACTTTATTTAACATAGCAACAAAGTATACATTTGAATGCACTAAATTTTTGGGATTTTTAAATATCATTACAAGCTTAGGCTTTACACTCCGATTCTTATCGTCGTCTTGATTTCATTTACGATATGTTTTTTATTAAGTACAATTTACGTTTTCGAGACTTGTTAACAAGAAAAAAACGAAACCGCATATTCCTAAACTTAAGTGTTAATAAATGTTTTATCGAGACAAGTTATTGATTAATATGATTAGAAAAATAGAAAAAAATCAAAGAAAAACGTATAAATAGACATAAATAAAAATAAGATCTTTCATTCCTGCGTGACTGACGTATTTTAATGAGTCTTGAAAAGATTGCCTCAAATTTTTGTTCTGAAGTCTTGAAATAGAAGACTCGGGGAAATACGACCGCCAGTGTTTTCACACGTTATTAAATAGCGCGGTATTCATATTTACGTATCGGGACGCATACGCCGCTCGTGAACGAACATTATGTATATCTTAACAAAAACTAGCGTTCCTATGAATTTCAGTAATTCCAAAAAATAGTACCTTTTAAAGCATCTATCATCATATTTAATTTCCAAATTATATGACTATTATTTTTAAATAAGTCGCGTCAAAATATTTTCGGAAAATAGACTTGCTTTACAACAATTAACTTATCCAGACGCATACACGCACATACTCAATGTGAAATACACATTATATATTGTAAACTTGTAATGTATAAGTATTGTGACGTCATACATAATAACATGTGAGCCGTCACATGACTTAAACGTTTTGGCGCGATTTTATTTTTTACCTTATCGGGCAAATGTTTAAATGCTCTATGATTCATATGCAATAAACATACTGATATAATAATTGTAGGGTTACTTCTCAGTCAAATATAATGTAAAGTTATACATGTTCGGGTCCAGGCGAGCCCTCTGGCGGTTGAGTTACGACGTGCTTGGACAAGTCGCGGATGTCCTGATGGTCCCCGTGCGCTGCGAGATCGAAGTCGGAACCAGAGAGTGAAGCCAAATGGTTCCAATTGGATTCGTCTCCATCCTCACCTAGAGAAAATTTAAACTTTAGTAAACATAGCGAATTGAGTTATATCATTTTGTATTTCGAATATATTTTCAATTATTTTCTTTTTATTCAAATTACTATCATTATTATTTGTTTTTAAGGTTCAAAATTACATTTATACTTTAAAAAACACTAAATCAAAAATGAGAATTCTTGTAATAATTATTGTATTTTGAACTTGTTACATCCAAACATACAACATCCAGCTTCTAAATATAAATACAATATTATAAATTTGTCAATAGCGTAAAGCGTCAGCCTAACTACTGGTTTGAAGCTCTATCAATTATAATGCCAATTTAAATAATATATCAAGCTTCATTTTATATAATCTTTAACTACCATAAAATCAGATCAATTGTTTTCAAACGAAATTCAAACAAAAAAAAATTAAAAACTGTTCGTGTGTGTAGTGTAAAACTATTTTACTAATTATTTAATGTAGTTGAAAATGTGTTTGCGATGCATTCAAATTTGTTACTGATTAGTGATGTTGTGATCATGGAAAAAAAATTAATTGCAAGCTAAGTGTTACCTATTCGTATTCGTAGTTATAACGGAAATATTTTATTTGGAGCATAATATTTTGCCACGTTTAAGTATATCCGTTGATTTCATCTAAAACTTTTTATCGTTTGGCAAAATAATATCAAAAGAAATTGTTTGATACATGTATAACAGCCAACGAACTTATAAAACTATGTCACCAAGTCATAAAAGGCACAAATTTATTTTAAAAAAAAAATCATTTTAATAAATAATTAATTATATTTGGTCTAGAACGTGTGTTCTAAACTAGATAAGCACCATTTCATTTCATGTGCAGAATTTATATTTATAATAAATCGAAATAATTCTTTAAAGAGTAAGTCTATGTGTAACGGGGCTGTTAATTTTTATAATATGTCATTAATAAAAAAAAATACGTTATAATTTACGAGATATAGGCTTATAGCAAGGAACAGATTGAATAACTCCACAACCGTTTTCCAAAGTTTAGTACGTGCAATAATATTTTCTCTACATTAGTGTTAATAATTACTTGCATATCGTATATTTAAAATTGATCAGTCTTGCATGCTGTTATTGATAATATCATCGGACTCACTCACAAATGCGTCGTTCAAGTTGCTCGAACCCGCATCGAACTTGCGTACACGTATATCCACTATGTTAGGTTTGGAAGCTAGCTTTAGTCAAAATAAGGCGAGAACATCAACGATACCGAAGATAATATTTCTTGTTTCAAAATGATTTAGGAAATAAATTAAGAAAATAATCAAGAGTCAAAAGTAACGATGAAGTGACAGTGTCCATATATCCAAATATGGACTGTAAATATATTTTTGATACTTTAACTTCACCACCACAAACTGCTGCGCCGTTTGATATGTCTTCACTACCTTTGGTGAGAATTGGTTCTTAGACGACCCGTATTTTAAAAATTAGCTTACAAAGGATAGTATACAACGAAAGTGGTATATATTCATTACTTATTAGATGGTTAAGTCTTGAGACTTGACTTCGTTCGTATGACAAAAAATATAGAAATATCTTTCATTGTTATCTGCTTGATCATTTTGAGCTTTTATATCATACATATATTCCATCCTTATTTAATTCTTACAAAAACATAATTTATTTCAATCAACGCATAATCTCTTCCATCACTATTTTGCACATCTTGATATTTATTCTTGTTATTTATTACACGTTGATGTTCTTTCCTGTTCTAGACTGCATTGATAATGTATAATACACTGACTGAATTGCTGAACTATATGAACGTCGAAGCTAGCCCGTCACACGCACGCCGGTAAATCCGCCAGCATCGAGTATTTACTGCCAAGCGTTATTCTCACTACGAAGCTTCACTCCATTGTTTCCCGCACCTAATATTCTTTCATAGAAATATGGTATAGAAATAAAAAAAAAATACAATATTTATTTTTATTAAATACAGACCAATTAAATCTGTATTTACGCGGGTAACTAACTGGTGCTAGAGAAGGGAATCAATATGTTAACTCGATCCTAAGCGCTTCATGTCATCGACCAGCTCATGGCTTCATACCAAACGAAGCGCTCGACGACCTCGTCTCTACAACGTAGTGGTTTACTAAAATTTTAATCAGACTTCACACTCGGGAGAGCGGCACACGCATTACTATATTAAAATGTCAATATCAAATCTAACACTCGAATCATTCCCGTCAGTGTATCAGGACACACACAACACAGTCCGGGTCGGCCGCAGTTCACCGGGAAGACTCGCGGCGCAGTGAACGGCGGCCGTGCGCAAGCGGGCGGTGCGTACCGATCCCTAGGCGGCGGGCGGGCACCTGGCGAGCGGCGCGTCTGCGAGCGCGCGCGCGTCTCCTCCATGATGAAGCTGTTGATGACGTAGGCCTCGCGCCGGATGCGGTCGCGCAGCTCGCCCGACATGTCGGGGATCGCCCAGCGCACGATGATCATCACCAGCGCCACCACGTTCTGCGGACACGCGCACGTTACCCAGCGGCCGATCGGACCCCGATAGTGGGGAGCTCCCGACCGGACCTTCGATTGTGTTTGCATAGTCGAAGTCTAAATAATCTTTATTCGAGCTTTTGAATTGAAGGTGAGATACCGCCGGTTCGGAAAGAAGATTCTTCCGAGAAGAAGCTAAACCTTCTACGGCAAGAAACTCAGTAGTTCCTCTTTTCCACCACTCCATTAACATATCAACCGATTAAAGTATGACAATAAAGTACAATCAATTTATATACATATATCTTGTCTAGAAATCACAAAATACTGAGGCCACGCTTTTTTATCTATATTTTTATTAGTATAATCTTCTATTCAGTAATATGTTTCCTTACATTATCATATTAAAATACATAAAATTCAGACATTTAATGTAATTGGAAAGAAATATTTTATCAAGGTTCAATTCTAAGTCTATTTCTGTTCCTTATTTATGTAAATGCCAGCCTTATATTTTAGACAATACATACGAGATAGTAGTGTTTAAATTTATTACAACTTGTCATTATTAATTATAAAAGAATCTGTAAGATAAAGAATACATACTTATAATATTTCAATAGTATATTTTCAATTTACAAGCAAGTAATGATCGCTCTGTTATCCGTTACGTTGAATAGATAAGTAACAACTTTAATTTAATTAATTTACTTGCCGCCAAACAGTAGTACTCAGTATTTTTGTGTTCCGGTTTGAAGGGTGAGTGAGCTAGTTTAAATACAAGGTCAAGGGACATAACACCTAGTTAAGATTGGTGGCGCATAGACAATGTAATGAATGGTTTATATTTCTTACAGCGCCATTGTCTATGGGTGATGGTGACCACTTACCATCAGGTGGCCCATTTGCTCGTCCGCCATCCTGTATCATAAAAAAATTAAGTTATCAGTTATAAGATAAGTTTACCTCGAATACAACGACAAACGCCAACCGAGCTCCCATCACGTGCCAGTACCAGTTCGTGTGCTCGTAATCGTCGCCATCCTTATAGTGCCAATAACCCGGATAACTAGAAAAGGTACACACAGTTAAAATTAACTCTTCCATACTATATATTATAGCAAATGTCGTGCCCAGCCTGCCACCCTTAAGGTTCCAACAAATTCGACGACGACCAGTGTGATTCGACCTTAAAACTATTTTTTTTACATTTGAAATAAATATGGCTGTAATTTACCTGCACATTGTTTCGTTGTACGTCGATTTTGTTAAATTCCCCAGCACGGATATTTTGAAATCAGTCAACGTGTGATTCACGTATTGGTCCATGGAACCGTTCGTGAACTGATAAACCAAACGAGGAATGAATTCCGACGTGAAGGCTATTATGAAGCCCTGAAACAAATCAAAACTGGTCAATACCCTCCACACCTTCCAAATATAGTACTGATGTTATAGTGCACCGGTACATTCTGTCAACGTATTGACTCACGTTGGTGATGATGCTGAGCTTGCCGATGGAGTCGAGGATGCGGTACCAGACGCCGATGTCGCTGACGCGCTGCGGCACGGGCCGGCGGTAGCACGTCAGGAACTTCTTGGCGTCCAGCCGCATCTCCAGCACGTTGTTGATGAGCGCGAACAGCGGCGCCAGCGGGAACGCCGCCACGAAGATCGTCACGAACCCGTACTGCAGCACTGCCGGCCGGCATTAGATTCATTCGATTTTAATACTTTGCATAGCCAGGGACATATAAAATGTCCGGTATAAAATGTATTCTTATACACTTAAAAAGTAATGTATGAATTATGAAATCCAATTATACATATATATCATCCTAATTCACTTTAAGTTTATTGACTCACCCATTTCCAAATACTCCGGAAACAGCCCCATATTCCCAAAATCGACTAACTTGAAGTCCTTTACCCACTGCAGCGGACTCTTTATCCTGCAATAGAATAGTTAATAATATGATCTGTCATACCGTCAAACAATCGGGATCACACGAGGAAATCCATATGTGATTTCTTCACAATTTTGTATCTACAGTAAATGAATGCCAATAACAAATTATTTTTGCATTATACCGCGATATTGTCCTCCTGGTCAATTTTGGACATGGTGCTTAATCTTAACGGAGACTAGACACCGACGTGTCGTGTTAATTGATACAATAAGTATAAAATATTACCTCTTCTTCCTTCCAATAGTCCTAAGAATGTTCCACCATTTGAGCACGTAAGGCATCATCATCTCCACGACGGTGTTAATGAACTGCTTTCCGATCATTATGATGGCCAGCTGAATCGACAGTTCAAGGAGACAGCCTCCGGGAGAACACTAGAAGAGACACTCAATTTTCAAACAAACAAGTATAATCATACGACAAATATAATACGTAACATTTTACAAAAACGTCACAGAAGTCACAAACGATACAGAACGTATAGAACTCGTGTTTAAAATCAAGACGAGCATGGATATACATTTTTAAAATTTTAAATGTTTTGCCCTTTGTAATAAAATAATGTAACATATTTTTTACAACGATTTCTCACTTACCTCCTCTTGTCTATGACCGAAAAATCTAACATAGTCCCCAGGTCGGCCCACGAACTTGCCCTTAAAGAATGCGATGTAGAAAATAGAAGCGTAGTAGTTGACGAATTGAAGTAGATAAATTTTAAGAGTTAGCGAGTCGTCGAATTCCGTTTGAGTTCGAAGGAGTTCCTTCTCCGTCAGCCATTCGGCTAGGAACTGGTAGATCTGGTAAGAAAGGTAAAACAAGATTAATATAAAATTTAATACGTATTAATTTCATTATCTAAAAACATAAACTACTAAAGTAAAAACATAACTTAGGTAATTTATGGAACGTTTAAAATATCAGTTTTGTTAGCTGAATACAGATAATATCATATTTATTCTACGGCAAAGCTTTGGGTCATTATCATTATCATAGTCGAAATCAAAACTCACGTAATTGAATATACAGATGAAGACAAGATTGATGGAGGCAGCCGTAGCCGTCGTGAACATGATGGGGCTGTAGGTGATGAGCACGTTGTCCTGCTGGCGCAGGAAGTTGGCGCCCAGCAGCGACATGCGGTAGAGCACGACGCCCAGCACCGTGGCCAGCGCCAGCAGGATGAGCAGCGCCACCACGCTGAACGACATGAGCGCCGCCGGCAGCCGCATGCGCCAGAACGGCACCATGGGCTCGCGCTCGCCCGTCACCACGTTCAGCTGCACCGCCGCCACGTTACAGCCCGCGACACCCGCGATACCCACCCGTACTCGCAGTAGTAAGGTAAAGTGAAGTACGACGGGTTTGTTTTTTTTTTTTAATATTGAGTTTATAGCGTCAGGGTGGACATATGCTAATTATGTCTGTATTACAGAATTATAGAACACTAGTCTAAATTAAAATTCGCAACATATCTATCTTATATTCATAATTAACAGCAACCAATTTTTCTTTAAAAAAGTGAAAAAAAAACAAACGGTATCTTTAGTTCTATTTATAAGTTACTGTATGTAACCATTTATTAATTAAATTTCTTCTTACTAAAAATATATCAAACGAATATTAAACCTTTTTTGTCATTAAAAACTACCATTTATGCAATTAAAGCCAGAACAATAAATTAGGCTCGATGTTGATTGCATTTTAGTATTTATTTAAAAAAAAAAAGCGTAATCATTTTCAAAATCGGAACGGTGTATTAAAATAATACATCTCGTTCTACTTATATTTAAATCGTAATTGAGGAAACTTCGAACGTAATATCATATCGTCTGAACAATAGAGTTGAACCATATACTTTTTTCAATTATAAACCATTATACTGTCGTTATTAATCCAAGGTCAACCACTCTATTATTTATTTTTAATAATACTATAAAAATAACAAACACTATATTCATAACAATAGAAGGAACTTTACAATTTAAAATAATAATAAACTAGTCTCGTTACTGATGGGATATCCCATCGGAAAACACCGTAGCTACTCATAAACAGAAGTTTAAACACCCACACATCATAGTTCTAAATGAAAAATGACGTACATACATACAAACTTATATGTGTAATTTGACGCCCTTAAGGGTCAAATAAATTATCGTAAGCGTCTTAACAGCTGACTTCTATTAATAAACGCAAACCAAAATTCTTATTTCAAACATAACTTTTATACCCCCCCTTTTAACCCCCTTAGGAGATGAATTTGAACAATCCTCGTATTTCTCACTTACGTTCAATCAGTCGTTTCAAAATTTTATTAAATAGATTAAAAAGTATACAAATTTTCGGTCTAGTGATCGTAAGATTTAGGTATGGATTTGAATACCGCAAATTTTGTTAAATAATTGAATAAATTAGAACTACATTAATAATGTGCCATTAGACCAGTACCTGCGTGCGCTTGACGTGCGCGAGGCGCGCGAGGTACTGCGGGCGCGGGTGCTCCTCGTACACGTCGAAGCCCGTCAGGTCCCAGCGGTGCGTCATCTCCGCCGAGTAGCGCTTCCACAGCTCCAGGAAACACGCCGCTGGGGGGGGGGGAGATCGATAGGTTATTTCCAGAGAAATCCCTACCATTCTTACCCACCCATCCGAGCTCGAACCGATTAGTTGGATGTGTATAAGTAATACCGATATAATACACTAGTTAAAAAGGTCAAGTTACTTTTAAATAAGACTAAAAACAATATGTTTTTTTAATAATTTAAATCTGTAGTCTGAATATTTAAACACTCACCCCAAAAGCTCATGAAGATAGCGAAGAAAACAGTTGTGGGATTATCGAATAGATATGTTATCCGTGACTGTAAGCAGGTCGTCTTCAAGTCCCAGAAGTCGCAGTAGTAGTCGCATTGCGGGCACATCTTTATCGTGGAGTTGTAGTTACATATGTCTTCGCTACAACATAGTATTCAAGTTACAAATGTCTGACCTTATCTTTGTATGCAAAATATATACAAAAAAGTTTCATATCCCATCAATAGCGCAATACTTAACAGGCCTAGCGATGTAAGAAGTCATCCCCACTCCTAGCACAAAGTTAAAGCTAAACTGGAGGGGTAATAGGAATATTAGTTATTCCTTAAAATGAGGCATTGCTAATTTTCTGTTAAAATAAATACTTACAATGTAAAATCGTTGTTAAAAAAACATAGTTTTAAGTAGTCAAAATGAAATAAATTTAGGATTCCAAAAAACTGTCTGACATATATTATTAGTTACATTACAATGTACGTTTTACGCTAAGCTGGAGAAGACTAAAGTGATATCAATTATCAATATAAAAATCTAAAAGGCGTTTTAAATAATATCTTATGTTAAAAATACAACTATGCTTTACCTGGGCTTGTTGGAGTAAACAGTGGCAGCAGAATATATGACACATATGAGACCAACCAGAGACGCGGGTATTAACATGTGTGTATAGAAGCCTAGCCATGCAAAATATAACCCTGAAAACAATTACAGCGTATAAAAACTATGTAAACGAAGAAATATATATGTATAATTGTAATCCTTATAAAATATCTCTGAACTCAAAGTACAAGCGCAATCGTAGTCATAAAAAAATCTTATAAATTCAAATGTTCCTTCTAATAACATGTAAATAACTAGTTGTTGCTAGCGTCTTCAGTCTTTAAGGGTCTGTCAGTCAGGTTTAGTCACAAAAAAAAAAATACAAAAGTTTTGACATGACAATACTCATTAAATTCGACTTAGAGACAGACAGAGTTACTTTGACATTTATAATATTAATATAGATATCGAGTGTTACCAATTTTGACGCCAAAATAATCCTTTACGTAATCCAAGGGCTGATACTTGAGGCACTTCGAAACGCTCGCCCATTCCGTGTACAGGAGATGACGCATTGACCCTGGAGTTTTCAGATCACCCTGTACGTAACATACACAATAATCAAAAAAATATACAAGGTCACCTCAATTTCTAGATCATTATATAGATACGATTAATTTATAAGCTGTTTCAATTTTAATTTAACTGAAAGTACAATGAAACATTAGGTAACATTAATTAAAATACAAAAAATACTGCAATGTGTAGCTTTAGATTAAATGTCAATGGCAATATTATGAACATATTTGATGTATACTTATGACGTTCTCTTACATCGTGTAAGGGATACGCGGCGCTATACGTGTTATTGGATATTAGTCTGGTTATTCCGAAAGCAAAATCGTCATTCGCTGATTCGGAGAACTTCTTGCGGTCCAGGATAAACTGGACTATGCGAGACCTGATCGATGGCGTCCAAAAGCATTCGGATGATGTATCGAACCTGAGAAATAAATTTGATCGAAGTTTAGAACAAAATGTCACTAGTCTTCACTATGTTATGTTATGTTGACAACTTCTCGGTTGAAACTATCCCTGGCTTTTAGGCATAAATTAATATCATGGCAATTTAGATTTTGTCTCCTTTGTTTCGTATGATAAACATGGTTTCCCATTAAATCATTCAACTTGAAACAGAATTCCAAATCGAGTTTTTGTCAAGAATCAATTGGTATTTTTTTTCATTATTTTGCATAACTTTTGTTTAATATTGGAAAAATAATTGCATGAAAATCCAATCAACCAGACAAAGATTAAAAATAAGAAAATTGAATTTATACTTACAAGTATTCCTTGTCCTTAGAATATATCGCAGTCAACCGATGCTTTCTCTCCGGGAACAGCGCGGGATCTACTCTTAACTTCGACATCACATTATCCCAACATTCGTCTACTTTGTCTATTAGACTATTCGTCTTCTCATGAACATCTTTTAGCGCTGAAAACTGAATTATTAATTGCAATTATGAAACATTTCCAATATCACTTTTAAACATATTTTTTAGTATTTCATAGTTTATTTTATGAATATAGAAGGTTAATATTATACTTGTTTCTTTTGTTTTTTTTTTTCTATATTAGATAAAACTTAGCAATGGAAGAAATATAATATGTAGAATATTACTAATGCCATTTTGCTTATTAATGCATGAATTACAATGAGAAAACTTTTATTAAATATTAAAACAAATTAACCCTCGTGCTGTGCTTATAATTAATAAAAAATTTTTATAGACTATGTCATGCACTCGAAAAAAAAGAAACAAAAATTATATATTTGACAATTAATTTTTTTTAATTTTGTATTTCTTACACATCTCTCTGGATTTTATCTGTCACTACTATGATATGACAGCTTCGAATACCACGATACGTACCTACCATCGCCCTGTAATAAAATACCTCGCAACGAACTCGCCTACTACGGAAGATAAAAAATATTTAATGCAAAAAATTAATGAAATTAAATCGAAGTACAACCATCATTAACCAGAATTACTATTCTGTAGGAAGTCACGAACTCCAGATAATGCTATTTTAAAGTGTGTATGCCCTAAATGTTATAATTATTAAAGTCAGTTTTACGTATCACTTTCTCACATTTCAAAATCGTGTTATACTGTGAGTTTTGGATTTGTTCTTACAGAATAGAGGTTCACGCTACCATCAATATATGACATCAAAAGCATCTCATATATGGTGCGAGTTTCCTATTCATACGCGTTACAAGATTTTCAAAACAAAAGATCTATATGAGTTTTACTGCAGGGCGACGTTTTGTTATGTAATAATCATTCTATTATTACCTACTAAATATACCCCAGTCACCAACAACAAGTCCACCACCACTCTACGACTGACAAAACCGCAACATGTTAACGCACTGTACCAAAAATTTTATGTTAACATCGACTATAAATACAATTAAAAGAAAAAGTATTTTCTAAATAACTTCGATGCTCCTCTGATAAATAACTTTCTACTAATCGCGTACTTTTGTCCAAGGTGTTTTGGAACATTAATAATAATAACGCTTATCAAAATGGAAATTGTGAGCGTATTCAATGATCATGAAAGGGTTAAAAATATACCGGATAAGAAATAATTTCAGATTAAAATCGGTATGATATTTGGTCACAATGCGTTAACTTCAGCCAAATAAATAATGTGACAATTCACATTCATCCTTATTGCAAATTTACCATACAATCATCATCAGGTAGCGTAGCTACTAAGAGTACAAGAGAAACGGAAACCAAAACATATCAAGCATTCCTTTAAATCAAAACAATTATGAATATCTACTGAAGATGTTGGTATTTTAAAAACAATCAATTTTAATATTCCTTACGGTAGAATCCGTGAAGTATATTAATACGTTTGCAGTGTACACAGATCTATAATAACATATTAAATAGTATTACATTTATATTTTATAGAAATATATATTATCTGTGTATTTATGCATCTGTCAGCTCGCTGTGCACACACACCGTCTTCACAGCGCGCCCATTTTATATAAATCCTCATTTCCTGCGCTTTCGCGATGTATGTCACTCGAGATGACAGATGCATAAATACACAGATAATATATAGTTATATAAAATATAAATCTAATACTAATGAATATGTTATTATAGATTTATGTACACTACAGCGTTAATTTAAATTTCATTAATTATCCGTTCTCCATAGACATAAACACCTAAAAAGATACGATCAATAACATAATATCATATCAAAAGCTTTATAGTGCCAAAAGCAACCGATCCAACAATTCCTGTCATATTTTAAGCAATTCATGCTATTATTGCACCTTTAATACCTTATACTAGGAATAATTAGGACTATGCTATTGAACGATTCACTTGTTACGTATCATGCGCCAACATACTATCATACTAGAAGAAAGGTACGGTGGCTATAAAACTAATGCAAAATTCAGCCAAATCAATACTCTTCAAATAAACAAACATAAAAAAATGTCTAAATAAATATTGTTTCCTACATGAAGTTCAAATATAGAACATGTTAACCTAACCACCACCAAATACAAAAACATTATTAGCATAGCAATCATGAACTGGCTTTACCTGTAACCAAATCGTTATCCCATCACAAAGGAAAACTAAAACAAATTGGGGTGGGATATATTGGTGTTACCAAATTAATTAAAAAAAAATGCAAATGCCTCAAAATATGGCAACAAGTTCTACGGAAACTTAATTAATGTTGATGTCAATGATCTCACTAAATTCTACGTGTTCGCCTAAATCCCCAAAATGTTCGCATTTCAAGCGGTTAGATAAGCGTGTACGCATCCGTAGTGACGACAGCTGCATACCTTAGACATATACATCGCAGCATTCAGTATGGCATTCGTCCGAGCCCCTTTTCGTATCTTACTGCATTCCTATGAACGTATAGACGATTATAGTGATAATGGTACGTTTCCACTAAAATAGTTGGCAATTTATGTGTTTGTTTGTTAGTAGAAAGTAACCGACACATTTTATCATTAATATTTTGGTATCAACTTTAAACAATGAGAAAAAAGTGTTGGCAACAAAAAAGTTGCCAATCTTCGGTGTGTTGAGACACACGGCTAAACACGTGAATCCTTGACAAGTTCGTCAAAGACAAAGCCACACGTGTGATTAAGACAACAGCATACGTGTATAGTGTGCATTATGCTTTGTGAATTTTACATATTTCAAAACGTTTCAAATTTTTTTTTTTATACACTCTATAGAATTTCATTAGACAATTATCATCGAGTACATATTATATATACATATACATAGATATATATACTAATATTCAAATAGTTCATAAAAAATATATTAATTGGATATATTATATAAAATGAAAAAAAAATATCAAAAATTAATAAATAAAAATAAAAATATTTACGTATAAAAATAAAAAGCTAAATTTGAAGCTAAATACTAAGTGATAAGTATTAACATACGAAACAAAAAATAACTCTAAGACATTGACAACTTTTAGGACATCTTTTATTTGTCTAATCAAACATTCACATTGATTCTTAATATTTGTTAGGAAAACAAATTATAGACGAACTTACCTTCATCGGCATTCTAAGCTTGAGTACTTCACTGTAATCTCTCAGCACCGCTAATGGCGCGTGTATCTGAAAAGTGACTATATTTATTAAAAATCAAACTCCTCATTTAAAACCATATTTCTCATATCGTATATATAAGTAGTGTAAGCCAATTTTGTCCCAGTGATTATTTGAACTGGACATTAAAAATCATTTATTTAATTTTGAAGAGTTCCAGCCGTAGATGCGTAGAAAATTAAAGAGAAACTGCAATTTTAACTAAACTAATGATATAAATAATTTCACTTAAAAGAGGTCTCATCATTTTGGCGCCTAATGTGTTTGAGTGACTTGCAGTTTACAATTAAATGAAAAACAGGGAAAAGAATCTCTGGTAAAATCTATCTTGTAGTATAAAATCTAAATATACATTATTGCATTCGTCTTTATTCCAAAAAGTAAATACCTTTCTGGATTTTCATTTTACACGTCTAATAAAACGTCGGAAAGGATTCTACAGAGAACGTATTTTTATCATATAAGTCATGTCATTTAATCGATTAATGTTCTGCCAATTGATTACTTTTCAATACAAGCGTTTATTTTATCGTTTTAATTACCTTAATAAAGTGTAATCCATAGAGTTCTTCAGGCGCTTCTTTTTCCAGTTGCAAACCCTCGTTCTCAAGATTCTGCTCAAATATTCGTCTATGTTCGTATGCCTCTTCAGTAGTCGCGTCATCTTTACCCGCCTCCCACACCAACACAAAGTCAACCGACCGCACTCTATCGTTGAACGTTAACGATGGATTGTTAAGGATACCTCCCATCACTATCCTGGAAGGGGAAGTATCTATATTATAAAATCGTTGTTATTTTATTAATGAAGTGAGAAAACATGTGATCGGCAATTCCCATAGACAAAACGCTCTCATAAATAACAAACACTTCTAGACACCGTCAATGCGCCAACAACCACGGGACCTAATTTGATGATTCTCGTTCCTGTCACTATACTAACACTTACCATTCAAACCGGAACACAGCAATACAAACTGTTTTGTGATATAATAAAAAAAAATCTTGTTGTAAAATTATAATTTAAAAATATACACATTTTTTCCTAATTTAAGTATGGTAAATTTTCATTTAATTAAACTTAGTAATAACATTTCCAAGTTTAGTGCGTTAGTGGCATGCGAATGGTAAATAGTTAGTTAAACCTTGATTAACTACATCAAAAGATACAATCACCTCACCTTTTTCTTCAAATATTACAATCATTAACGAACAAGGAGCCGATATTTAAGCAAAACATCGTACACGCAACACCCGCAAGCGATGAAGTGGAAACAAAGTTGAAAAGCAGTAAGTGTGGTTCATATTACATTTACAAGTAATAAAAACATACATAAATTGAAAGATTAATAGATAAGGATAATGTGAATATTGATTTAAATTTTATCACAAAAAAGTATTTAATGTTTTTAATGTACGCCATAAATTGAATGTCTATTTCTTTTGTTCACAGGAAATTACAAAACACAAATTATTAACCTACCGATTGAATTACAATTTTTTACTGTGGTTAATAACTTTTGTGATGGTTTCTAGTATGGTAACAACAAACCTGTTGACGAACATAAATCTTATAGCATAATTGGTTACAATATATAAAGAGTTATTGATACAACTATCGGATTAGCTTTGATGTCATAAAGTTCTATTTGTCACAAAGTCACATTTTCAAAAACCTAATTGTTTTATTTATTACGTATGGGTTACTGAGTGATGATGCACCGATGAATCGCAGTATAGAGAAATTAATTTGAAGTTCATGTTTAACCAGTGACAACTTGTCCCTATAAATATAGTGGGGCGATAGTTTCCCGTTTAAAACGAGTACGTTGTTACTTTCGTTTTTCATTTCGTACGTTTTATCTTTTAAATTACCTAATGCTAGTTCTTACGAGAAATCAAGAGCAGTCCATCGCCCTCTTCTATATTTAAAAAAGTTACAAAAATAATTCTATCACTAGTTGCACTGATTGGATTTTTTTGTGTCTTTTTAAAACTCAAATAATTTGCGCTTTTTAAATCCAGATGATAACTTGTTAATTAGTTTTGTAATATAATTATTAATATTACGCTCTTACTGTTCCGGGTGAGCTTGTGAGGTACGCCAAATTATCCCTGTTAAATTCGGGGCTAATATTCATGTCCATGACAGTAAATCTTTTCTAATAAGAGTTTGTCTGTAGATAGAGTTAGCCACATGTTGATTATGTAAAAGCTTTTATTTTAACCGCTTAGGTGACTACCTAAGACGATTCGAGCATAAATTTGACAGTCGTCAAATATATGCTCGCATCTTTCAAAAACTTGAAACCAGCAGTCGCTTTGTTTAAATGTGATGGTGTAAGAAAGATTCACATTCATATAATTAGTTAAGACCCTCCAAACGCATATATGACCACTTTAATAATACACACAAAACGAAAAAAAATATCTCTACTTTTCTGTTGTCCACACTCAAGAAACGTACCGAAGGTACGTAAAAAGGTAACTTTCTGTTATTCTGTAGTTGTTGAATTGCATCAGATGCAAACACAGAAATCGTCACCTATATAGATGAAATCACACCGACAAAAGAAATGAAAATAATGTTAATATGTGATCTTATTGTGTAATTTTATTTAAAAATCAGCATTGATTGCATGATTCTACTATTGTAGATAGAGACTAGTGGAATATAATGAACAAAATTTTCACAACTCCATAAATTTTACTTTGTTAAAAATTGAGCGTAAATTTGAAAATAAACGCTTAAAACTTGAACAGTCTCTATCGACAATTAAGAAATGTCAAACTATAATACCAAGCGTGATTCGCGTTATTTTTTTCGTATGTATCTGTGCATCTAATTCATCTACGTGCATTTTCAGAGATTTTCTCCAAGTGTGTCCATTACTCACGAGCAATGATTCGCCACTGGTTTCCCATTATTGTTGGTTACGTCCGCTGGGGCGGCCGGTAGTCCGCAACCACAATCTTCAGCGGGACGAGTAGATGCTTCGCTACCGTTGTCCCTGTAATGTTAGTCGTGGACACACTGCTGTACGGCTGTAACCCTTTTTTTAATTACTCTTGTAAGTTGGGTCGTTCGAAATTTTATAATTTAATAGATTTTCGAACAAAAATTTCAACTACCATAAATGACCTTTTTATGGACAAGTCCCTGAATACACTTTTAAAGGGCCTTTTAAATTAAACTTAAAGATCTATGTTAGTTAATCGAACGATTATCCCAAACATTAATTCGAAATTCAATTGGTTATTTGATAAGATTTAGTAACAAAATTTAACAACTTTTCAAGTCTTTTTATGGAAAAATTAGTTGTTATACTTCTTGTTTTTTTTATGATATTGGTAGGCGCTACCGCTCATAGACAATGGCGCTGTAAGAAATATTAACCATTCCTTACATCACTAATGCGCCACCAACCTTGGGAACTAAGATATTATGTCCCTTGTGCCTGTAGTTACACTGGCTCACTCACCCTTCAAACCGGAACACAACAATACTGAGTACCGCTGTTTGACGGTAGCATACATGATGAGTGGGTGGTACCTACCCAGACGGGCTTGCACAAAGCCCTACCAGCAAGTAAAATTCATGTATTATTATAACAAAAATCGGGATTGTAGTTCTGTTTCAGGACCTATTAGTTACCTAATCAACATTTTAGATTTTATAAAAAAATAGTTCATAGATTTGTAAAGATCGATCGAAATCCTATGATGATTTGAATAAGAAAATAGTTAAATAATAGATACGAAGCGAAATTTGCAGTATATAAAACTTTTCAAATGGATCGCTTATATGGAAACGTCCTTGTAACAATTACGATGTATCGATTCAATTTGATTCTTGTATGTTAATAATTTATCATGTATACGAATTATGTTGTTTGCAAATGTACTAGGTTGCATATAAAGCTACAAATTTAGAAATAATAATAATAAATAAATAATAAATAAATATTGGACAACATCACATACATTACTCTGATCCCAATGTAAGTAGCTAAAGCACTTGTGTTATGGAAATCAGAAGTAACGACGGTACCACAAACACCCAGACCCAAGACAACGTAGAAAACTAATGAACTTTTTCTACATCGACTCGGCCGGGAATCGAACCCAGGACCTCGGAGTGGCGTACCCAAGAAAACCGGTGTACACACTACTCGACCATGGAGGTCGTCAAAAGAAATTATTTAGGCATTACTACCTACCTACCTACATATACATATATATGTCATTAAAATATTTTATTAATCATTCATTGAACTTCATTTAAACTAACTAGTACCTTTACAGCCCTAACAATAATTAGTTATAAAAACATGTGTTTTTCTACAAAAACACCTTCATAGAAAACCTTATCTAAATACAAAATTTGTCCCAAAGTGTATATATACATAGATAAGTAATGTATACTAGAAATTTTCATTCAATATTATTACTATCGATATTAAAACTATTTGGAATATATTCAACGGTTGTTATCTGTAAATAAATAATATACATACAATTTATCTAACCCCACATTCCATATCCAATATGGACCAAGTTATTTATAAATTTTGCATATTTATTTTGTAGTAAAACGATTGGGGAATTCAAATGTATTTTATTAAATATATAACAAAATGCCAATTTTATAGTACTTCCAATATAATCAGACGTATTGATTTACTAGAGCTTCCTTTTTTAAGCAATCATGTAACTTTAGGAGGCGTGACAAAGTAGTAGATCTCTCTCTCACACGCTCACTCGACGTGAATACAAATTATTTTCATTTTGAAATATATAAACTAAATATTACCCACCCAAACGAATAATATAGAACCTTATCGAAATTACGAAAAAGGTTGACATTCTATCGAGGTTTCATTCTAGTTGTGTATTTATAAAATTATTACTCGTCTTTCATTGAATGTCTCATAAAAAGGAAATCAAGTAAGCATTCAACATTTAGCAATTCTATAAAAAAACTCAAATCTATTACGTCATCGTTTATCATCCTAAAACAGATAGGGGTAATGCACTCATGACAAAGAACTCTCTTCACTGTTCCGTTTGAATAAAAAAATATTGTATATAAGTTCATTAATACTATAGTCAAACACTTAATAATTTGTACGGGTACGAGTAAAAACCTAGCTCACGTAGTTCGTATAAAGAATATTATGATATAATTAATAATAAGACTACGACTCCACTTATAAACACTACTTTTATACTTGTCAAACAGACCTTCACACTGTTGGTCTAATATATAAAAGGCCAGACTCTGAGCTTAAACCAAAGTTATTGGGTAGTTCTGTTAATAAATTATCAGCATTTATTAGCAATTATCAGCGGTTTTTCCGAACCGATACGACTTGGGAACCTTCAAGAAAAGAGCGTACTTATTTCTTAAAGGCCGGCAACGCACCTGTAACCCCCCTGGTGTTGCAGATGTCCATGGGCGGTGGTAGTCACTTTCCATCAGGTGAGCCTCCTGCTCGTTTGCCCCATATACCATAAAAAAAAAAAAAAGCAACAGACCGAGATCATGTAAAGCCGTTGATCCTGCGCCAGAACACTTTCATGTTTTGTCGGTTTGCCGTCCCATAGAATTATGTAAGGAATAGACTATCTGTATTTGCGCACATATTTGCACGTGGATTATAATATGTCCTGTGTAGGTGGCTGGTCTCTCTTGAGCTTGGCCACTGAGGTCGAAATCAATCAGGACAACATTATTATTAAACTATCGATAGATTAAAACCTACAGCGTCATAATTGACATAAAAAAAAATTATATTAAGTAAAATTCTGAACATATTCAATCTTGTTAGTATCGAAGCACATTATTATTTTTTATTTAATTTTATTATTGCCCTAAAAAAATACAACCATAATCTATTTGTTTCAGTAATTTTAATATCCGGATTGGTTATTTACTTTGTACGGTTATTTATAATACATGCATAATAATTATGACTCAAAACGTAAATGATACCGAGTTAGACTAAAGTCGAGTGTTTGATTGAATCGTTTATTCCGATGCGAACATAATGTCTATATATAAATTGGAAAAAAAACCCAGTTCAGTACCATTTTATACGTTTGTCAATTTTCTTCATTGACTTATGTGGTGATCTGGTATTTTAGCTTTAGTTGTCATAAAAAAAAAAAACAGTTAATAGAATATGTTCGGAACATGTAAATTTTCATGTGTTTCTTCAAATGTTGGTTATTTAAAATATCATCCGAAACTTCTACATACGACCGACATTGAGTGGAATATTTAAATGTTCAAACAAAAACGACAA
Organism: Vanessa atalanta; assembly: GCF_905147765.1. Taxonomy (NCBI): domain Eukaryota; kingdom Metazoa; phylum Arthropoda; class Insecta; order Lepidoptera; family Nymphalidae; genus Vanessa; species Vanessa atalanta. The sequence goes on along the minus strand of NC_061872.1, from coordinate 2,875,463 downwards.
TACTAGATTGAAATAAAACTAGTTTTTAACGGATTTAATCGCGTATATTAATGCAGTCTGTTGGATTTGGATTTGCAAGACCTAAAGATACAGTTAGTGCCTTCTGCGTGCAACCGGGACGCTACTCAAGATACCAATTAAGAAATCGTTGGCGGTAGTTGTAAATAATATTTCTTTTTAATTCGAACAGACAAATGTCACCTTAGTCTGCCCGTGACCACGAACACTGCAAAGTGCTCGAAACGTCGGGATGTTAAAATAATTAATATACGCGATTAAATCCGTTAAAAACTAGTTTTATTTCAATGTGTAATAATCGCGAAAATCTAAGACAACATTAGACAATACTAGATACCTAATACGAATTGTGTTTACGTTGAAGCAATGTAATTAAATATACTAATTAGTTTTTTAAGCGTAAAATCTGAATTTTAATTTTAAACATACAAAAACTATATACTGAAATCATAAACAACACCCTGAGTAGAAACGATGATACGAAATTAACAAAAATATAATACGACAGTCTTAATATTCAACATAGGACAGAAATTAAAAACGGCATATTCAAATCTACACATGTCTCCAAATATCACTAAGGAATTAATATTGCAATTAATTTAGAATAGTCTTTAAATACTTAAATAAGCATTATAAATAAAAGTCAACATCGTCAAACTACACAATACATTATAGGACAACACTAAAACGGGGCAGTAAACAGAGTATATATACTAATTGATCATGATACCAATTAGAGCTGATTTTGTAGTGTGCTAAAATTTGGAAGAGTAAAGTGACTAGAACCAGATAAAAGACCGACAAAACAAATCAACTTTCTCTTTCCCGGCGTCCGCGCTCCGTGCCACTACCAACTACCCAACGAAATAAAAAGATTTTTTTTTTTTGACAACTTGAAGCAAAAGTAACTAATTTCAAGTTGATTCAATATTACAATTTAGTACTACTAACAACTGTCAGCTCTTTTAAGGTAATAAAAATTGATAGCCATTTATATATTTTACGAATCACTGATAATTTTATATAAATAAAATAACTTTAAGCTATTTGACTCTACCCTTTACTCCACCTTTGTATCCGCAGTTTTAATGGCACATCACAACTGGACATAATAAAAAACTTCCTCTAAACAGGATTATTCTAGTAACACTGACCAATACTTTACGTAACTGTTATATTTGTTAAAGCTATTTTTCCATTATGTTTCAATTATTTCTTCCTATCACCTCATTAGTGTGTTCGATTGTATTAAATTGATACAATTTAAAATAAACGGCATTGTTACAAAATACATGCGTACGACACACAGGACAGAAAGACCAATGACATCACACATATGCATACAATTCACATTTAAACAACAGTTAGCAATCACAATAAACCCATATCTGAGAAACGTTTATAGGAAACTCTTCGGGTATTTCTATATTATGATGATGATATAGACATTAAACCAAAAAAAGTGTACGAAACATGTAGAAAGGGTACACATTCTTTATGAAATCTCTACAAGTTTTCAGATTCAGCAGTTTTAATAGAGAAGTCTGAAAGAAAAGTGTTTACCAAGAAACGAAAAACATTTACGTAAAAACGAAACAGCTACACAATTATGGGATCACGAAAAATAAATGTTTTTTCATAATATACAGCGACGGATATGTCTTAAGGGTCAGTATTGCCTATTAAGAGCGGCCAATTTGCGAAATATCTGCTCAGCAACTTTGAACAGTGGGCGACATAACACTTGGCGATAAAGCTTATATAGGCGAAGCGAGTGCAGGGAGGATCAGAGAGAAAAAAATGGCCAAGAAATATTTAAAACTATTTTTAAATTATCAGAATTTCAAGGGTGGCTCGTACTAATTGGTCCATAGCGGCCAAAACTGATAGTCTGACTAGTAGCCTATTGCACTTAATTGGTAACAAGGTTTCGATAATTAATGGAATGCTTATTGCAATGTCATTGGTACAGCAGCTAAACTCACCGGTCGGTATTCATATCCTGCGAGAGGTTGTCCTGGTAAGTACTCAGCACCGACATGGCGTGCAGATCAGCGATCCTCTCCTGCGCCGCTTTCTCCGTCTGACCCAAACAATATATCGAAATCAATCACACTTGCCAGTGAAAGATTTTTTAAATAATTTTACCCCATATTATCACGTAAAAATATCTGTCGAATATCTATTGAATAGTTTAAAAATATTCGGTTTAACGAGTGACCTTGTTATTGTTTTTTATAATTACCTACAGTTTCGCAAAACATTGTAAACATTGAGACTACATCGTTAGCTTACCATAAATATTAAGAAATGTTATCGAATACATACACAATTCGTAATCAAACTGTCCAACTTTTCTTTAAACCCATTGGATTTGATTTGATTACTCACTTCGTATTGCTAGATGTTTAAAAACTATTACAAATAAATACCATACATTATTATTTCCGCCTCTCACACGATTTCTATAAATTCTATTTCGATCGACATCGTATAAAACATAACATATCACTTCGATAACACTCCTCGCGATCATTTTATAACATTGAATTCAAAAGACTGCTCTTGTAGAAAAACCTGAGAAACTGACTACTGACCTTGGTCGTTTCACACAGGCTCTGTACAACTCTGAATCATCTGTATTTGATTAGTGTTTAAGTACACCTAATGACAGAGACCATACTCTATCTTTAGCCTATATTCTTTTCTATAACATTATACATTATATAACCATATTCGATAAGTGGCGCCAATTTGGAGATTTATCTCAGTTACGTTTCAAGATTAGAACCATCATCACTTATTCAAGCAGTGACAAAGTGCAAAAGTGTTTATAAATATATTGTTTGCAATTTTAATTAGTATCATCCTTAGATAAACGTTGAGAAATGGAATCACAAATTCTCGTAAGTTTCATAAATAAATACGACTCGCATAAATATTCAGATTATCAACACTTCCGAAAAAGAAAATTTCAATGATGAGATGCACAAAAATCCACTAAAAAGAGAAAAAGACGTCGTTATTTTACGTCACGTTCTCTAAAAGTAAAACTTGTGACTATTTAACAAAATTGCTGATTGCATTAAACATTTGTCAACACGCACACTACTGTATGGGTCTTTATACTGTACAATGTAGGTGTTACAGTTTTTGCTGTTATCTTTATTAGTTAATCACCCTTGGGCTTTGGGCTCAGCCTTCATTAACTAATACGTAAAACTAAAGTAACTTGATGAATATTAATAGATTAAGGATTTAATTAATTAACTATATGTCAAAATAATGTATTGCCTATCTTTTTCATATCCACTATAAAGCATGTCGATAACATGAGGTATTGATAGAATTATTTGGTATATTTAATTATATTTTTTTTAATTGAACATTAACATAAATAAAAAAAATTATTAAGTAATTATATTAGTAATAAGTTAATATGAAGGTTAATATTGTAAAGATACTGTGAACAGTGATAATGATGTATAATAGTTTAATCTTTGCATTTCCTATGGTGAATAGTCATTATTCATTAAAACAAATATCATTATCCATGATATTGAATGTCTTAAAATATTATTATACCATAAAGTATGCAAAAGTATACAAATAAAATATAAAAATACAGAAGTTTCTTAATTACCCAATTTTAACATTAACCATAATTAAACACTATTATATTAAACCTTTTTTGTTTCTATTATGTTTTCTAGATGATAATTTTCTAATTTTTACAATACTAAATAGAGTATTATTCCCATTAGGGAATCTTTTATAGACTATAATATTCCAATTGAAGAAGGAATAAAGATAAAAATACCTTAGATTTAAGTACACCAGGCGATTAGCTAATAGCTCAGCTATATTGTTCTTGACTAATTTATCGTAATATAGTAAACTATTCCAATAAACTGCTTATATCCACTTATATTTTACTTCCAAAATTCTGATAACACTTCTGTCCATGTTCAAAATGCAATTTTTTTACAAATCCACAATGAATATCTCAGATTGTTCAAGCTTTTGACCTATGATATTCAAGCCAATGAGATGTCAAATGTTGTTTATTTGGCTTTTGTTGTCTTGTGGTTGGAATAGATTATATAGAGTATCATTATGTTATCTACAGCAGAAAAATTGGATTTTAATTTGAAGTAGTAGTAGGTAAAAAGTTAAGTATGATTATTAGTAAAAAATAAATGTTGCCATGAGTTTAAAGAGTGAACGCCAACAATTGGTGAGTTTTTTTTTTGTAGAAATCAGCTCCTATACTCTATCCAAATTAAATGGAAATTGCTTGTTTGTTAATGACTGAATTTGAAACATTGTTGTTACAAGTAATAATACCACCATTTCATTTTGTTTTCATGTTCATATTCCAGCCAGCAACTGAACAATAAATTAACTGACAAAAGATATGGCAATTATTGCTGTTCAATTAGTACCTATTTGTATGATATTGATAACTTAACAAATTACTATATTAGAATGAATACCCACACAAATATCATGATTACATTTTAAATTATTATTTTTTAATGATTTAAGAGATAGTGATGAATGAAAGCCAAGAAATAGGGCAATATAAATGAAGGAATTGGATTGAAATATTTTATACATTTAGAATAATTAAAAATCAACATCTTAGGATGGGTTTAGTGTATGTAAAATAAACTTACTTCGTGAAATTCTCCATCTCCATCTTGGAATAACTGTTGGAACGCAAGCTCATTGCGCTGTGCATCAGATAGAAAAGATTCAGTTTCCGCAGCGTCTGATGGCTTGTGGTGAATCTTCACGCTTCCAGCAAATATAGGAGTCGCTATCTTTGGCGTGAACACATTTTCTTCGGGCCTTTCTAACAAAGGCTTTGGAATATCTTCTTCGAGAGAAGGGTCTCCGTCAGACATTACATATAAATCGCTTCACAACAATTCACTCTTACAAATCACACAGATTATTTCGATCACTAATTAAACGTCCTTATCATGCTTTAACTCTAACTTCGAGACTGCTTCGAGATGATTAGTCACCGGAGAGAAAGACCAAAGTAAGCTTCGGTAAACTGTTCGAGACAATATTAACGTCAAATATAACAAACAACAACTATTTCTATTTAATCTAAATACCCACGAGTTACGTGATAATTTTATCAGTCTTGAAGCTAAAAGCGAACGAGGCGAGGGAGATGACTAGAGGTAGAGAATCGAGAATCTTACGAGAATCGAGCACCGAGCTTAATTTAGTAACTTCGATTTCTCATGTGTCAAGTTGTCAAATGTCAACTGTCATTTTGACTGCTGATTTAAGGACAACCTCTCATCATCATCCTCCTGCCCTTATCCTAATTTTACTTGGAATCGGTGCAGCATGTCTTATTCTTCCATACTTCTCTGTCGGACGTCAATCGTCATCTCACAAGTAACATTCTTTCTAACCATATAATCTTTCACACATTTAAGGATAACCTACGAATTACAATAACTAAGTCTGCAAACCTGTAAAGTTGTTTTGCTAACAATAGTTAATGTTCTAAGATATAAAAGATCCAAATGCTATATTATATAAAATATATACAAGCTATTTAATAAAATTTTACTTCCAATATATTTTAAAGTATTAAAATAACAAGCAGTCAGTTGAGAACTATTTTGATTTGCTTTACATTTTGCCATTATTCTACCATTACAAATCTCACTTATAGCATTATAATATAAAATATTATTCTATTGAGTAAAAGGATATTTACAATACAAATTTTATGGTATAAATAATATTTAATTTTTACTTTTGTTTCAAATAAATAGCACCTACACATTATACCAAAAAAATATTAAATGAGTTGGCAGCCTCGGGCAACACTCTGTGCCACGCCGTTAATAAGCTGTCATTTAAAATTACTGTCACGTCAAATCGGCTAAAATCAAGTTGCCTGCGTCGGTAAATCTGAGATAGGTTGCCGGCGAAAATTTTCATGCAATTTATATTGCATACTTTGTTGTTTTTATATATGTATTAAGAATATTGTATTTATATAACCCAACAAAATGACTGTGGAGGTGCAGAGCAAGGCGAAGCTGTCTCAGCTTTCGTCTGATAAACAACTAACATTCATAAAGTTAGCTGTTTTATCGATGGCAGCAATTTTATGTAAGTAAAATCAGCTCTGATTTTGTATGGATCTTAATCAAATTGTTATAAATGATAAACAAATATACTATTAATAAAAAGTCTTATTGTTTTGTTTTACTGACGTGGTCCAAGTAAGATAACGAATGGCGACAACATGCTTTATGCTGACATATAAATAATATAATATAAAAAATGTACTCTAGTTATTAAAATCCAAAAGATCGAATTTTAATAACGACTAATTATTTTAGCTTTCGCGACTCGTCTCTTCTCTGTTCTACGATTCGAGAGTGTTATACACGAGTTTGATCCGTATTTTAACTACAGAACTACTCGTTTTCTTACGGAAGAAGGATTTTATCAGTTCCATAACTGGTTTGATGATAGAGCATGGTATCCCTTAGGTCGTATTATTGGAGGTAAGTTAATTATACTATTATTATGCATTTATTTTTCATTAAAAATTTCAATCTGTATCTGCATATTTACTTAAATAAAATTTAGTATCTCAATCTACCTATCAGCTCATAGTCTTAGAACTGATTGCAGGTTCATAGAATAAATTAAAAAAAACTCACAATTCTTATGTTACTAGTATTATAAATAGTTTTTTTTCAACTTAGGTACGATCTACCCTGGCCTGATGGTGACCTCTGCTACACTCTACAATATAATGCAGTTTCTGAATATAACCATTGACATCAGAAATGTCTGTGTGTTTTTAGCACCATTTTTCTCATCTCTCACAACTATTGTGACATATTTACTCACTAAGGAATTGAAGGTTAGTTTAAAAATAAAATAACACAATCAAAAAAATCTGTAGAATTTCGTTATTATTTATGGCAATAAAATTTTATGCATATGCAACACAATAATAAACACAGCGTCCCAAAAAAAATTTTTTTTTTTTGGAAGCTGGTTCCTCATCTAAAATAACATATCAAGGTTTTCTTGTTAAAAGATATATTTACTTAAATAGTAACTTTTAATACTTTTGAATCAAAGCTGAATTTAAAAAGTACATATAATAGAAAGGTAATATAAATGATAAAAAAAATACTCAATTTTATCTACAGTATATAAAATTATCAGTAAAAAAATTATTTCCATCAAACAATAACACTGATTGTTTTAGATAACAAAGTAATAAAATAGTTAATTACGACGAATACCATTTATGTTATGCTTGAAATATAATAATATATTTTACTTAGATTTATAGGGTTCCTATACATTAACCAACTCCAAAAAAGATTCTCTTGCGATTTGTCTGTATATCTTTATATGCATAAATCTTCTGTATGTAGCTGAACTCATAAACCGTTGGACTGATTGTATTGAAATATATAATAATTGTATTTTATGTTTATTAGGGTGGATCAGGGGGGGGTGTTACTTATTTTTGCATATAACTTATTGTTTGAGTTCTGTATAACTGATAGTTGGTCCCAACTTAATTTAATTGTTATTAGTATATACATTATACAATTTTTTGTAACTACAATGTAAAGAACTTTTAATATATTTGATTGTACATTCAAAGTTCTATAAAGTAAATTAGTAACTCCTTTAGTGTCTAAGGAAATATAATATTTTAATTTGTCTATAGAACACATTTATGACCATAACATGCTTAGTTGTGTAATTATTTTACACTTAATAGGATGAAGGAGCAGGCTTAGTCGCAGCTGCAATGATTGCAATAGTTCCTGGATACATTAGTCGTTCAGTTGCTGGAAGCTACGACAATGAAGGTATCGCCATATTCTGTATGCTGCTCACCTATTACTTCTGGATCAAAGCAGTTAATACCGGAACTATCCTGTGGGCTACTATGACTGCATTGGCATATTTCTACATGGTGGGTGCTGAATGTTATATTTCTTTTAATAGGTTTGTTTGTATATAGCAAACTCATTTTTGTTATATTTACTTAAACAATAAAAATTTAACTCTTTGTACCACTATCCCACACTTAACATCACTTAAACATCTAAATTGTCTCCTGGAAGAAAAAGACATTGGCAGTTGTACAAAAATTTTACATAAATATTACATTATATCTACTTCCATTTTGAATTAAACATTATTCAGGTGTTATTTTTTAAATTATGGTGATTACAGTTCTAGAAAATACATCAGGTGTATGTGTATTTTACTATCAATGTATATATAAATAAAAAGTTGTAAATATTTTCACAATATTTATTTTAATTTGATTGTTTGTCCATATGTTTGGACACAATTCATTGAATATAAATATTCAATGGAACAAAACAATCATAGAACATTAAGACGAAAGCTTCACACAGAAATGTTTTAATAACATTTTTGTTTTTGCACTTTTGTACATTATATCTATATATTTCTTTATGAAAATTGTACACAGTTGACGACTTAAAACTGAAATATATTTATCAAAGTTTATTTTTCATATAATATTAATGTAGTGGTCAGTGTTCACTAAAACATTTTCAGTATGCATTAAATACATTTGTCCAATAATTGTACTGAAAGTGTTGTATGTAATTGTTTTATTGTCATTTATTTATTTCATGAAATAGGTATCATCGTGGGGAGGCTATGTCTTCCTCATCAACCTCATCCCCCTCCACGTGCTGGCCCTAATGCTGCTGGGTCGCTTTTCGGCACGCGTGTACGTCGCGTATAGCACCTTATATTGCGTTGGAACCATCTTGTCTATGCAAATATCATTCGTTGGTTTCCAACCTGTTCAAAGTTCGGAACATATGTTGGTAAGTCCTATGATCTTTATAACTGACATTTACACAAAACATTCATAGAATATTATTTATCAACAATAAAATTCACACATATAGGACACTTACCATTTACTACATTTAGAAATATTTTTACACTATTCAACCCAAAAAAATCATGAAATCGATAAATGAGAAGAGCATAGCTCTTCCCTGCCACTGGCGAACACAACCTGAAAACTACTATAACAAATACTTATCAGTAAAATACCCGTACCTGACTTAAATATATTAGCGTTACATACCCAGTGGTACCGAGTTGGTACTTGGCGTCATGATTGCTTCAATATAACATTATTTTCAGGCTCTTGGTACCTTTGGCTTATGCCAGTTGTATGCCTTCACGCAATACTTGCGTGAGCATCTATCACCGGCCAACTTTGAATTGCTGTTCAAAGCATTGTTGACAACACTCCTGGCAACACTTGGCACAGCGCTTGTTGTTTTAACTGTTACTGGTTAGTTGAAATAATTACTTAATAAAAGATCCATATTAATCTTGCTTGAACAAAGCTAATTTCTTTTGTTTTTAGTTACGTAAATATCTTATCATAACAACTAAACTTAATGCCTTAGATTATATTTTACGAGATAATATATATATTTTTTATTATAGGTAAAATTTCGCCATGGACTGGAAGATTCTATTCTCTGCTAGACCCTTCATATGCCAAGAACCACATCCCAATTATCGGTATGTAACTTTTTCAATAATAAACTGAACTTAAACAATGAACATCGAAATTATATTTTTATAGAAGACGCACAAGTATAATATATCTGCAATGGTTAGTACTAATAATAATAAAACCTTTTACTATTGTAGAAATAATAAGATTTAGAATATAAGCATTAAAAACGGTTTATTGAAAACAAGTGCAAGTGACATAACACATTGACAGACACTAGGAAAAGTTAAGAGATAGCAAAAAAGTATTTAAGCTATTAGGCGTTGTTTAACTTCTTCCAACATCCTCTCTTAAACATAAGCCCATCTTGGAGGCACAGAAAACCAAATTTGAGTGCGTCGTGGCTTTCGTTAGGGCATCTGCGACCATCATGTCCGTCTGAACGTAGCGAACGTCAATGGCCCCACCAAGCACCTTGTCACGAACAAAATGATGCCTCACATCAATGTGCTTCGTCCTGGAATGATAACCATCAGAACCTGAAAGTTTGATAGAACTCTGATTATCACTGTAAATAACCATGGCTTCATTCTTCAAGTGTGGCCAAAAACTTTCTTGAAGTTGCTTTAGCCATAAGGCTTCTTGTACGCAAGAAGACAAAGACATATATTCCGCCTCAGTTGTAGACAGGGCAACTGTAGGCTGCCGCTTCGAATTCCAGCTGATTGTTCCTCCCTGAAACAGGAATGTGTAGCCAGTGCAGGAACGTCGATCATCCCCTGAGCTCGCCCAGTCTGCGTCACAATAACCATAAGTCATTGTTTCTGCTGGTGTTTGCTTATAAGTCAGTCTATAATCTTGAGTCCCCTTCAAGTAGCGCATGACACGTTTCAGAGCAAGCCAATGCTGCATTTCAGGCTTGTTATTGTATTTGCTTAACATATTAATAACAAAGCTAATGTCTGGTCTTGTTACTTGAGAAACGTACAACAAACATCCAATTATCTCTTGATAAGGAATATCAGTTAATATTTTAATTTCATCAGAATTTTCTTTCTCATAAAACTTTGTATTTACATCCATTGGAGTCTTGACTGTCTTACAATCCGACATACCATATTTTTGTAATACTTCCATTATATATTTTCTTTGATCTAAGTATATTATTCCATTCTTTCTGTCTCGTTCTATATGTATTCCAATGCAGTAACATAAGTCTCCAAGATCTTTCATTTTAAACTTTTTATGCAGTTCTGCCTTTACGTGGCTTTTCATATTTTCATTGTTTGTAAATATTAATATATCGTCTACATAAATAGCCATAAAAAACATGTTTTTATCATCCTCAATCTTGTAATATATACAGGGATCTAATTTCGTCTGTGATAAACCTATCTCTTTTAGCGTAGAATCAAGCTTCTTATTCCACTGCCTACTCGCTTGTTTTAACCCATACAAAGATTTCTTGAGTTTACATACTTTCTCATTGCTCTCATATAGAGGTGGCTGCTTCATATAAATCTCCTCTTCTATGTCGCCTTGCAGAAAAGCTGATACTGCGTCCATTTGACATATATCCAAATCATATTTTACAGCCAAAGCTAACAAGTATCTTAGAGATGCAAGTCTCACAACAGGTGAAAAACTTTCAGTGTAATCGATTCCGGCCCTTTGTGAACATCCTTTAATCACTAGACGTGCTTTATACTTAACAGTTTCTCCATTTTCATTTCTTTTTACCTTGTAAACCCATTTGCAAGGTATGGCACGTTTGTTAGCTGGTAGATTAGTCATTTCCCAAGTATTGTTTTCAAGTAAGGACTTGTACTCTTCATCCATTGCTTCTTTCCATTGCCTTGCATTTGGACCTGTTAATGCTTCTTCAACAGTTATTGGATCTGAAACTTCCATAAAACCCATGAAATTATTGCCTTCCATGTTTTTTCTCTGATGTGACCTCAATGTAATTCTACTTTGTATATATTCATCATTACAATCATCATAATCATCTGTATCAGGATAATAAGTCTCATCAGTTTGTCTATTCGAGATACTACTATCAGATGAATTCTCATTACTTGAAGATGTTTCATTTTGTGAGCTTTCATTGATACTTGTTTCTTTTGTCTGATTCTCTGAGTCTAAACAATCAATCTCTTTACTACTTAGAGGAAGTGTAATCTGCTGTGGTACTGACACAGTTTTCGGAGCAACATTTTCCAAAACGTTACAATTTTCAATAAATACCACATCTCTACTAATTACAATCTTTTTACTAACTTTATCATAAAGCCTGTATCCCTTCGTATTCACACAATATCCTACAAAGATTAATTCTCGTGATTTGCTATCCCACTTACGACGATTTTGCTTAGGAACATGTACCATGGCCTTAGAACCAAATATCTTTAAATGAGAAATGTGTGGTTTCTTTCCAGACCAATTCTCATATGGTGTTGTTTCAGCCAGTACACGTGATGGGGATCTGTTTATGATATATGCGGCAGTAGCGACTGCCTCTGCCCAGAATGTTCTTTGCAGTTTTGCTTCAAACAACATGCACTTTGCACGTTCTACCAGCGTCCGATTCATCCTCTCTGCTACACCATTTTGCTCGGGCGTATATGGAGTGCTGGTCTGATGTTTGATTCCAGAAGCTGCCAGAAAATCAGAAAAATCATTATTACAGAACTCTTTTCCGTTGTCACTTCTTAATATTTTTATTTTTCTTTCTAGCTCATTTTCTACTTCATTTTTAAATTTCTTAAACACTGATGTAATATCCAATTTGTTCTTTAGAAAATAAACATATACTTTACGAGAATAATCATCTATGAAGGTTATGAAATACTTCCCTCCACCTAAAGATGGAGTCTCCATCGGACCACACAGATCAGTATGAATAATGTCAAGTAATGCATTTGCTCTAGAACCCGAATTTGGAAATGATAATCGTGTTTGTTTTGCTTCGCAACAGGGTATACAAACAGTATTTACTTCTTTACCAGAAATAGTTACACCCTCAGTACATAGAGGTAACCTCTTTACATCGACCATATTTAAGTGACCCATTCTTTTATGCCATGTAATTAAATCTGTCACAGCATATGCATTTCCACTTACAACATTAAGTTTGTACATATTGTCTATTAGCTTCGCTGTTGCTACTAAATTCTTATTGCCATTGTAAATGTTACAACCAGTATTAGTAAATTCCACTTTACAGCCATTCTTTGTCAATTGACTGACAGATAATAGGTTTGTAGTTAATTCAGGAATAAACAGAACATTTCTCACCTGTATTCGATGTTCATCTTTGTTTAATTTTGTTTGAATATTTACTTTACCCATACTCTGCACAGGGATCGCTTCACTGTTTGCCACCTTTATTCTATGAACCGGAGGTGTCTGTTCATCATACATCCAGTCTGAGCGCCTTGTCATGTGCATTGTTGCTCCAGAGTCAATATACCAGTCATCCTGGTTCAGTGTGCTGTAAGCTGAAAAAACTGCTGCAAAGGTTTTTTGATTACTTTTCTGTACTTGTACTGTACACTGATTTTTAAAATGTCCATATTTATTGCAGTTATAGCAACGAGGCCCCTTCCCTTTTGGCTTTTTATTGTCGTGAGAGGTATTTTTATGCTTTGTAAAAAATACAGAAGTTTCGGAAACTTTCACTTCCTGTAAGAGCTTTGTTTTAATAAAATCTGATGATATTTTGATACCGGAACTTTCCAGACCCATGATCATTGGTTTATAATTATCCGGTAAACCTGCCAGCATGAGTGTTCCCAACCATTCATCATTTACTTCGAAACCAATGTTCCGCAACTTATGCGCTGTACTCATAACTTTATTCACATATTCTTCGATACTACCGCAGTTGTCCAATGAAGTATTGACCAAATCCTTAAGTAAGCCGACTTTTCTCGAAAGCCCGGAGTCTTCGAACGCATTTTGTAGGTTTTTCCAGACTTCTTTCGCTGTTTTTGCATTTTCGATATGTACGTAGTTCATAGGTTCAACCAACAAAATTATCTTCGACTTTGCTTTGACATCTTTCTTAAAATCGACATCGGTACCAGGTTCAATATTTTCCCACAATTCTTCCAATTGTAAATATGACATTACTGCGAACTTCCATGTGGAGTAATTCTCCCGTCCGACCAATTTCTTAATTTGTATGTTATTCATGGCCATTCTTTACGGGACCGGCAAAGTACAATATATCGCGCAATACTTTACTATGACTTATTTTAACGGTAAATATTTTAATGTTTACTCTAAATTAGGTATACGAGTCTGGGCCCATAACCTGTAGAAATAATAAGATTTAGAATATAAGCATTAAAAACGGTTTATTGAAAACAAGTGCAAGTGACATAACACATTGACAGACACTAGGAAAAGTTAAGAGATAGCAAAAAAGTATTTAAGCTATTAGGCGTTGTTTAACTTCTTCCAACAACTATTATATGGTATTTTCTTAGTTCGGGCTTTTTTTTTATTTATTAATCCTCATCAACATAAATTCTTATTTTTTTACATGAGTCAAAATTCAATTCAAAATTCTAACATTTATGATGTTATTATGTATAATATCGAGATAAAAAATTTAAATGTTTATTGTATAGAATTTACACTGTCGCTATTCTGGTCAGAAAAACATTATTAGTGACCAATTTTTGATTAAACCATAGATAATGTGCTTAAATAAAATTTCAGCATCGGTTTCCGAGCATCAACCGACATCGTGGTCTTCGTTCTACTTCGACCTGCAAGTGCTGGTGTTCCTGTTCCCCGCCGGACTCTACTTCTGCTTCACGAAACTCACCGATGCGAATATCTTCATCATACTGTACGGCGTGCTTAGTATTTACTTTGCGGTTAGTTGATTTTTAATTTATAAAATAACAAATAATAATAATAAATAGGTTGTTTAAAATACATCAAAACATTATTATTAAAAATCAGTCTATTAGATATGTCTGTTAACAACATTGTATTTAATAGTACAAATACATTAAAATATATGATATAAGCGACCAGATAGAACACATTTCTTCTTAATCTATTCTGGAGACCTAGTGCACATGGTGAATGATTTTTTCTCTCGACTTCATTTTAAAACGGTAAAATATATTTAAATTGAACTTTTTTTTTGTCTTTTGTTTTCCTTTACAAATAAACCTTCGACACTAGACAACTACCGTCTGTTCCATAAGAAGTTTGTTTCATGACAATTTAATTTTTTATTTAAATTTAACCACTTGGTACATAATGTACACCAAATTATCGTTTTTGAATAATAAGTTATTCAATTTAATCATGATGACAAAGCGAAGCTTGAGTGCGTCGAGCCGACGTCGAGCTAGCTCCGTCGACTCCGCGCGATGACTCTAACACTTTGATCGCTGAACCTCCCCCCTATGGCACTCCAGAGCCCATGTAGTACTCTCCGAGCTAACCTCGAGGTCCGCAGGGCGTGATGGTGCGACTGATGTTGGTGCTGGCGCCCGTCATGTGCGTGGTGTCGGGAGTCGCCGCCTCCAGTCTGCTGAGTCTGCACGTCAAGGACATCGAACCGAAGGTCGAGAAGCACGATAAGAAGAAGAAGCACGAGAACAACTTCGTATTTAGATCTGAGGTACGAATCTACGGGTATTTTTTTAATACGGTAGGTTGACGTTTGATATGGGGCGTTTTATATTTCTTAGAGTCAATGTCTCAACTTTTTAATTATTCGATATCATTGAAAACTTCGCTGCTTTCCATGGGAAATGAGCGCAAAACAGTAGTCTCACTGGTGCGGCTGCAGGTGGGCGCGCTGTTCGTGTGCGTGCTGGGCTGCCTGCTGGTGTCGTACGTGTTCCACTGCACGTGGGTGACGTCGGAGGCCTACTCGTCGCCCTCCATCGTGCTGTCGGCGCGCGCGCACGACGGCGCGCGGATCATCTTCGACGACTTCCGCGAGGCCTACACCTGGCTCAAGATGAACACCCCGCAGGTACGACCTGCTCATAGGAATGAGATCATTATGAGATATTTCATTCTCACGATTAGCCCTCTATGCGAAGTAAAGTAAATAAACTAATGAAAATTTCACTACAGGATGCAAAAGTGATGTCATGGTGGGATTACGGCTATCAGATAACGGCTATGGCGAATCGAACGGTGATAGTGGATAATAATACTTGGAACAATACGCACATATCGCGAGTGGGACAAGCCATGGCGTCCAGCGAGGAGCACGCCTACGAGATCATGAGGGAGCTGGACGTGGACTATGTGCTGGTCATATTCGGAGGACTGGTGGGGTACTCGTCTGATGGTAAGTAAATAATAGATGGGTTACAAAGATATATGTCACAACTATAAGTTCAATATACCTTTATTTTGTATTTAACATCTTTTTAATTTGTAATTACTTTTGACCAATTTATATAAATTTGAAAATAATATTGCTTTATGTTTTTTTCTTATTCTGTTTATCCACGTTATCGAACTATTGTAACTTAATTTTTAAACACCAACCAATATAATAAACCATAAGAAATGATTCAAAGTTCTAGCATTAATCGAAAATTTCCGTAATTTATGTATTCAAACCTTTATTGCATGTTTGGGTCTGAGACTGCTTTTGGCCAGCCGCTAGCGGCTCGCGTCAGTCCGGCCGACAGGGCGGCAGTGGTAGTGTGTGTATGTGCGCAGATATCAACAAGTTCCTGTGGATGGTGCGCATCGGCGGCAGCACGGAGCGCGGCGCGCACATCCGCGAGGCCGACTACTACACCGGCGCCGGGGAGTTCCGCGTCGACGCGCACGGCTCCCCCACGCTCCTCAACTGCCTCATGTACAAGATGAGCTACTACAAGTTCGGGCTCGTCTACACCGAAGGAGGTGATCGATTTTTTATTCGATTCGTATTACAATTGCCCTAATACTTAAACGTAATTTCATATTAGAATGTCTTTAGTAAAAAATCAACATATTATATCGCATTCATCTCTCCGGCAGGTCGCCCCCCCGGCTACGACCGCGTGCGCGGCGCAGAGATCGGTAACAAGGACTTCAACCTGGACGTGTTGGAGGAGGCCTACACCACCGAGCACTGGCTCGTGCGCATCTACAAGGTGAAGCCGCTGCCCAACCGCGGCCTCTGAGCGACGACTGAGACCGACTGTGTGTTCGGTATATGTGCTCCGACTAAACATTTCTTTAAAAATTTATCAACTCCGAAACCCGAAAAACGAATTCCTCTGAAAGAAATTTTTAACGACTTTCTAGCTAAAAGCGTTGGAGCTAAGCATAAAATATTTATAATTCTGGATTAATGTCGCCTAAATCGTGTGAGATATAAATATTATGTAACAGTGTCACGAGTGGCGTTAGAGGAGCACAAAACATAAACATTACCACTGTTAAAGTTTTAATACGAACTGTCGTCAGCTGTGACAATGATCCGTTTAGGTATAAATAATTAATGTGATAATGTTACATTAATACAAAGTTCCAAATCTTACCGACAATGTTTGTTTTTTAATACTAAAAGGTAGTTAGTGTATGTGTGAAGTTTATAAGTAGAAAAGGAATAAGTTATTAATAATATCGTGCATTGTATAAATGGAATTAAACATGCTAACTACCTAAACAAATAGTGTATAGAATTTTGTAAAGAAATAATAATGAATTTCTTATTTATCTCATAGGTAATTTTTCATATGTTATAAATAAGTACATTCTCATCTCTCAATAGAGTCGCAAAACTATCGATATTTCGCGTCGATAACAAGTCACAATTTTATACTATTGGTTACAAAAAATCCTAAATTCTTAAATATTTAATTCGTAAATAAGTCCATAGTGTTCTTTATTATCAATAATGGCTTTGTGAATAGTATCCGAAGTTAAGGTGTAAGACAATCGATACTACTTTATTTAAATATGTTGGTATGTTTTCCTTGATTTTATAGATGTAGCAAAGTTTATAAAATAATTCATTTTAATACATTTTTATTGCACTGCCTTCTAATGTTTGTATTTATATTGGTTTTGATTAGTACAAGATCTCACCTCAAACCATCAACATGTTACTTTAATTAATGGATTTGAATATTGCAATGCACTTAACATATTAAAAAACCAAAATTAACATTATAAAATATGAGCAATTTTGCACATTCTGCCAAAATGAAATTTGTACAATATTAATGAGGGCAACATGATAAACTATGAGCAGAATGTCAATAATTTTGACAAATTTCATTCTCTTCATTCTCAAAGAAAGAACAATCATTTTATTTCCTTTAAAACCATGACTTTCTTTAATTTGATTAAAACATGTTTTATTTTAAAACAAAAATTTATGAATGAAAGAACACTTCCGTTGTGTCCAATAGAGCGTTTTTCACTCAAACATAACATCATCTCAATGCTACCGAATTCATCATCATCTTACTCATAACAGTTGCTATATGAACTTGAACTTAAGAAATTAGAAAATACAAGCTTGTGTATCAAATATTTAAGAGATTGTTAAGAAATCTACTACATAAATAAAAATTTAGATTAATCAAGGGTCAAATATGTCAAAAATATTAATTATATTTGTTGTAGTAATGAGACAAGTTCATTGGTGCTCAGTATAGAATACAATAACAAAATAATTTAAGGCTTTGGTAAATAATTCTCGATGAATAACGCCTTATTTTATCTTATCGCACAAAATATCTTCTAAAATACTGTTAGAAAAATTAAATTGCGAAAAGTTACATAAAAAAATTGGACAATTTTAATAATTAAATCACTAGATTAATGTATGATCAATGTAATAACTGTAAATGTTATGTTGTAAAAATCATGTTTTTATTTCAATAAAATACTATATATTATGTATGTATGTGAATTTATAAATATATTAGTAAATACGAATTATTTCAAAATTATAAATTGTATTTTAATATAGAAATTCCTTTCATTTTTAATTATATACATATGTAAATGTTATTTTTTTTTCAAATTTTTGTTTCATTGTCTGATTGATGTTTGTTGAATACATTAAAAATTTTAAAGAATAATATAACAGATTACTAATAATTTACTTTTAAACTTTTAAACTACCTATAACTTATATGAAAAAAAAATACAAGATTTTTTTTATAAAGAGTTTAATTATCTATTCAATATCTTCAATGACATCATCATCATCACCCTGATCCGAACAATCCTCAGGAAGGAAAGTATCATCATTATTGTATTGGTGTTTGTTAGGCCTCAATCGTTTTGTCTTTCTGACATCATGAGCTGAACGTCGAGGTCCAAGCTGAAACAAATAATTCACACTTAAATGTTATTCAATTTAAATTTTATCTGTACACTAATTGGTTAAAAGATTAGTAATCTTTTTTTATTACTATTAAAGGGATAAGGTATTTTGCTTTGTTTATGCACAAAACAAAAACGATAATTCTATTCTTTAGTGCATCATTAAGAATACAACTCCATATAAAGAAATACACCATAGTATATAGTTTGTAGCCCAATGCTATCTTGCAAAAAAAATTGTTATGTGTACTCTGGGCAAACAGATCCATTATTTACGTACAATTATAATATTGTTCTCAAGTGACAATAACCACAGGCTTTATCACAAAAAAAAATTAAAAAATATATTTCATTCTGTATTCCAAAATAAAAGTATAGGTTTCTCGTACCTGTTGAACAAGTTTGTATGTGCCAATATCATTCATGAATGTTTCCTTAAAAGCTTTGTTCAATGCCTTTCTTTTGAAAACTAAACACTGCTCTTTCAGTACCTCTGAAGCTCCTTCTGGTAGATCTGAGATTTACAAAAAAATTAATTGCAATAGTTGATACTATATTGTTTTTTTGTTGATCCCCTTATCATTAGCAGAATATGCGAGTGTAAAACATGAGCTTAGTGTATATATACTTATAATTATTGTAATATATCATGTTCTGAATTTATATACTATAATGTTTATTATATTGTGTGGTTGTAAACTCTTTAATGGGGACTGCTAATTTTATGGTCTAGCATATGTAATACATTTATCTACTCTTATATATTATGATTTTTAAAGTTGATTCACACTAATATTAAGACTCTTACTAAAAGTACCTATGATAAATTAAAATGTCCAAAGTTATTACCAATTTCCTTAAAGCAATAAGTTTTTGGCCTGATATCATAGACCCGGTAGTCCAGTATGAGAGTAACACTGAACTGTTCTTCCTCTTCTACTTGGCTCTGAGCAAAGAATGTGATCTCCATGTGTGAACCATCAAGTATTTTAAACATTTCAGCTTCTATGTTTAATAGTTTCTGTAAGAATATGTAATATCTGAGATTTATTGGTCACTATTGGAAAAAGTGATGACAATAAAAACTTAAATCTTACACAAAATATATTCGGACTAAAACAGTGGTAATTTAAATTGCAAATGGCATTTAAAATGCATACCTAAAGAATACTTATGATCAATTATTATTTTCTGAACAATTTTATATCTGGTTATACAATGATTTTTACTTAAAACATTAAATGTCTCAGAGAAGGTAGTTAAAAAAAGAAATTAATCTAATATTTTGTACAACTTTAACATTAAATTCAAACAATACAAATTTAAATTACCCAAAGCAATATATATTTTATTGAAAGTTCCAATTTTATTTATAACCATACCTTCAATGCTTCAAATTGCTCTAATCTATCATAATATGCTACTAAGGCCTTTCTGATTGAACCAAGACAATCTGGCATCATGACATTATCAAAGTCTTCCATCACAGCCTTTAAGTTGAAACCAACGGGAAGTGAAGATTTAGATACCACATTCCCATCTGCAATAAAACTAATATTATTACAATTATTTTGAATATTTTTATTATTATAATAAATATAATTTAATCATCCCCTTATAGAATATACAAAAGTTTGTCTATACTCCGTTGATTCATTGTATTACAATTAACTAACACTTTCCAGTGAAACAAAAACAACTTAATCATATATTGAATGAACAATATTTGGATGACCACCGATATGATATAATTTAAATCTTATCAATGGACTATATGATTCAATAATGTAACAAGCCACAGAAGTACTAATAAAAGTTGTAAAGATTTAAATGAGAAAGGCAAACTTATGAAATAAAATAAATGCTACAAAATGTGTTTAAAAAATAGGCATAACACAGTTATTATACATATATAATTACACAGTGTTACTATCACCATGAAAGTGATTGTCTCTATTGATTTTTAGAATCTTTTATTTAGAGATGTATTTTGGCACTACGTGGCCTATTTAATGTTATGGTAATAGTTGTACCATACCAGAACTCATGTCAATTCTAAGGCCATGTTTGACAAGATGTCCAGAACTATGCTGCATGTGGTATACAATGCAGCAATGATCATCCGCTACATAAGATTGAACTTCCATGCCTGTTAGCATTGATATTAGTTCTAGACTCCGTTTCAGGCTTTCTACGGAGTTACTCAGGACAATTTTCTGTAATAAATAAAATTAATATTAAAAATGAGTAAAAAATAATAAGTGAGATATGTCTTTAGCAGCATTCCACCTCATTTATATATTTTATATCAAAAAATACCTGCGGTCTGATAAAAGTATCTTTTTTTTTGTTTATTGGAGAAACTTTTTTCCGATACTTATTTCTTTGAATTTGAAAAAATTCATTATGTTTTTCCTTTAATTTATTTTCTAGTTCTTTTATCTCGTCTCGGAGCTCTGTATTATCTTCTGCTATCTTCGTTGCTGTTAAAATAAATAGTTGATTTAAAAGCGTTCTCTAGTTTTATGAAAATCATAATATTAACAACCTGATTTTGATGCAAGAAAATTAAAATTTTAAAACAGTTGGCGTCAACTTACCACCCTTTTTAAACAACTTTGTAATTTTCATCTGTTTTGTATTTGTCATTTTAAATTTATATAGTATTAACAAATAAAATTCAAGTAACTTTTAAAATAAACAAAGTACAAACCAGAAATTTAAAAATGACTTTGACAGTTAATTTTTCAAATTTTAACTGTCCCCATCATTTTGACATTTTAACACTGACAGCATCAACTTTTTTTCTCTTGAAAAGGGCAAAATAATTGCTCCGTTCAGCTTTAACAAATATTGCATGTTTGTAATTACTACTAGTTGTATAATTATTAAATAATTATTTACAAAACTTACAAATAGATCATAGATACGAGGAATTTATAAAGGCAGTTATTGTTTAAAATCTACAACAACAAAATAACAAGATTCTACTGTTACATATAAAGTATAGCAGCAGTTTAACCTCATTTGAAATATAGTTATGATGTTATGGAGCTCCGTAACCGTAACTGAAACTTTCAAATATCTAAATAAAAATATATTTATAACTGTAAACGACAAAAAAAAGTTTATTATAGTTTGGTTTTTGCATAGTGTTTACATTTAAAAAGAGTAGCTAATTGTATTTTAAACATATTTTATTTTTTCGGTGATAATACCTAAGACTAAAAAATAGTCTACATATAAAGTCAAATTAACATCTTGTATTTTTCTTTTATATTTTCTAAATGTAACTATCCGAAACAATCGGATCTGAAAACGGTAAAATATTGTTCATATATCCGTATCCATATTCAGATCCGAAATTACATACCCATAAACGCTTTAGAACATTAAGTAAATAAAAATAAAAATCATGAAAAAAGATGTAAAAAAATATTTATTTTGAAGATATGTACAACATGTTTATCTTATATTATTATTTATGTCACTGTGGTCTGACCTCTTATTTTATATTTGTTTATAAATAAGACTTGGCTACTAATATCACTGAATTTTAAGTAGTCATTTTAGATAGATTTAATATAAGTGCAAAAATATTATTTTAAATTTCTCATCGTCATTTAAAAATAAATTCTTTAATTTAAAATCAAATACATAATATATTTACAGAGCTATCAATTTTAAGTCTTGTTCTGACAGTCGCCCCTCATTCAATCGCACTCGTAATCTGCAAAGAAAAATAAATAATTAAAATTTATCCATAAATTAAACTCAAACTTGTACTATGACAATAGATTAATGTATGCAAGATAGACAATACATTTATGTTGCTTTATGCCTTGTAAAGTCCGTTAATATACAAAATAAGAGAAACATTACATTTGGGATGAAATATTTAAATAAAGAATATATACCTTTCCTCGTTATGCTTAACAGACCAGAGCTCAGGCATGTATTTAGGACACATGGAAGAAAGGAAGTGCTCCCTCCATTCTTCCTCCAGTCGAAGCAGTCCTTCATGCTCAAGATAATATTCCACAACTTTGTAACCGTGGGATTCATAGTCTGCGTTCTCGTAACTAAATAAAGGCAAGAGGTTATTTATAAAATTAGATGTTGAACTTGTTGATTCAAAAAGTCCGACATGGTTCAAATTTACTATTTCTGTAGAAACAATAAATAAAATACAAAATAGGTTGATAATTCATACATACACAACTTGTATTTCAGCTGCTTGTTGTAGCAGTTCCTGCGTGACCTCGTCATGTTGCAGATAGTGCTGCAGTATGATTGACTCCAACTCCTTACGACGCGCTTCTGGCAACACATGCTTTTTGGACTGGTAGAGCAAAGCGCGAGCCGCTGAACGAATTTTTCTAAAACAATATTTCAGTAATAAATAAAATTTATTTGTTCTGTTCTTCGATCGAAAAACGGTATCAGCAAATAATGCCTCACTTCAAAATGGGGTCTTATTTCAATTAAGTTCACTTTCGATTGCGCCAACGTGTTAACATGCCACAATGTCTCAGTGTGTGTTTGAAAACTGTAAAAATAACTATTGAAAAATAAATGTATCGGATTGAATAAAATACTTTAATTGAATATACTTCGGTAATTAAATCTGTTTTAATTTAAATAATAAATTATCCAACTATTTATATGAAACAATATTATTTTAAAAATAGATAAATAAATTAAAAGTTTTTAACCAACCCACGCGCCAATATTAGCCAATGTTTGGCCAACAAATGGTTGCTTTAGAACAGTGAATCTATAGAGTAGTTGTATAATTATCGAAATGACAACTCCCTTTTTTTGAAATTAGTTAAAAATATTATATTGTCGAATTGATTTTCCTAAGATAACCTTTTTAAATATAATAGTTGGATTAGCTCCATTATTATTGGTTGTGAGACCAAGCACAATTGAGGTTCCCATTATTTTTTAAATTTATATAGTTAGTGGCAGATAAGCACAAGTTGACAAAATTTAACAAGTAAATTAGTTTAACAATTTTTTTTTAAACTAACAACTTATGTAAATAATTAATTTGATTTCCCTTCTAAGTAAAAATCTCGAAGTCATGATAAGGCATAAGGTCCCGGCACACGCAGACCGTAAGACACGGACACAGTACGCACACTCACTTGCAGTCCTTGTCCTCCAGCAGCTTGCCCGCGTCGTGCGCGGCGAGCGGCGCGCGGCAGCGGCGGGCGAGCGCCTCGCGCACGCGCTGGTCGCGCACGTTGCTCGTCTGGTGGCACTCCACGCACAGCAGCACCACGTCGTGAGAGGAGTGATCTTTCATTATCTCTGCAACGGGATCATTCTTTCTAATTCAATATATATCATAATGATGATGATGTCCTGACCGTTTCCTCTCATAAATCTTGCTGCCAATAAAAAATTTTCGAGAGCAAAGGTCAATAACTTAAATTTTATTAATCTAACGTGGGATTAGAACCCAGGACCTAGGGATCTGCAGCTTTATATTTAGGCACGAGACCGACGAGGCAGTCAAATCATCATTGGTACAACAATGTATACGATGTACATTCTAAAAAAGAAATAATCCTTTGCAATATTAATCTAGATAAAATGATCGTATTTACCAGGAAAATATTTCCTATACTCTCTAGGCACGACGTTTTTTCGTATGTATGAATCCTTAGCCCCGCAAACAACACATTTGTTCTCTTTAGTGAGCTGGTAGTATCGGCCGACGTCGCCCACGGAGCGCCCCGCGGGCTCGAAGCGCAGGCGCACCGTTAGTGGATCTTTATTGACTATATCTGCTAGTTCTTTTTCGACATACCTGTATACATCATACATTTAATTATTATCTGTTTATTATATGCGTTATATAGTGTTTGCAGATACTAGCTAAACAAATTGCCTGTCAACTTTTAGTCAGTCATTTACAAGTTGTGCCTAAATTATTAGGTTTTTAAATTCTACTTTCAAATATTTTATTTTTTATTTCTTTTGATATATTTTTTAATAGTTATTATATTGTTTGAGTTGCTTTATCGGTATCAAATGGCTGAACAAATAATAATAAAAACTACTTCATAAATATGTAAAATGTACAATGCACAACCTAACGCAGTGGATTTTATGTGAAATTGATAGCAATTAAATTCCTTATGGAATAAATTTGGGCAAAGGGGAGTTTTTCAATATGAATATTACCGGAGGCAAAATAAAATCTTGCCTGGAAATTTGTCATATCTGCTGTTAGAACCATAGAAACTGGTATATCGGCTTCTGCTGAATGTATTGTCGTATCTTTTATATTTAATAATAAGTTAATTAATAATTCGAAATCTTACCATATAGCCTTTTTATTATCACAAGTACAGAGTAACTCTCCATCTGGTGCTTGCAGAAAACAGTTATGATACAAGGGCTTAGATCGAGTGGAATGTGGATACTTTTTGCTAAATATTTCTTTGGTTCCCTTTGTGTCTTTATCTTTGTACCTGGAATAAAAATATTTTAATTTAAATTTCAATAGGATTTTACTTACTTTTTAATTTTCTAGCATTTTTACAACTACATATATAATAATATAAGTACATATACAACAAAAGTTTGGGTTTATTGTTTTGAGTGTGTTAGTTATGACAAACTAAATAAAATTCAACAATTTATTTCATATTTATTTATATAATAGTATCTTTACTTATAAAAATTATTAAGTAACTAATAAGTAAGTTACTATGTAATTCTTTATTTTCTTCTTTCTTTTTTCTTTTCAGTGGTTTGTGGCACCCATGTTTTGACTTACTTTCTTAAACTAATTGATTTTTTTGATAGAAACCAACTCCTAACCAAAGTTTTGGGCACAGGACATTATGTATTTATCCCAAAACAAAATACAGAGCTACTTACTCTGTGGTCTTTTTTTTAACTTTCTGCTTTGTTTTGAAACATTTATCTAAATACTTTGAATAGTTTACTTACTCTGTGGTCTTTTTTTTAACTTTCTGCTTTGTTTTGAAACATATATCTAAATACTTTGAACACATCTGATGTATTTTATTCCAATGTTCATTATTATTTCTTCTCCATAATGATAACAGCGGACTTCTATGGTAGTCATTGACAACTTTCACAAATATTTTTATTGCAACATGAGCGTCCAAAGCTGCATATTGTATTTGTCGTTCTGTTAGCTCATCTGCACCCCAATTACTACATCGTACCTATTAAAAAAAAAAACTATTATTAAATAAATGAAGATAACATAAAATGAAGCAAGATTGTCACAGGCAATCAAAGTCTATGTGGATCCTAAAAAATGGTTGGTTATTCAAATTCGTGACTTATCACTAACTTTTCATGTGCTTCATTTGTATTTATAAATTACTTGATACCAATAATTGACGGAAAACATTGTGAGGAAACCTACAATGTGTAAGAAATATAATATAATTAAATTCTATGATAGATATATCCGACCATCCTTAGCAAAGAAACATGATAGCTTAAATCCCAAATCTTTTTAATAAGTGTCTCTACCGAGAAGAAATACACTGAAAAGCTTTCATTATTACAAATTATACTACAACATTTAAGTGTCAATCAATACAGCAAACATTTAAGGTTTTCATACATTTTCTTACTTTAAAATGAATATTTTATTATTAATATGATTTTTATCACTGTAATTTCATCCCAGCTTACAATATTCTGACAAAGTACAGCAAAATCAGCTTTGCCATTTTACAGATTAACTAGCTAGTGATTTGACATAAATAAAAATATTACCCTCCAACTTTTGTCCAATACAACACCCAGGAACATCTTGGCTAAAGAAGCCAGACCACCTGTATCATATTTACATAATTCCACTATATGCCTTATATCCAAAGTACTCTTCAGGTGAACTGAGTAGTCCTTTGCTAGGTATTTTGCATCATCACCCGGAGCAACACCCACTTTGTATATACTTTCATCCTCTAAGAGATCCTATAATTTAAAATAATAACAAAAAAATATATAAAATTATACATTAAACAAAACACAACTTGGTCTACAATATGTAGGGGTATGAGTCATGAGCACAACATTTTTAGGTCTCCTTGGAGGAATGAAGGAGATGGGGGAGCTGGGGCGATTGGTTCATTAGTTGATGCTTGTCTGCTAATATGTGTTCACCACTTATGCCTACATGTATATGTATTATTAATTTACGTTATATTTTCCTTAGTGATATTCAAACTTAATTTTAATTATAATATCATTATTAAACTATGTTTTTCATTGTAAAAATATGTTTAATGGATTTATACAATTAATTTGTCATAATTTTCATAAACTTAAATTCTTATTAAAATTGATAAGAAGTTGATTATGCTGTAACAACATAGGAGTACAACATTTTTCTTTTTATTTATTTGATGAAAAGAACATTATTAAACTCTTACTATAATCATATACAAAAAGGCTAACAACCAGACTGACCTTTAGAGATTTAGGAAAAGACTTCATGTGACTAAGTCTAAATAGAACACAACATCCATCGTAAGTAGAGAGTTGTAGCAATGCAACAGGATGTCTTTTCCCTTGCTCCGTGACCCATTCACAATCAAAGCCAATAGCATGATGTTGAGTACAGCGTCTGTAATTTTTGTGATTTAATAAAGTGTAAGCTAATATTGTTTGAATAAACTGTGGGCTATTTTATTTGTCATTTATTATATTATGAAATATTAATTATAATACAAGACATAATAAATTGCACATAGGCATATTGTGCACATACTTTAATAAATATCCATATGGCTTCTGATTACGAGGTATACATCTTTTTTTCCAATATTTTATATTTAATTGCACCATGATTTCATGGTTATTCCATGACTAAACATGAATATACATATTTCTTTCAACATTTGATATCTTATTTCATCATGATTTAATATCATGAAATATGATAACATTGATATAAATCTATTTAAAGAAAAAAAAACAAATTTGGATAAGTAATTTTATTCACAGTTACAGCATGGAATGAAAACAAACTATATTTTACTAAACTAGCAAATGGCAATATTTTCTGTAATTATAGAACACTTGAACTAAAGATGTAAGATTTTGTATTATAATTGATAAAATTGAATAATAAAAAGTTTTTATTAAATCCTTAAATATAACTAAATACATACTTTTTTAAACTATTAAAATAATTACTAATTAATTTAAAAATGTTTACAAACCTACGTAATTCTTGCACCATTTCCTCACAAGATTCTTCAGAGGTTATTATTTTGATAACTAAATAATCTATTATATCTGAAGGGTTTTTCAGTTTTAATGTCTGCTTCAGAACGAAGTATGTGATGCCTGCAAAACCCAGTGCTACAGCAGAGGTAAGGCCGACTTGTAACTTTGAAGGAGTATTCATTTTGAATTATTTTATAACGTTACATTAAAATTTATAAACACACAGTATTCGATAGATAAAAACGATGAATACTATATTGAGTGCCTACTTTCGCTTTTAGTTATATTGTATTCACTTTCGCAAAAATTCAATATTTTTATTTATTTTAGAAGGCAATGTGTATTTCGATAAACTTGAGATAAGATAATGTCAATAAGAATTAAGAATGATTATGTCAACTTCAAAGTTCAACACAGAATACATTATATTGTTATTAGTTGCTAGGAATAAATACTCCTTATTCGAAATTAAATCAAAAATAGTTTCAATTAATGACATAATATGTATTTGATATGATCACCTGAAGTTATCAAAGAATTTTGATAATAACATGATTGAAAAATTATTGTAATATGTATTGGGTGAAGCTAGCTGCTAATACTAACTACTACTAACTAAAAAAAATGCCTAAGACCTTGGAATTTCGCCTTTAAATACATATAAAATAGTTTGCATTCGTTTTATAGATGGTAGGTACCAAAAGTCGCCTATTTTCCATAGACCATGTACCACATAATAATTATTTAATAATTATAATTCAGTATATTAAATAATATATATATATATATTAGTTCATTCGGATAAAATTCCGAAAAGGCATAGCGTTAAATTCCTTGAAATTGTATACTGATGTATTTTGACTAGCTAAGTACAAATATGATAATTAATATTGGCGCAATTTTAGAATATGTTTAGAAAATTATTTTCACCTTTACTGTAACACACAACACATTTCTGTTATCGTTTAATATTTCTGCCTGCTGCTTACTTTTATATTCATTAAATCTTAACTATTTAACAGAACAGTACAGCAATATGCATTCGTTTACCTACACGCGGCATAAGGAAAAGGTGTCCACAACTCTACAATGTTTTTATAGTTTTCAGACATTTATGGTCATAGACTATAATTATTTGCAGACTATAATAAATGTAAGCTTGTGCTAAACGTCAAAACTGTCATGGATGCAAACATGAACAGATGTGTATGCTAAATGCGGTACTTAGTAAATTATAAATAATACTGATTATTCAATATCATTTGTCAATAATTTTCGTCGTGTTTTCTGTAAATTATGGCCGGTGAAAGGAGTTCAGAACGCCGCAGATCACGATCACGGGAACGCCATGAAAGAGATCGTGAAAGATACGAAGATCGCGAAACTTATAGGGATAAAGTAAAGCGGCGCGATAGATCTAGAAGCCCGAGAAAAGACCGAGAAAGGTCACGTAGCCCTACGCGAAAAGATGACCAGCGCACTCGAGAGAGAGAACGCTCAAAAAGCCCGAATCGTAAAGACCGCGGTAGGTCAAGGAGCCCTAAGAAACGTGATGGAAATAGAGAACGTCGTCTTGAGGACAGAGAAAAAAGTAAATATAGAAAAGAAGAAGAAAACAAACAGGAAGAAGAACAAGCTGCAAAAATTGAGGAGGATCAACCGAAACAAATCAAAAGAGAACCATTATCCTTGGAAGAACTTCTTGCTAAAAAGAAGGCTGAAGAAGAAGCTCGTAGTAAGCCAGTTTTCTTAACGAAAGAACAGAGAGCTGCTCTTGCACTAGAGAGACGTCGTGAACAAGTTGAAGCTATTAGAGCTAATATTGAAAAACCGGCTATGGCTACAATTGACCTTACAGGAACATCGAAAAAAGAAGAAGAAAAAAGATACAGGGAGGAACGAGACAGAGAAAGGGAGCGTGAAAGAGAAAAAGAAAGAGAACGCAAATATGAAGAAAGAAAATCAGGAAGTGACCGTAATAGAGAAGATAAAAAAGAAAAAAATGAGGAGTACAATAAAACAAAGGATAAGGAAAGGGAAGAAGAAGCTATTAAAGCTAGATATTTAGGTATAGTGAAGAAAAAGCGTAGAGTTCGGAGACTAAATGATAGGAAGTTCGTTTTTGACTGGGATGCTTCAGAAGATACCTCAAATGATTATAATACACTATACAAAGAAAGACATCAAGTACAATTCTTTGGGAGAGGTCACATTGCTGGTATAGATATTAAATCACAAAAGAAGGATTATAGTAAATTTTATGGTAATTTGTTGGAGAAACGGAGAACAGAATTGGAAAAGGAACAGGAGAAACTGCGCTTGAAGAAAGTAAAAAAGAAGGAAGACAAACAAAAATGGGACGATAGACATTGGTCTGAGAAAGATCATGATGAAATGACAGAAAGAGATTGGCGTATTTTTAGAGAAGACTACAATATTACAATTAAGGGAGGAAAAATACCTAATCCCATAAGATCATGGAAGGAAGCTGGCTTCCATAATGATATAATGGAAATAATTAACAAAGTTGGTTACAAAAGTCCAACACCCATCCAAAGGCAGGCTATCCCTATTGGGCTACAGAATCGAGATATCATTGGCGTGGCAGAAACTGGATCTGGTAAAACTCTGGCTTTCCTTATACCTTTATTGACTTGGATTCAATCATTGCCAAAGAGTGAACGTATGGAAGATGCTGACCAAGGTCCTTATGCTATAATTCTAGCTCCTACCCGTGAATTGGCTCAGCAAATCGAGGAAGAAACAAGCAAATTTGGTATTCCTCTTGGCATTACTTCTGTTGTTGTTGTTGGTGGTCTTTCAAGAGAAGAACAAGGTTTTAAGCTGAGATTGGGTTGTGAAATTGTAATTGCTACGCCTGGTCGTCTTATTGATGTTTTAGAAAATAGATATTTAGTTCTAAATCGCTGTACCTATGTGGTTCTTGATGAAGCAGATCGTATGATTGACATGGGTTTTGAACCTGATGTACAAAAAATTCTTGAATACATGCCAGTTTCTAACATTAAACCAGATACAGATGCAGCGGAAGATGCTTCAGTATTGCTTGCAAACTACAATACTAAGAAGAAGTACAGACAAACCGTGATGTTTACAGCTACTATGCCCCCAGCAGTAGAAAGATTAGCTCGTAGTTATTTACGCCGACCAGCTATAGTATACATAGGATCGGTCGGTAAACCAGTCGACAGAACAGAACAAGTTGTATACATGATCGGTGAGAACGAAAAACGAAGAAAGTTGACGGAGATATTGCAACGTGGCGTCGAACCTCCAATTATCATATTCGTGAACCAAAAGAAAGGAGCTGACGTTCTTGCTAAAGGATTGGAGAAACTTAGCTTTAACGCTTGTACATTGCACGGTGGTAAAGGACAGGAACAACGTGACTTTGCGTTGGCTTCTCTTAAGAATGGTTCTAAGGACATATTAGTTGCTACAGACGTCGCTGGTCGTGGTATTGATATTAAAGATGTCAGCATTGTTATTAATTACGATATGGCTAAGTCTATAGAAGACTATACACATCGTATTGGTCGTACCGGTCGTGCAGGCAAAACTGGTAAAGCTATATCATTTGTCACGAAAGAAGACTCCGCTATATACTACGATCTTAAGCAAGTTCTACTTGCTAGTTCTGTATCTACATGTCCACCAGAACTAATGAATCATCCAGAGGCGCAGCATAAACCGGGTACAGTTGTTACCAAGAAAAGGAGAGAAGAAATGATTTTCGCTTAATTTTTTTTTGGTATATTAAAATGATACAACATTTTCTTTATAATATTTTATTATTTCTGATGACGTAGAATAAGTTATACTGCAGTTATAATAAATATTAACTTCTCATATTTCTTCTTTCATTTCAAGTATTATTGTACCATCAATAAGCTGAAACAAAATTAAACAAATTTGAAACACTTCATGGTCAACACATCAATGTATTTGTGTGAATTTATACATCTCAAAATATTTTTATTGAAATGTATTAACTGTGTTAGTACTTTTCTTTATTTAACAGTTGCTATTAAAAATATTTTAATCAAATACATATACGAATGTACATTTTTACTATGATACTTACTAAGTCATTGAACTAATTCAACACTTAAATAATCTGTAAAAAAAACAATAATGTAGTTATTGTTATCGTTGACTTAAGTTCTACAAATGCTAGCGGCAATTAATTACTATTCCAGTGGCTTACAATATTTAATTGCATTTAAGCTGCAAAAGAAAGTTAGTGCTGACTATGCGTTAATATAATTATAGTCAACCAAAGACAAAAGTCAAATAACAGCAATTGACAACGAAAAATGATGCGATATCATTGGTTGAGAGTTTGAATAATCCATGATAAGAAGCATTATGGATTTGCGAAAAAAATTTTCGAATTTTGAATATCGTTTAGCAGGAAAGTACCTATTTTTTTGATAATTTATCAGAAATTTAAAATTTAATACACAAACATATACTTAGATAAAATTAGTGCCTGATCAGTCGTTAGCAGGACACCGGATACCGTCTAATTTGCTTGAAAAGGGATAATTTTGTCTGAATGCCTGGCAGCCCTATTATATAATTATTATATGAATGATGATGATAATGAACGATTTGTATTTTGCAATTATTTTTGCTAGATAAATTTACCCGACCTTGTTTAGTAGGTGCTCGATAGCGAAAAAAATAAAAAATAAATAATTACTATAAAGTAATCTTACATACGATACGATAAGCATCTATCCTCAAGAAGAGAGGACCCTGCCGCAGATACAGTTTTTACACTAATTAACACTAGCTGATGTTGCATATCTCAATGAAACCTTGAAGATTTTAGACAACCAAATGTCGAGGTACTAGCTTATTTAATGGAAACCTAGTTTTAATTTAAAGGACATCAGTGCAGGTGAGGTATAGAATTCACTCACACGATTATCAAAAAATGATCCAGAATTAAACCTGGATCAATTGAAATATTTCATCAAACATTAAATTATATGTAATTTAAGACAGACATGCAAAAACTAATAATTAAATAGAAAACTATTGCGATATTTCTCCAGATATTAATTGTAATGCTTATTATTAGTTTGAAAGAACGAATGGATGACAAAATGTTAAGCTGAGCAGAAATCTCACAGCATTATGAAACATTTATACATTTCACACCACAAAAAAACAATACAACACATGCATGAGCTTAAACAAAAACCAACCCAAAATGAAGCAAATCACATGCACAATAGATTTATCTTTACTACCTAGTCCTTTTGTTTAGTTAGTTTTGTATCTTCTTCTTTAGAAGGTGGAGGCATGACAGCCTGTTTGACAGAGGAAGCCAAAGATACCGTCAAATCAAGAAATTCTGAGAAATCTTTTGGAAAAGATAACTCAGGAAATTTCACCTCCAGCTGTGGGTCTCCAGGTTTTACTAGACAACATTCAGAATATATGGATGAAATACCTTTGACACTCATTTATTTTATAATTGTTAGAATATTTTAAAACAAAACCTAATTACATGCTTATGAAAACATAGCTTCTAAATTTTTCTTTTTCTTGGCTGTTTGACAACACTTTAGAAGTGATTTTCATTTACATTGAGGATTTTGTTTAAAATATATAATCCTATAGTAAATTTAATTTATAATGTTAGAAAAGTAGACAAGACAAAAAAATATTCTTAAATTTTACTTACAAAACAATTTCCATATAATGATTACCATGAAATAAATCTGACATGTTTACTTCAGTTGATTTTGTAAAATAATAATTAAGGTCAGTTATGAATATACACACCTCCATAGAAAAAGTTGTAAGCAATGTTTATATACTGTTTCATAAAAGCTCCATTATCTTTTGTAAATTGTTTGGTCTCTTCAGGGAAGCAAATATAACCCATACCCATAGTTCCTAAGCCAGCATAGAATATTTTCTGAAATAAATAGTGGATGTGTATTAAAACAATGTTTTAATGCAAATAAATGTCTTATTTTTTAAATGATTTAGCCAATGACAAAACGTGTATTGTATTTAACTCATGAATACACTGTAGTCCTTTTAGCACCAGGCCACAGAAGTATTGGCAGTATAAGTGGAGTTAATTGGAACTGAATTGTACAATAGATTTAAAAAAAAAAGATATATTTTTAATTCAATTAATATCATACTAAATCCCAAATGGAATACAAAAATCCCATCTCACCCTGATTAATCCACCTCTGAGACCAAATATAAACCCAGTTAGACCACCCATAGCAACAGCACCATATCTCATCTCTTTGTTTTCCTCTTCTCTTAAATATTGTATAATCCCTGGAAATAATATAAAATAGTAAGTATAAATATGTTATCTTGCATATATGCTATAGTTCTTGTATCAAGGTTTATTGAATATATAATTTTTTTTTTATATTATTGCTTTTATGGTATCTAACCGTAATTTAATAACTTTGTGAATTTATTTGTAATAAAGAATTGTATACTAACACTCGGATCTGTCATGCAACTCAGAGTATTTATCTTTTAAAGTATTTGTAAGTTGCTCTGTGTGTGCACATCCTATCTGCACCTGCTCCCGCACAGTTTGCACAGGTGACAAAAGCACTGACCTTAAGTAAGAACTCTTCTTCTCATTTGCTTTTGACTGAATATATCTGGAAATATAATCAACAAATAAGAAATATTTATTTATGCCTTTCATTTACATAAAATGAATACATAAGGCCATAAAAGAATTTTAGTTTGATTTTATAAAAAAAATAAACTATAAAATTTTAACAATACCACAAAGTAGTAGTGTTAGAGGTGGTTACTTTTAATTTGCTCTGGAACATAATAGCCGATTACTATGTCATCTCAATTTATTGATAATAATGTTAAGAATACACACTCTCCATAATCAGCATGTGGCGCTTCATAAATGGGCAAATCAGATGGTTTCATAGGTGGTGGTAAAGCCGGATCATTCGAAGATCGAATTGGTGTTGCAGCTTTGACAACTGGTACTAATGCAACCAGGCCAGATCCAAATACAACTTTTCGAAACATCTATAATGTAAGGAAAGATAATATATAAAATACATCTATAGAGATTAAGACAAAGATTCAGAACAATAAATAAAGTGTTAAAGATCCAAAAATTTTACCTCTGAAGATATATATGATCGAATAAGTTACATAAATATAAACAGTTTCCAGCTAAATTTTCGAAGATCAGCTGCTAAGTGACTTTGAGTGACAGTTGATATGACATTATATAATGAAATCGGATAAGCGTCCAATAATTAGTATTGGTTTTATATTAATATTAGTTTTTGTTTTTGTTTACTGCACTATTTCCAGCAGTATAAATAAAATTAACTCATGTACATGTAACG
Organism: Vanessa atalanta; assembly: GCF_905147765.1. Classification (NCBI taxonomy): domain Eukaryota; kingdom Metazoa; phylum Arthropoda; class Insecta; order Lepidoptera; family Nymphalidae; genus Vanessa; species Vanessa atalanta. The sequence continues at coordinate 2,839,934 of NC_061872.1, read as the reverse complement.
ATCTTCTATTTTAAATGTTCCAGAATATGGTAAAAAAGGAAATTGGTAGGTAGCATATTGGAATCGAACGATTTTATGTCAATGTCAAATTTTCTGTGTCACTGTTCGTAACTTCATAATTGTCATATATTTTCTTTTAACGTCTTTGTCTCATCCGTGATTGTGATTTCTGTGCACATTGTAAAAGTGAAATCGGTCTATATTAATATACTTTTATAGTAAACTACAATAATAGTACAATTTGTTTCCAATTTTCGTAATAGTATATCTTTTTTTTATTCCCTCATCTTTGTGAACAAGCTGGAGAATCAATCTGTTGTTTTCATTTAATGGTAATTGTTTAGTGAAATCTTGGTTTAAAAATGACCGGAGTGCGTGCCGGCCGCGTACCCAAGCGCCGAAGAGGGCACCGCGTAAAGACTCGGTCAGGTAATAGGAGGCCCGCATGTTAGTGCTTCTCCGTCGTTTTTAAGACTGCGGATTTGATCTTTGCTTGCAGGCTTAAGATAGTGTAGAGCTTGAATGAAATATCATTAATGGGATATTAATACAGTATTATTTGCTGCCAAAATTCTATGGAATTTAATTGGTTAACTGTTATTAGAAAAAAGTAAATTGTAACCAAAACGGCATTGGTATTGGCTCTATTGAAATTTATATGTAGATTCCTCAAATTACAGTTTATTGTTATTTCATGGTTTTAGATTAAATAAAATATCCCTACAGATAACTCATAATATGTCTTATAAATTCAAATAATTTATATACTATTTTTTAATATAATGTAGTGGCAATCATGGTAATATTTATTTTACTGAATATAAAGCATTCACATTTATTTTTTAATTTTATCAATATTGTATCTCAATTATTTTGTAGTAAAGTAAATTATATACACTGGGATGTTTAACATTTTACAAATGACAATTTGCAAAAAAAATCTAACAGTTATTTGCAACAATAAAATAAGTTGTTAAAATGTGAAAGCTCTCACTAGAAAATTTCATTTATTACTTCAAAACAACATTAAGTAACTTTGTCTAAGTTATTTTAATTTAAAAAAAAAAAGTATCTTTTCACAAAATAAGTTAAATATACATTTATATTGATTATTTCATCAAAATTGCAATGGAATGTTGAAAGTAACAGATCGTGAGTTTTATAAAATAGGTTGTATAATTTATTTTAATATATTACTTGAGATACCAAATCACTTTTCAATATCTTAATTTTGGCAGCAAATAAAGAGTTTATTCAACCTTCATAACTACGCATTACATTTAAAATGATAATAACATTTTGGTTTTTTATACTAACATAAAATTACATTGATCCAGGAATTTAAGGTGCATGATGAGAGTAGAGTGATGATCAGATAACCTTCCCGAAGAGTCAAGGTTACAAGGCCGAAGATCTTTGGAATGAAATGGTATATAACCATTATTGTAAATATTTTATCTATACTATCAATATTTTTGTGATTCAAAAATTTCAAACATGTAAATGGAATGCTTTTTTGTTATTGATGTAGTTTATTTTTTTTATTTGGTAACATTTCATAAAATAAAAAACTAAATATAATGTTTATAGGTTGAATATATGTAATTGTTTTTTTTTTAAATTAACGTTAAATTTAGTTTGGGCTTCTATACCATATAGTTAGCAATAATTTGTGTCTACAAATTGTGACAGATGATGATCATTAAAATAATCTATTGAAAAATGTAGAGAGTGTAACATCTTTAATTAAAAAAAAAAATAAGATAAATGAATGCAACTGTTTTCGTTAATTTACATAATTTTAATTCAAGCATCAAAAATTGCTGGATGGTTGATTCTTGTGTTTAAAAATGAAAAATGAAAAATTGAATTTAAGTAATGCAAAGAAATGCTTAATACCTATAAATTGTGTCTCTTTTGTTTGTGTTTGTAAAAGTACTACAGATTATAAAATAATTTGATGCTTGAAGTAATTTGATTTTGTTAAGAGCATGCTTTTAAGTCTTTTTATTTCTATACACAATTGATTTTATTTGCACGGATTATGATTTTAATGCACTACTACTATTTAAGTGGGAAAATGAAAGTTTTATTGGTCATAACTAACATTAATATAAGTTGCGTAAATTTCGTGGCGATATGGAAACGTTGCGTCAATTGTTCACTGCCTCGAGGTGGCTATTATCTCGGACGTGAAAGGAAACTTGGTTTAATGCTTTGAAACAGTGGCCCATTAGCATAACAATCACAGCTTACTCTAGCAATTATGACGCTTGCTTAGCTGTGAGCGTCTTCCTTATTTTTTGTTGTTCGATTTTATTGTGACCGAGTGTTACCTTGCTACAACTTAACAGAGGGAGGCGTATGACTTCTCACTGATAGTAAGTAGCTGCTCATTGAATTTGAAATTATATATTAACGATATAATTATTAAGATGTTATTTATTACGTATGACGACACTATTACGGCATTACATGGGAGTTTCGGCCTCTGAACATAGACGACATATCTCGATCGACACAAAATAAGATTATTCATAATAATTTTCTGCTTAGAAAATTACAGTGTATTCAATCAATGTTGTCTATAATTTGTTGATTAGTAAATAAGTTTATAAATTGCAATATCTAAAACATGTTCATTACGAAGACGGATTTATTAAACATTACAGAACTACATAAGATTTCTACTCGTGATTACGTTTTGCTACTTAACTTATCATCGAAAAATAAGTGCAGATTAAAAATAAAAACAATCAAACCACTAGTTAACTTTTTAAATTAAGTCTTTGTCTTAGTAGGATATCAAAACTAAGAAATAAGAAAAGTAATTAGTAAGGGTTTATATTGATTTATATATGAGAAAAGTCTACGTATTTTATTCTAGTTTGTTCCAGATGCAGTTACATAGATAATTTATCCGATAATGACTATTAAATAGTTCAATACAAAGTTAAATTATTAATAACGAAGCGGCTTGTTGATACTATGTTCTATGCGATATTGGTAGCGAATACAAACACGAGTATTCTATAACTATGTCTAGTATATCGTAAAATATATAATTATGTCTGTTCCTTTTAGTATTTTCTTTTCTTTTTTCTTGCATATACGAATTTTATCTAGGTATTTTACCAACACATATCTACTATATATAATGCTATCCCCTGAATATAAATAACAATAGGCACATCAAATTAAAATTCTTTATTTTATTTACATTAAATTTTTATATTCTCGTAGGTTTCTAAATACCTATTGATATCATAGAGAAACTTGAGATAGCCGCCACCGATACACGAGCTAATCAAAACATCAGGCGGAATAATTACGTAATAAGAGATTATAGATAAAATGTCGTCTATCGCTAATAGATGCTACTTTATATTTAAGATTTTAATCGATCTGTAATTAAAACGCATCACAATGTATGCGGTATCATCGGAATACAGAGACATATCTTTAATTATTGTTATCACTTGAAAACATGATAGTGACATGATTTTCACGCTTTCGATACAAGGGGTTGTTATTTTGTATCTTACCATAATCCTTTGCTCGTTACAGTATTAAGAATGATGGCAATAATGCAGGACAGGAATAGTGAGGACGTACCTCGGGAATTCCTCGAAACGGGTCGTACAGGAAGGCGCAACGCCATGCCTGATATCTTGCATCCTCAAGGTGCGGAGATGACAACGGCCGACCTGCCATCCAGACTGCAACAACTTGTCACTACGGGTGAGTTTGGTGTACTGTTTAAAAATTACATTAAATGCAGCTGAGACGAGTGATATATTTTTCTTGTATACATGTATAAAACGAGGATTGTTTTAAAGGTTTGTGAGCTGAATAAACTGTTCTGAATTATTTATTCGTCGTCACTATGTGAGCTTCCATTTCGTAAAGTAATTTGGGCATGTTTTGCTAATAGCTTACCTCGGGCTTCAAAATAAGCATTGGTTTCTTCGTTTGATGCTAATTTATGTACTTCTTAATGTTTTTGTTTTTAATTTAGATAGAGAAGTAGATATCATGGTTCCTTACACTAAGTTATGAATTCTTGGACTATTTCCGAAGAAAGGAACCCAGAATTCTTTTTTTTTATCGGACCTATGTCTAGATTGATACGATAATTTAAGCTTCCAGTGGAGGTATAGATTTCATATAGCAATCATAAAAAACAACAGCTCGAAAATGTTTCACTCTTGAGCAAATTTCTTGTCCCCTTTTATTTTAGCTATAATTAAAGAAAAAATATTTTTATATAATTTTTAAAAAGCAGATAGGTAATACCTCCTAAAATCGAAATAGAATACGTTCTACGTCTTCTATTAGTAGATACTTCTGAATAAACATTTTATTCTTTCACCCTCCCTGAGAGGAATTATAATTATGAACAAAACCTTGTGCAAGCCCGTCTGGGTAGGTTAAGGAGTACTGTTGCGTTCAACTTAGATAAGAGAAAGTGACCTAGAGTAAACTACAGGCACATAGGCAGTTCTTAGTTGATGGCACATTCGCGTTGTAAGTATGGAAAACTAGTTTTCGCCTGCGACTTCGTTCGCGTTTTAGGGGTTGGTTTTAGGATTTATTCATACAATATCTTAATAAATAATAGCCTTTGCATTATGTACTGGTGTGTGGTGTATAAGCTATATAATTGTAGTTTCAATAAAATCCGTTCAGTATTTTTTGCTAGTAAGACTAACAAACATACATACATACAGACTTTCGCCTTTATAATATTAGTATGGATACTTCTAACAATGCGAGCGGTCGTAACTATTTTCAAGGCCGACTAAGTATAACGAAATAAAACTGAACTCATAAAATGTCAGCGGTGTTTCCCCGGACTCGAATCCCCATATTCTAACCGCTGAGCTCAGATTTTTCAGCTTAACGACTATTTACGTAAAATTGATAAACACATTATCAAATTATACTACAAGATACTATTAATCAAGATAAACTACGTTGATTTCAATGTTGCGTATGACGGAAATCGCTTGTGGTTTTGAGCCGCAATAAATAATACGCCTCTATTTCATATTCACATCAAGCATTCCACAACAGCCATGTTCTATGATATATCTCTGTAGCAACGAATCTCTTATCTTAATCCAATTTGCTACTTCAGTATACAAACGCTCAACCTAATAACAAATATACAAGCAATTATTTAGCTTAAGACAATATACTAAGTGCTATTATTGTGTGAAAGTTTCGATATTACCGATCGAAGTTAGTTCGTAAAGTACGATATTATGACGACAGTAATGTGTGTTTCATTCATTTGTTATCTGTTTGACGTCGTGTGATGACACAAATCTGATAACTAATAGCCAATAAGGCTGATTAGAAAATGAATATCCCTCGTAAATGAAAATGAACGCATAAAACATTGAATATCACTTGATATTAAATGTTCATTTGTCGAAAGCTCGTCTGCCTGTTAGCGTAATTAACGTTTGTTTTACATATTGAAATATTGAGTTTCTTTGACGTATTTTTTTTAAGGTTAGTTTACACTTTCGTAAGAGCGTAATTTTTTCTTTGTTTATTTGGTACTAATGCTTTGATTATCAATTGTAAGTTAATACATGGTATGTTTGAGTCTGCTATGACATGAAACAATTTTTTTTAGTTAGCTGAACACGTGACGTTCTCTGTGCAAAATTTATAACAGTTTATAGCAAACAAAACACATGTAGTGTTAGTACTAGTGTATCTACTAGGAATTAATATCTTAGTGGTAAATATACAAATAGATACGGTCTTTGAAAAATTTTAATTATCTTCTAATTAACCTGATTGATCAAAAATACATAAACAACACTCAAGTTATCGAAAAGTTAAATTATATTAATCTTTATTTAAGAAGAAATTAAGAAATGACTGATTTCAAATAAAAATCAAATACAAACTTCTACCCTCTTATAGTTTAGATAAAAAGTAACCTATTTATTAGAACTCAAACTATCTCAGTAGCAAACTTCATCTAAATCGGTTCAGCGGTTTAAGCGTGTAAAGGTAACAAACATAGTTACTTTCGCATTTATAATATTAGTAGGAAGTAGGACTAGCTAATGGCCAGCATTCCTTTTAATTTTCGTAGACAATTACCCGATATGACTCGCGCGTCATCTGCGTTAATGACACAATGCCAGAAACCGTGAAGGTTTCAACATCAACGTCATCAACTGTACAAAGTTTCAACTCAATCGGATGAATAGTTTTCAAACGCCGCACACATCGAAGAAACGATCATTATTGTGTATAACAATAACAATAATATGTAATGTACATCATTAGTGTTAATATACTTTTATATTATTAGAATTTCATTTTCTTATTGGGTAGGTTACCCAGACGGCTTCATTGGCCTGGTATATAAAAGGCCACAGATTCCGAGCTCCTGAGTTCAACCTCCGGTTGAACCAATAAATAATTAAATATTAGAATTCACCGTCATTATATCTTGTTCGATCAGCGATCAATATTGTATGAAATATTGCTTGATCATTTTTATTTTCTTAAATATCGTCACAACAAATTACTGACGTAAAAATGTACGTATCATTACAATAATAGGTATTTCTTTAATGCCGTTAATATCAAGTGATTATTTTTATTTATTGCAATTTAAGTCTTATTTTTGGACTCATAAGAACTAAAAAAAAATACCGAATGACGTAACGGATCGTGTATAAGGAAAATATTTATTACTTACTTTATCTACCATGAAGCTGTACTTAATACACTGGCTGAACCCGCCACTTCGCCCGCGTGAAAAAAAATCCTTATTCAGCTATTTTTTTTATGAAGATGAAGTTATTTTCAATTTTTGATATAAAATATTTAAATTATTAGGACAAAAAATAGAAGCAGCGATTGTCTAGTGTGGAGACCTTGGTTTTGTGGACTGTAACGTAAAGTTCGATACATGTCTGACTTTTTGTAGTTATGTCCATGTTAATTAGTAAAGTTTCGCTAGTATTAACGTTGAAACTACCATGTCTGTGCGCTCTGTAAGATTTGTGAAGTTTGGGTTACGAAACTTCTACTAAACTTCAACCTGTACTAGGCCAGCGTGGTAGATTTTTGCATAACACTTTTCATGCTGAGAAGATGACTGTGCCCAGCAGTGAGGCAGCTTATAAACAGGGCCAATATGTCAGACCAGTCCCACCATGCAAACTGCCAGATTAGCATACCTATGTTGGACTCCTAAACTACCAATAACGCACACGCTCGAGGTTTTCCGTTCAAATTCCATTTTTAATTTCTTCCATCTTTGAAATAAAAAAATGTTATTAACTTTTTATTTATTGTCATCCATCTTTCAAAATCTAATACGTCCGAAAAGGTGGTATCTTTACGTTTAATAAATTTCTATAAAATGTCGTAATCAATTTATTTTATGTAGGCCAATCTAAAAAGTGCATACTTTTAAAAAATATTATAAATATTTAAAAATAAATAGAAAATACTCATACTCTAGCTAGTGACACTTGTCCTGTAGCGATTAGAAAAAAGAGTACTTCGTGGATTTAATGCTGGGCTATGGCCTCTTTTCGTTTGAGGAGAAGGTTACATCTCTTCCAATGCGGCTTGCGTCTAATTTCTTTAAAATAAGACTAAGAATAAGTAGGTTTCCTCACGATGTTCTCCTGTAACGCCGAGCCACGAGATGCAATAAAAACACATGAAAATGAAGCGCATGAAAATTTAGAGGTTGTTTACATTAAAAAAGATACTATTTTTAAAATGCTTGTAAACTTTGAAAAGTATGTTTAGTTCTGAATTTTCGATTTAAATTAGAGTTTATAATATTTACTATATAGTTATTAATGTGTTACAAAACTATTTAGCTATTTATTTATTATAGACTTTTACATCTTTACATTTTATATGTATAACAAAAAAAATATATATTAACTTTTCAGATCCAGAAAGCCCTCAGCCGGGGACGTCAAAAACAGAATTAGATCCGAACAAAGTGGACGAGAAGACAGGAAAAAAGGATAGTTGTAGTTGAGCTGTCTCGCTCACACAGTCCATGCGGACTACTCAGGACTTGCCCAAAGCTTAAGTAATCTCAACCAGGTACCATAGTATTATTAAGCACTGAGTAGAACTCACCTTAGATGGTGCAGATATAGCTCCTATGTCCTGTTCGAGAATGTAGAATTGTAGATATCCAATTGTTTCGTATTATTGTGGACGGGCGGTGTCGAATTTATTTTATTAACGTGATCTTTAGTGTATCAATAAATGTAAACATAATATTCAAAAGCTTCTTTATTAACAATGTTATTTATATGATTTATTAATAACTAACTGCATAATTGTTGGTTTTAAATGTTGATGTTCGGTTTGTTTTCATATAAAGGATTTGAAATATACTAACAGTTCAGTCACGTTAAGGATCAAAAGGCTGAAAATTGTTTATACACACACATTGAAACAATAGGAATTATAAGGGCATGGTGGGCAGTTGTAATTATATATGTTTGTGTAAATTAGAATTGATAGACATACATGTTTAAACTATATAACTGTATATAGTTTACCAGTAGACGATGTTAGTGTTCTTTAGGATTGTTATATATGTGTAAAATTAGTTCGATATAATATTGATGATTACGTTGTTAGCAATATTTTTTAAACAAAACATTTTTTACATGAAATACCATAGTATAGAATAGAAATGTAATTTTTTTAATGCATAGTCCTACCTGTGAGGCTTCGAATAACTTACTCGTTTACGATTACAGTTATTAGCAACAAGCAATATATATTACATAAATAGCTTGTTAACAAATGGAATATAATTAACAATTCACTGGAGATCCTTAAAAAATAGATACTCTATTTGAATTTTGTTTGTATACTGTAATTATTTTTAGTCTAACACAATAGTTTGTTTTTACTAAAATTTATTTAAATTAAAAAATGTTTGTTTTTTTTATTTTATTAGGCTTTAACCTATTAACTGGCACTATAAATGAGATGCTTGAACATGGAATCCACTCGCACTAATAAAGCACCTAGAAAAATAATATATGTATTTTTTAATTTAAAATTCGTAATATTGCCACGGTATAGATTGTCAAATTTCGCTTTAACTGCGCAATTTATATGTCAATTGCATAACAACTGGTCATTTAGATTTTATTGTTAGATAACCTTAAAAACTTAGCTTAAAAACATAATAAGTACAATATTTTTTGTGATTTTTGAGTGAGATAGTGCAGCTTTATTGTTATAGGTTTTATATAATAGAAATTACAATGTCTTTTTTTTTTAATTCCTTATTTTTTAATAAAGGTCCGATATAATTGATTTTACGCTCCTTATTAATTTGAAAGCACAAACATATTTATTATACAATGAAGATTTGTATTCGATAGATTATGTTCTATTTTTTTTTTTATAAATTATTACATAATTTCGGTTTATATAAGATGATATGATAAGACTTTTGCTAGTATATATGTTATGTAGAATATCTGCATCACTTGCCTTCTTATAATGCAGTTACATACCAGTCATAGACGTAGACAAATAAAATTGTATTAATTTTATTTTCAAAATGTTTACCCTATTAACGTTATAGAAATATTTGTACAATTTTAATACTCATTTGGTTTCAAAATGTATACAAATGAAATGTGACGTATAATTTCAAAATAAAAGAAGGTCAAAAAGTCATTTCAGTTAAGTTACCTTTTAGCGTTCAATATGACAATTAAAAAAAGTATGATTCTTTATGCTTTTTTAATGTTTATAATATTCGTACATTATTCTTGTCTAACAACATTCTATTAAAAAAAACTCTCTGGTTTATTTATATATTTTACTACAAAAATAAACACAGTAAAGTTGGTAGTAGTAATAAATATTAGTGTTAGAATATAAATAATAGAGGAATAAATAGTGACTAGCATCCATATTGTATCTTATGACTAGATAGTAATACATAACACTATGAATGTAACTTAGAATAAACTTTGATCTTCTCAATGAATGTCTTTTTAAATAAAATAACTAAATTGCCTTGAATTTTTACGAGCATCGAATTCTTAACAACGTTTTCTACTATTTCGATGTATCGCTGTATCGCTGTCTGTATCGAGTTCTCGATTATATCTTACTATGTAAATTATCAAATGACTAAAACTCGATGTTAATTATTGATCCCTAAATATTTTAACTTTTATCATCACGAGTATTGGGCATTTTAATTATTTTTAAATAAAACATGTATATTTTGTAATGGCAGGATTATACAAAGTTATAAAGTAATTATCCATATCATATCACTTAAATGATTTATATTTAATAAAATAATAAATAGCTTTTTTTAATTCTGTGGTAAGGTTATATGAAATTGTCATAAATCCCATTTTATACATCTTAATATTGTTTTTTTATCAAGCTGTAACTTGATTAGATTTATAGTAATGTAATTTACACACCGTAGAATACAAATTTTGTACGTTTATATTATGGCATTATTAATGCTTAGGGTATAAATATGTGTAAAGTTATACTTAATATTATGATTTAGAAATATCGGACTCCCACCTTTTCATCCAAAATATCGTCATACGAACAATTATTGAATGATCTGATTTAATATTATTAAATTACTGAATGATTGAACATCTGGAGCAAAATATCAGACCGTATGGTTTGTGGAGCATCGGCTATGTTAGGTATGGTTTTCTTTTCTTATAGTACCATATCTTTGGGCAGAGGTTAACACCATTACTAACTGTAAAGTTAACTACACCTATACTAACTATCTGCCTTCATGTTCCAAATATTATATTTCAGAGTATTACAGAAAAGGAGTCAGATATTTTTAAATTAAAGTAAACGCACATTATATTCGATGTCTCTTACTACTTGTCTATACTATATTCGACTTTTTATATTGCAACGGGATATTTCACAGAATAGAGAAATAGCAATAGCTTAGTAAACATATCAGGCAAGCTTTTGGTATGTCTTACATAAACAGACACTAATATGCAAAAATGTTACAAAAAATATTTATGTTAATAATTGTCGTAGTTGCATGTCATGTAAAAAATGTATGTCCTCGCTAAATTGATCTCTCTTCTGATATATCCCACATTGAAGGATGTGAAAAATTGCCCAACATGTACATTATTATTTCTTACCATTTTTAAGTTAATTGCAAGTGTTATAGTGAATTTTTGTCAGTACACTGAAATAAAATAAATGCAAGATTACTATTATATATTATTTTTATTAAAGTTTCACATTTTAGTTATGTTAAAAAATGGTTTTATTTCTATACGATATATTTTTGCATATGTTATGGTTGTACAAAAGCAATATTAAATATTTCTAAATCCACACTAACTAAAATCCGATAGGTGTTAATTTGTGTGTTTTATTCATTAATTAATGACAATGTCTTATTTATAAATAAATATGAGTTATTTTTAATCAATCCTTACTTATATATTTAACTAATTAATTATTTGTAAATCTCCTTTCTTTATCTTATATATTCGCTATGTATGTTTTTTTGGGCTGTGTAAATATGTACTGAATATAATGATTAAATTTAGTAATTTTGTTTTATTTTACTATATACCCTAAACAGTACAATAATTTTAATAAATTCCTGCTTAATTGAAATTAAACTTAAAATTGTACATTAAATTAACTAAGAAAGACATCAAAGACTTATTTTATAAATGAAAAGTAAAATGTAATGTCAACAGCAAACTTTAAATACTACAGACATATGTGCACCCATTAATAATATTTTTAGAGCTTACTGAATATAATAAAATTAAAACAAGCGGTTGATTAACTCGGATTGTCGACCGTATTTATGGATTATATTACAATTATATAAAGGGGTAGAATAATATAAGTGCTCATATCAGCAATAGAAGAATACAGAAAAAAAAAGTAATGATGAATGTAAATATATTTAAATAAAAAAATATATTAGAGCGACATATAAAATATTAATAATGTGTGACTCATAATAGAATTTTAAATAGTAATCAGTTTTGCAGGTGTGTCAATATAATGACGTCACTCTCGGAAAAATGAATTTGACAACTGCCTATTTAAAACTTGCAACACCAGTTTGATGATTGATGTTTCACGCACGGGACGTAGAGAAAGTAATTTTATATTTTTAGTAATTTGTACACATCCAATGGTCGAAAAAACACTTTTGTGTTGTGAGAAATGCTCGTGTTGCTGTTGTTGTTTAATTTCAAGTGCCAAAAAAGCAGACTTAGAGCATTAGAATGTCGGGAAATGGTGATGACTGACACATCCATTCGTGCTTATTTAAAGTGATTTTATGAGTGTTTTAGTGTAAGTTCAACAGGATGCCGAGGGGAGAAAATAGACCGAGCGTCCTGTTATCTCGTGATGAAAATGACCAGGTGTTTAGTCTCATTGGGCCGAAGTGCCAGGTTAGTTTACTTTGACCACTTGACTATCATGGCCTTCGATGAAATTCGTGTCCAGTAGATTAAGCGTATCACTCTATCGGCCTTTTATCAGTCGCCTAAAACTGATAAAAGTTTATTTTTGACAAGCATTTGATTTATGTGAATTTCTTGGAATTTAATCTATTACCTGTTGTGCTAATGCTTCTGTTGATGTCACACTAAATAAAAAACCTGTTTATGAATAATACACAACATTAATCAGATTATTAAAAAAATAATCTTTGTCACCGAATATATTTATATAAATATTCTATGTATTAACTCTAAAACAGTGGTTAGAACGCGTGCATCTTAACCGATGATTTCGGGTTCAAACCCAGGCAGGCACCACTGAAATTTCATGTGCTTAATTTGTGTTTATAATTCATCTCGTGCTCGGCGGTGAAGAAAACATCGTGAGGAAACCTGCATGTGTCTAATTTCAACGAAATTCAGCCACATGTGTATTCCGCCAACCCGCATTGGAGCAGCGTGGTGGAATATGCTCCAAACCTTCTCCTCAAAGGGAGAGGAGGCCTTTATCCCAGCAGTGGGACATTTACGGGCTGCTTATGTTATGTTATGTATATAACATAGAAAGTGTAACCTTACAATGGATACTGTATTAATACTCACCATGTGTGGACACATCATATTATGTGGATCATGGGTGGGTCACAAATAAAATAATTATATAACAACTTCAAACAATGCACCATTAATATTCAATTACTTGTTGGTATAAGGCCAGGTGACATACAAAATACAATGTTGAATAGGGCACTTAGTTCAGGTATAGGTATGTTTATTAGAAAATATTTTTTTTAATTGATTTTTAAATATGCTTATTGCGAAAAACTGCAATGAATTTTATTCAAATCGGCTCTTATAAATTCTTAAAATAATTGTCTTCCAAGTTTTTTCTATCAATATATCATGTGATAATATACATTAAACATGAGTCATTATATTTATAATTTTTCCAATAGTAGCAAGCTTTGATTAGATCCATATATATAAATACTAGAAGGGATAAAAATAAAAAAAATATAAATACTGGATTTTATTGTGACCAGTAGCCAAACTGTACACAAAATTTCAGCTCAATGCTGTTTTAATGGAACAGGTTTAACATTCAGTTACACAAATTGACCAACCACATATACTCCCAAGTAAGGTTAAATATTTTATAAGTCTCACTGTGCTGACTGTTGTCTTTATTGTTGTATTTAATTATTATATATGTGACAAAACTCCTTTTTAAAAAAATATCATCGTTCTCTTGTTACTATCTATTATAAAATGTATATGTAAATTAAATCTATCAAATTTATATAATAACATTTTATTTCCATCTTTGTTAGTTAAATATATTAAAAATGATAATATATTTTAAAAGTAGTTTCCATAAATTTTCACAATACTGTCACACATCATTACATGCAAGGTATAGACTGAACTATAAAACAACTTCCTAAATTACGTGTGATTGTCACATAACTTGTTCTGCATCAAGACAATGAATTATTCCTCGCCTGTTACAATCATTGCATAACGAAAATAGAAATCTTGGCCATTATTTTCACCATATTATATAAATTACTTTCTTCTCTAAACATATATAAAATCTTTTTTGTGCGTATAGTGTTATGATAGTAATAATATCATAATGATATAATAATGAGTATTTGATAATTATGATTTCTGTAATAATTTTAGTAACAAACTAAATTTTACTAGGTACGAATGTTTAATTTATTTCACTCAGAGAATAAGTTAAAAATATTTTGATTCATTAATTCATTTAGTATTTAGTGTGCACATTATACTTTTTTATGTTGAAGCTTAAAAGGAAAAATGCTGTTTTCATTCCTTTATTGGAAATTAGAATGTAAACTACATTTATTATTTCAGATCATTTATATAGCTCAAGTTGACAATTCTATTTAAGGAAAGACAGGAAACAGTCTCTGTATAGTCAATGCTTGTATTTAAAAGTAGGTGAAAGTAACAATTGTTTAAGCTACTTCCACAGGACATTTCAAGTGTCAACTGTCAGTCAAATTAAAATGCAGTCCTGCATACAAATAATATGAATACTATTAAAGAATAAAGTCACTTTAATCGAGCCATGACATTATTACCTATCCTACTTATTGTTATGAAATACAAATCCACACTACCATTTTATTAGTAGGTGGTTTATATTTTTCTTTTCTATATATAAAGTAAGTAGTTGTCATCTGCAGCTTGACAAGTAATTTAGGGGTTGGTTGTCAGGTGTTAGGCAAAAATAAGCCTTAATGCCTTATGTCCTTGGAGTTCAAGCTTGCATCATATACAATTTCATAAAAAATGATTCAGCAGCTTGGCCGAGATAAGAGCAACAGGCATTTAGACAGACAGTCATAGCTACTTTTGCATTTAAAAAAAATAAGTTAAAAAGTTTTAATGAACATATAATGAATAAAAGTAAGGTAAGTTTGTACTGTAATAAAATGCCTTAATTTTCCACATTTCAGAGCTTAGCAACGGCAGTAGTACAATTATTTACAACAGAGGGACCGGCTCATTCAGAATGGAAGAAGAAAGACACAGGAGTCCTTTGTCTCATCAAAGACAACAGCAAGCGGTCCTATTTCTTCCGCATCTACTGTCTATACCGAAAATCAATGATATGGGAGCACGAAGTTTACTTGCAAATAGAATACAAGAGTCCTCGGCCATACTTACACACATTTGAAGCTGAGGTTAGTCTTTCGATGGCTTAAATTTTACAACAACTTAGTAAAAATATAAAAGCGTGCATTGGATTCACTTATTGAGGGTTTCATAACTTCCACACTATTGTATTTCCCATGGGAAATTATTGACTCAAGATTAAGGATTTTGTGAAGGTTTTCCTGTAAACCATTATTGCTATATTGTTAATTTATATTCTATTAATAATTAAGGTGATTCTGATGATGATATGATAATATCATCAAAAAAGGTCATGTTATATTATAACAATTGAGAAATTTAAATTCTGCCCAAAATTTTTTTTTTTATTATGCTTTATATTCGAGATTTGTTCGCCTAATCTATACGATATTAATATAGTGTCTATACCACTGACTTGAACCTTATTTTCTGCAAATGTTGACCAAATATATTTCGATACTCGAATCTATTGTCTCTGGTTTATTTTTCGAATGTGATGAATCAAAAACCAAAAGATTCTCATGCCTAAATGCATGATTGTTATTAGTTAAATCAGGTTTTACTCAATAATAACTTAAAATTAATTGCAAACTCGTTTCGTTTTTGTTTTTAAGTGCTAAGCACTGATATGTAATGAGTATGCTCAACACTGAGAGAATCTATAATTAATGTTATCTGTACAACTGATTACGGATATTACTAACGTTATTGCTGAAAAAATAAAGTCGTTATGTCGATTTCTAAAATATATTTTTTGTGTTATTAACTTATTACAGGAATATATGACAGCATTTAATTTTGCAAATGAAGATGAGGCAAGGGCGCTCCGTAATATACTTATCGAGAAAATTGAATTACGAAAACAAAGGAGAGAGGGTGAGTACGCAAAAGTAATAGTTACATAAAACTCCCGAATTAAAAAAAAGCGCGTAATTTTGAGAAGTGAAACCTTTTTACGTAAGAAACGTTTTACTTGAAAATCTAATCTCATCGCGTGCCATTAAATTTCACCATTACATTTGTAACTTTTAAAAATGATATATGTCTACATATATATTGTGTGTTAAATATAATATAAGTTGCTTGATATCAAACGGGACATTGGAAGAATGTAATGACCTGATACACAAATTAACTAAAAAAAAATATGTCCATTATTTTCAATTTCAGTAGAATGAAAAATCTTTAATGGCTCAAGAACGTCTAGAGGCCGTTGATTGTAGATAGTAGGGTATGGTCAAGATTCAAGAGCTCTCGTATCGTCTCGGATATTGATAGTAGAAGATAACTTAGTTTATTGCTACCGTATAATACATATTACGCTAACACTAATGTTCCAGTTTTAAATCAACCTTTTTTAATTATAAATGATTAAAAAACAAATAAAAATTACAAAAAGTTTTTAGTCGGATGTACCGATATATTAATTTATATATTGTATAAAAAGATTAAATAATCAATAGGGAATTCGATTAAATAAATTACGAAATATAACCAAATTACTTCTTTCCTCAATCATTTCATTCATCATTCACTATAAAAGGAACTGGATAATTTTACTAATGTTTTCCTTTAGCCTTCAGTTTTACCTCTGTAAAGTTGTTTCTAAAAATATTTTATGTATCCTATTTTTAAAATGTAAAAAATATATTATTTAAAAATATATATTATTATCTGTTCTATCCTATTCAACCTTAACAAGTTAAAAATCGAGTGAGCAATTCGTTTGTCGAACACAAACAATGTATATCGAAATGACAAAAGTATTTAATGTCACGTGACACGTGATATGCGAATGGCTGACGATAGAAATCGCTTCGACTCGAATCGAATGTATTTGTGTAATCCCACTAAAACCCCGCTAATCGATAATACTTCCTAAATGTTCATTTATAAACAATTATAAATAAAGAAAATTAATAGAAAACTCAATTATTTTTAGGCACACGATAAAGAAATAAGTTTGTTTTTAATTTGTGCATATGCGTGCGAGCGTTATGTGAGCGTGTGTGCGTACGCGCGAGCGTAGTGTTCACGTGGTAAGTATGTTGTGTTAGGATATCAGGTAGATCTATAAATCGTTATATCAAACATTTATAACCGATGAGTTCATTTATTACATGTTTGTATTTTACTTGCTAATGACTAAATAAAAGCTAAAACAATACAAGTGAACGAGATTGATAACAATACAGTTTGTTTATAAACAATACAATCGAATGTTTTTCTGATTATTTCATCATCAAATGGCGCATCATTACTATAATTGAAAAAAAATGACATCCTACTACGCTCGATTATCTAATTAATTGTTAAATTAAGAGAGGTAATGCCTGTGTAGTAAGTTAGTATAGGACGGAAAGACGATCATGTCATTATTGTTACTCGTGAAACATCTGAAACCGTCGTGATTAAGATAATCCATTTGATTGATTACTTCACACTTCGTTCTTAACACTATGGGTTCAAAGGATCAACGTGATTAGAATTGATTTATACGTTTTTTCATGTTTAGGCTATGTATTATATAGTTTATTTTTACATTGTTTTTGCTCGGAGGCATAAAAAAATAGCTTATGTCCCTCCTCGGAGTTCAAGTTTAATTCATATCATCAAATACCGTTCAGTAGTTAACCGTGAAAGCACAACAGATAGACAGAATTACTCTCGCGTTTATAATATTAGTATAGAAATTAAACAAAATTTTGTACTTAATGTTTACTTTAATGTACATTCGAAATATATATACTAACTAGGTAAACAGGAAAAATATTGGCAAAACGTCTTGTACTTTTTTTTCTGCAAAACATCAGATATCCTTACTTGCCGCCCATTAAATCCGGAGCCCTAGGCTCACTCTTACTCAGCTTGCTGTCAAATGCCACTGTGGCAAATTCTGTTATATGTTAAAATGCTCAATTTATGATTATGGCAATAATGTTAAGGAAAATGTGGTCTTTTTAAGTAGAATGAAACTCAGCAATAGCTCTACCTACCCTCAGATGAACAGCGCGGTTGAAAGTCTCCTTTGGCTAATATAATAAAATAACGGGCTTATGCTTATAACTGTGTACTTTTAACAAGTTTATTTCGTAACTTATTTGTTTTTGCGGATATCTTAAATACCACTTTTGTTTAGTAGGGAGGGAAATATAATCTATTAATAAGTAACTATTGGAAACTTCAAAGTTGCCGCTAAATAAAGTTTGTTTTTAAAAAAATAATAATAAGTAAGTATAACTATTGTTTACATAAACTAATTATAAATTAGATAAAATTAAATATGCTACGTTTCTGACCATAAGTTTAACAATTATTTTGATACAAGTAAAAGGAAGGAAAGTAAAATCCTATATATAATTAGGTTCAAAATTATTAGAATTAATGGGTTTCTTCAATGATAGAGATTTCTTGTTATTTAATACTTATAACACCGTTTTACGAAGATAAACAACAAGGAGACCACTCTAAAAATGTTGTCAAGATGGTATCGAATTTATTTCATTATTGAACTTTAAAATTAATATATTTTATTCCAGAACGAAGACAACGTTCGATGTTAGTTCCGCGGGCTAACAGCGCGTCGTCTTACACGTCGAACTTGTCGAGCTCGTCCAACCCGTCGGCCCGCGTGAACGGCGTGAGTGCGGCGCCCCCCGCGCCCACTCCCCCGCCGCCGCCGCTCGCCCTGCCCGCGCACACCGCCAAGACCAACACGCTGTCCAGTTAGTACTTTTCGCAACATTTATGTTAATATTTGGAATGGATTCCTCGAGAATTTCGATGGATGTTGTTTACGGCTTAACACAATATATTGTAAGTACATCACCACGTCCACTGCCCTTCATCTCAGGTCAATTCTAGCATGTCACATGTGTATAATTATCACTATTGAGTTCTTAGCCTTGTTTAGATAGATAGATAGATAGATAAAAACTTTATTGCACTCAATATCATAAAAAAAAAATAACAGTACATGGTAAAATGGTTAATTACAGAAAGTTGAAGGCAAGGGCGGCCTTATCACTAAAAGCGATCTTTTACAGGCAACCCAACAGATGAGGACAACATATTCTGTAAAGAGGGTAGTGCATATTATATTATGATGCATACATATACAATGGATTTAATATAAAATTACATATAGAGAAAACGTAAAATAAACATACATGCAAATACCTGTACATACATACACGTATATATATATACATATATACACACATACATATATATCTACATAAATACATATATACATACATACCTACCTACATGCACACATATAAATATAAAAAAGGAGTAGTTACGAAGACATATAATGATGTTTGACTCGACTTTTAAATATATTTAAGGACTGTGACATCCTAATGTCATGTGGGAGCGCATTCCATAATTTAATCGATTGGACAGTAAAAGAATCATTATAACAGTGTGAGTGGCTAAGAGGCAGCTGTAGTTTGTTGTCCGATAGAGAACGAAGATTGAGATGAAGAGAAGAATTAGAGCCAAGAAAGGAAAAGCGTTCTTTGAGGTAAGTTGGAGTTTGGGGAAAGAAAAGAATAGTGTAAAGGAGAGAAAGGGCGTGCAAATTACGTCTTTGTCTGACTGTAAGCCATCCAAGTCGGGTACGATATTCGGAGATGTGGTCGAACTTTTTCAATCCAAAAATGAACCGTATGCACATGTTTTGCAACCTTTCAAGCTTGTCAAGTAGCTCCTCGGATAGACCTAAGTAGCATACATCTGCGTAGTCTAGGATGGGAAGAAGAAGTGCATTCGAAAGAAAAATTTTAGTTTTGATTGGCAACAACTTCTTCCACCTTCTTAACGAGCCGAAAACTGCAAACATTTTCCGACTTAGATTTGACACTTGCGCTGCCCAAGAAAATTTATCATCTATTATAAGACCTAAGTTAGTAACAATGTTATTGTTGATCAAAGTTGTACCGTCAAACACTACGGGAGGAACATTAACTTGATTAAGTTTCGCAAGCTGTTTTGGATTGCCAACTATAGCTAACTGTGATTTACTGGCATTTAACAATAATCCATATGACTTGCTCCACTCACTAATCGATTTAAGGTTATTATTCATAAGATCGATAGCATTAGCGATGTTCTCAACGGGAGTCGTTAAATAAACCTGCAAATCATCAGCATAGAGGTGAAAAGAAACAGAAAGATGTTTAGTGACAGAATTTATAAAGATAGAGAAAAGGAGAGGGGACAGAACAATACAGACTGTAAATAGTAACTTGTTTAGTTACTATTTACAGTATAACTGCTTTCACAGAGTCACCCTATAGACCCTACTCTACATAGTCTTCTGGCGTACTGTCAAGTGTTATATACACTATATAATAAAAGACAACAATCTGAATATTAGACATAGAAACAATGACTACTTCATCAATATGATATATTCCTAACAACATACAATGACTTCTTAGTGGAATTTTTGTATTTATTTTTATATGTTATATGTTCATAGTTATTTAAATTCACGCAAAGGCAGCACAATATATAAATGTATACGAAAGTGACATTATATGTTCTAATTTTTATTTTTATTTTAGCCTATTGGGCGTATAAATTGTATTCACTTTTATTATTTGGTAATTATATCTTCATTTACCTTTTACTGCAATGACTGTAACGTTTGTGTTGGCAGCATATGTACAAGGCGTAGACTGAAAAGCAGCCTAGCTGAGACTACGACCTTTTCACCAAATCATCAAATATCATATTGTTAACTTTTTTTCTATGGTTTTGTACCTTAATTTTGTCTTTGTTTCTTCTTGGTGAATAAAGTTACTTATTATTATTAATTTACAGGTTATACATTGAAGGGTTCGAGCAAAAAGCCGAAGGGGCGAAAATTGACGAAGGCAGACATCGGCACGCCGAAAGATTTCGTACATGTATCTCACGTTGGCTGGGATGCGAACAAAGGTAATTAAATTCATGTGGTTTTTTTTAAAATCATACTGCTTTATGCACCTTAGGAAAAATTATGAGTGTGTTTATGATGAGCGCACACAGGCTTACACGAAAAGTACATGATTACGTTAAGTATACCAAACTCAATAATACTCTAAAAAACAGCTGACTCAGGTTTTTATTAGTTTTATTTAAATAAAAATACTATACTAAATACTTTTTGAAAACTTAATTTCAATGAAATATAATATTTCCATTTAATTTTACTATATGTTAAACAATTAAACTTTCTCATTTCAAATTAATTATTAATAATAATTTAAGCCTTTTACAGTGTTAATGTCTGCCATTTAATTTGTCTACACCAACACACACATAAAAAAATCATAACTTGAACTTCTCCCTAATGGCAACATTACGGATATGTTACAATAATGTTCCAATAGCAACTTAAGTGTCAGGTAATTTGCCGTCTGCCTTCCTACCGTCAATAAATAAAATGGCTTAAAAATAATGCTTAAAAGGTTCAATAAACTCAGAAAATGTGGCAAAAGTGAAACATGAGATGTTTTTATTTTAAAAGCATGTAACTTTTGCATATAGGACCGTGAAATTTAATTCTTGTTAAAAAAGAAAACTAAGAAGTTTTTCTTTAAAATTTATAATTCCAGGTTTCGATGTTGACCTGCCCGACGATGAGATGCAATCGTTCCTCGCCAAAGCTGGCATAACGGATAAGCAGCTGAAGAATCAAGCCACGCGACAGTTTATATACGATTTCATCTGTTCGCACGGTGGCGCCGATGCCGTGAAGGAGGAGCTACACGACACGCCTAAGATAAAAGGTGCCGATATACATACACACATATATATTCATACATTAGTTTATTATAGTAAGGTAGACGTGTAAACAAGTCACCTGCTCGGCTGCTTGTTACTCAAGGACAGACATTAACGCTGTAAGAAAAATAATAAACTTTACTTTACACCGTTTGTGCGTCCCCAACCGGGCGGTATAGTTCCACTGGCTAAGCCCCTCGAGAACTCCGTAATACGAAGTATTACTGTTTAGTAGTATAACTAAGTGAATTGTACCTATGAGGATTGGTTTGCACAAACCCTTATTATTAGAAAAAATATACTTTGAAATAAATAATTATACATTGAATAAAAATAGTATAATTTATGAAGTATAATATACAGCTGTAAGCCACTGACAATAATTGATAAACGTAACGGTATATAATGTAACGATTAAATATAATGTAACGATTCCAGAGAACTCTCGCGGGGTGGCTCCTCCCGCCGCGCCCCCCGCCCCGCCCGTGCCCGCGCGCGCGCCGCACGCCATCCCGCCCGCGCCGCGTGAGTACTCACACACATGTGCACTGGCAAACCGCCACGGTGATCTAGGGGCTGACGTCTCAAAGTCCCGACCTAACATCTCAGGCTGGACCGATATCAAAATATTTGATTGAAGATATTCTCAGTATTAGCTCTGGTTTTGGACAACTTCGATTAAGATATTTTATATCGTTAAAAAAATATCCGTTAAAGTTATAGAGTGAATATGTTATTTGAATTCCCCCAGCGTCCCGCGCGCCGCCCCCGCCGCCGGCGCGCGTGGTGCCGCCCGCGCCCCCGCCGCCCGCCTCGCTTGCGCCGCGCAACCCGCCGCCGCCGCGCCCCTTGCAGCGTGAGTACCAGTGCTGGCACAACAGGCACACCAGGAATATTCCACCTGAGAGTTTATATAAATATGTGTATCTCATCGACTCCTGTAGACTTTATTGCTCATGAAATGCGTAGAACTTTGTATTTTCAATTAAAAGTCCTGTGCATTATAATATTTAAGTAATTTAAGAAAGTTAAAAATTTAAGTAAACAATGAAACAAGCTTAAAATTTAAATTTGTTGTATAGCGCCGGCGAGCGCGCCGCCCTCAGTACCACCGCCGCCGCCACCGCCGACAGCGCCGCCGCCACCGCCCGCCGCGCCACCCGCGCCGCCTCCGACGCCGCCCGCGCCTCCACCACCGCCGCCCCCCGACAGCGCCGGGTCGGACCCGCGTTCTGCTCTCATGGAGAGCATTCGCAGCGGGAACAAATCACTGAGAGTGAGTACCTTGTTTACGGGTAGAGATAGTGACCGACGACACTCACGCTTAGTTACTTACACAATATATTTAAGGTGAATATCAATTTTATCAGAACTTGCGGGGCATACGACCGGCGCGATAAATTAATTCTAATGCATCAGTGTAGTGAAGTCCAACAGTTTTACTTACATTATAACATTTATTTTATATGTAATACTTTTCAGCACGTGGAAGTCGGATCGAAAACATCGTTGAACGACGACAGCAGGAGTAATTTGCTCAGTGAAATACGACAGGGAATCAATTTGAGATCCGTAAGTACACCTACGATAAACTTCACACTTTATCAACACTTGTAATCTTTGAGTATTGGTAGTAAGAGAAATTTATTTTCTTAGAATAATAATAATTTATTAAGATTTGGGATGAAAGCTCTATGCTACCCGCATACGAAGCGCCCTTATACTGTCAGTGTACTGAGGCCGGGCCCGCAGGTGCGTCGCTCGAGCAGCTCCGGCGAGGAGCGCAGCGCGAGCAGCGCGGGCGAGGCGTGCGGGCTGGCGGGCGCGTTGCAGCGCGCGCTGCAGGAGCGAGCCCGCGCCATACACTCGTCCGAGTCGGAGGACAGCGACAACACCACCAGCGACGGCGAGTGGGACGACTAGCCGCACGCCTCGGGGCCGACAGGCGCATACTTCGCCTCCTGGTTCAGGAGTCATCGCATTTTCTAGAACACGATTTACGAATTCGACACAAATTTAGTGATTCTATTATTCTCGGACTCGGGAATATCCTATCATTTTTGAACATTGATTATGTTCTAAAACATTATCATTTTCATTCTTATATAAAAAATGAAGCTTATTAAATATATTCTTATATTCATGCAATAAGTCGTTCCTCAGGTGTTAGAAAAGGTTACAAAAATATGTGCCTATAATAGCTGTAAAATTTGATTATATTTTGAAATTGTAACCTCAACATGTTATTGTATTCGTCAAAATAATGTGCTGTATAATTTAGTATTTTCGCCGCCGGCCGTTACATTTATACAATCTTCTTTAGTACTATAATTCTTCACTATTAAAATCTTATAGCACAATATCATAGAGCATAAATACCTATATTAGACAAAAAAAGTGGGTAAGCGATGAATCAGAATTAAATATATGTTCTGAATAATGAAGAAAACATTATATGGTGGCCAAATGAATGATCATAAGTCTGTTGCTCAAAACAAAACTCTTGTTTTAATCTTGCACTTATTTGAAACAAATGCAACAACTGTAATCCAACTTATCAAAACTCATCTTGTACACCGTACTATCATAACTGTTAC
The DNA here is from genome assembly GCF_905147765.1 of Vanessa atalanta. NCBI lineage: Eukaryota > Metazoa > Arthropoda > Insecta > Lepidoptera > Nymphalidae > Vanessa > Vanessa atalanta. The sequence goes on along the minus strand of NC_061872.1, from coordinate 2,815,357 downwards.
AATATCATGTTATAGTATTCATAATCCTTTATAACGGTTATATCCTTAATAACATTATTATATTATTTACTTATTTGACATTTAATATTAAATAATAATTTGTTATGTTATGTTGTATATTAATATATCTTGTATATGTGTACATAGTATTCCAGTAAATAATCGACTGAGAATAAAAAAAGGTGATTCTAAAACTTAGCAATTAATATAGATGTTAAGATAAAGGTAACATTACTATCGGTTAAAGTACTTTGTGATGTAAACTAAGTCTTATGTTCGACAATCCGTAACTGCCTTAGGTTTTGATGTATTATTTAATTGTATCTTGTAAGAGAAACATAATATATAGAGCAATAATTTTCAGTGTAACGAGCACTGATGAATGTTTAAGTAATAGTGCGCGTCTTCGTATAATTGATATTGAGGATAATAATTTGCTTTGTAACGATTTTATCTAAATTAAAAGCCGCCGACCGGTGACGCAATGCTGGAAAGTGCAAATTTTACAAATCAATGAACATTGTCGGTTAGAAGAGGCAGCGCTTATATTTCAATACAAAGCGAAATATCGGCGGCTTTGAAACGAACAAATTTAATAAACGAATCCATTATTTAATTGAATTAACATATCTATGTTAGCTAGCTTGAAATTTTGCATTTATACTATTTCCAAGTATTTAAGCTCATTTGTCGACATTTTATAATTACATTAATGTCTTGTTATATTATTTTTTTTTTTTTAAATCCTTCTGTCGCTATAACGTTGCAACTTTTTCACTTTTTATAGATTTATTTCTAGATCACTTCACAAATCGCAGAAGCCTTTTTTGGCTCATATTTCATTAAATTATTCAAACGCATGCAATGTCGTGTATTTAAATAAGTGTAGTTTTTAACTTTATAAATTGTAAAAAGACGCAAAGCTATTTTTATAATATTGAAATTACTTTTTCTATTGTTAATCAGTCAAGAGTGATGGGCGCCTTGTGACTAACGAGTAATGTTATAACCACCTGTAACACTATGTTGACTAAATAAATAATTATTACTTTTAAACCTTTTACTTATTAATATTACTTTTATATTTAATAGTTTTATACATTACATTAACTGTCATGTTTCATGGACATCATGAGTAAAGCAAGATCTACCCTGGATGATGGCTATACTGGGGTCTCCTGACCTCTGTTCTAACTTCCTAAAAGACGATTATATTACGAAGATAAGTCATCACCCTTATCAAATCAAACAAATATTTATCTTCAACAATTTCATTAATAGTGAATATTAACCTTAGATGCGAATATTTGGTCTGACTTGGAGCCCCTAGGTTAGTTGTCTACAATACCTAATGGATCGATCATTCGTCAAAAAATATTAACAATGTAAGGATCTTTTTTATTGTTAGTTCGTTTAATTTAGTAAAAAGGCTAAATTGAAAAACGTTTAAAAAATTACGAGAATTAAAATTATAAAGTCGGTACTCTTTTTGACACTCTTTATTACATCGATAAATTGTTATTGAATTATAGTTAAAATTTACAAAATAAGATCAATTAAATTATCACAAAAAATAATCATATTTTTACGCAGATTAACATGATTACGTATTACGTCGAAAATATATCGATATAACTCTAAAGCATTAATAAAATAAATATTACTAAATCAAAACTAATAATTTTGTATATCAACAGAGGTTACTATACGAGTGCTATTGACGAGTTTTGCAATTCTATTATTACTGCTTTTTGGAACAACAAGTATTATATTAAATATATTAACAAATATATTACAGTGTATAGATTACGCAGAGATGGTATTATCTTTGCCTTTTTTCTACTGGAATTACAAATAATAAAATAATTAAAAAAATCCTAAGTAGGTACATTACTTCGAAACAAATATTATGCATCGGCTAACATCCTATTTACTAACATGTCCGACCCATCGAGTCGATGTATGTATGTCGAGTATTTAGTAGAGTTAAATCAAGAAAAAACTGAAAATCACAAACAAGAATGTCAATAATTAATGAGAACAAAATCGCGCCAAAAACCTTACGGCGACTATTAGATTCAAAACGTGTCACTAGGATACATCCATTAAAAAAAACTAATTAGATGTAGTACTGACTTGTTAAATTTAGTGTAACTTGATTTTTTGAGTCTAACTATTACCAAGTAAGGTTTATTCAAGAATTGAGGGGTAAACATATTTTTTTTGGCTGATATAAAATAACGTTAATAGATAAATAATGACATCTTACTTTAAAAAACTAAACACGATGAGGGGGGGCTCAATGTGATTCCATAAAACCAAACTCCTTATTGTAATTACTTGTTTATTTGCTGCCCCGGTTCCCGCTGTCATATTGCTTGTGATAAAGTTAAAATTGCAAGTGTTTTTAGGACCAAATCAATTTTGTCAATCGATTTTCAAGAAAACGATTGTCTTCGATGTTTGTCAATGCACAATATCAATTGGAATAGTATCTCAGAGGATGCCAACTGTTCTCGTGAATTAAAAAAAATATATAAAGGAAGTATTTATTGTATTTCAAATCCACCAGTACTACGCGAGACATGCACAAAACAATAACTGATATTATTATAAAGCGCGAAGTACTCAAGTTACTTAATATCTATTTCATATAGAAACATGACTTAAACCAACTCTACAACTAAAATATATCATTTCTATGGTGATAAATTATTTACAATATGGCAGCCTTATAGCTGGTGATTTGTATAATATTTACAAATGACTGACGATAAACAATTAAATTGTAACTGACCTCGTAATAATAAATCTAACAAATAAACCAATTTAAATAAGACATTTTATCAAAACCTTTCTTTGGCCTTTCATAATAATCACTTTCCAAAAAATTGTAATAAATCGAATAAAAAAAATACGATTAAAACACAATCACGATATTAAATAATGTCCTATTTTAAATAAATGCAGTGTAATAAACAATGCAGACATATGCAACATTCCAAAAATATATATACAGCTAAGAAATACTGTAATTGATGCCCAAAAGGAATGCACCATACACATTACACAATATTATTAAATATAATTAAATAGTAAATTCTTTTTTAATCATTCATTACAACTAAATCGTCGAACAGATTTGATTATCATATTAATTTGAAGTAGCTAAGAAATGATACCGACTATAATAATCCTTCTATCGTAGATTTTGACCTTACTTAATAACTACCTAGATATTTTGCATCGAATCAATATTAAGACTTAATCATCTATCGTTATAACAGGTACGTTCTCCTCAAAGCCTATAGAATCATCGTCAGTTAGAACCACAATGTTACCACTAACACTACTCTGTCCATCGTTTTCAACATTGCATTTGCTATTAACTTCTTTTTTCTTAAAAAGCGACAGGACGTCGGATATTATTGGGGCGTGCACCATATCATGTACATTTCCTTCATCGATGTCAATAGAATTTTGACTGTCTTCATCTTGCGTTGCTATCTCTTGCTCTTGATTCACCATCTCTTCTTCTTCTTCTTCTCCTTCCTCTTCGTGACCGTAATATTTCTCATCATCTTTTTCATCTTTCGGTACATAGGAATTAATAAGAGCCGGTAAGTTAGCGTCACATATAAAGACTTTAGACGGATCCGAATCTTCTTTATCGCAATCATGGAGTGAAAACACTTTGGATGAAGTAAAATATTTGAAACATTGTTGACATTGATTTTGCAAATGTGCGCGGTAGTGGTTATGTAAATTGGGAAAATCTTCATGACAAACAATGCACTTCTCAGGCATCACTGTGGCTCTGTAATGAAGCTTCTTAGAACACTTATGGACAATCTTCATATGTTTTATGAATGGACCATACTTTACAAACTGCTCGCCACACTTTCGACATTTTATTGGTTTTTTCTTATACTTTCTACTTCTATGCGAAAATGCGTGAATATTGAAAGCATCCATGGTTTTAAACTTAAGTGAGCAGAAACGACACGAAATAGAACCTGATCCTCTGTGGATTTGATCATGTAAACGCTTTGAGTTTTTTCGAGTTACAGGTTTGAAACAGAAACTACATTCTTCGTATACAGGCCGAACGCCATTTGTATTAGTTTCAGTGACTTCCTCGTCGCTGTCGATAGCACAAAGATGATTATCATAATCTGCTCGGGAAAAGAAGTACTCGCCACATTTTTTGCAACGGTTTTCTTCATGGTAATCTAAATGTCTGTGTAAATTAAAGAATGTTTTCTGACAAATATCACATTTTTCTTCTATCGATTCTTTTGGTAGGACAATCCATTCTTTATCGTCTCCGTGAACATCTCTCATGTGATATATCATTTCTCTAAAAGCAACAAATGTCTCATCACAGTGCTCACATTTCGTTGGGTTATCGACATTTAGTTGGGAGAAGTGATGATTTTTGTGTTTCCTATACAATGTCATTGTATTAAACTTCCTATTGCAATATATACAGCCATAGTAGCCAACTGTGCGATGATAGATTTTATGAGTGCTGAGAGCATATTCATTTTCAAAAACTTTAAAGCAATAATCGCAAACAATTTCTTGTTTTCCTTCGCATGCCTTTTTAAACGTTTTGATTTCGTGTTGAGTGCGCAAGTGACAATCTAATTTCACTTGCAAATGGAAAGCTTTGTAACAAACATGGCACTTAACTTTTTTCGGGTAAATTTCAGTGTCACCGATAAGTTTCTTTTTGTCACAGCTGAATGCAAGATGTCCCTCAAGGAACCTTAAAGAGCTAAAGTAATCAAAGCAGTAATTACACCGAAGAGAATTATGGTAATCAATGTGTCTTTCAAAGTTTCCTTTGCTAGCTAAGACTTTGAAACATATAGAACATTGTAGCTCTTTTAAAGGACCGTCCAAGGTCTGATTTCGTCGTTCCTCTATCCATGTCTCATTAATATCGTGGGCGTCCCGCAAATGGTAATGTAAATCGTAACCCCGCATAAAAGTTTCGGCGCAATGTGGACATTTCAATGGATTGTCGATATATTTTTGAGTGAGATGACCTTTTATATGGATCCTATGATTTTTCAATGATATGGTCTTTTTGCCACAGAATTTACATTTGTAGAATTCTGGCTTCCGTAAATGAGCTTCCTCGTGAAACTGTAATCTTCTTTCGTCTAAGAAAACTTTAGCACACAATTTACAAGAATAATAGTTTGGAGGGGGTGCGTCCGGATCCTCCTTTATCATTTTACTCTCAGGATGGGTCCGCCGCAAGTGGCGAATGAGTTTTACTAAGTCCGGATAGTACCGAGCACATATCGGACACTTCACTTTGTTTTTCCTAAGTTTTTCTATTCGTTTTTTATGCGATTGGTGATCAAAGTTATGGCCTTTCACGTGTCTCTTATAATAATCTTCATCGATGTATCCTTTTCCGCAAATATTACACTTATAAGGTCCGTTATCATCTTCGTAATGTGTTCTGGTGTGAAGTTCTAACCTTCTTTTGTTTGTGAACTGCAAATTACAGATATGACATTCGTATCGAGCACCAAATAACGACGTCTTGGAATTATGCCACCGTATATGATGTTTAAGCGAGTTTTCCGAATCGCAAATTTTACCACAGTGATGACATGTATGCGTGCCATCAAATTTATTTTTATCGACCGAGTTAGGTAACACGTAACCCACAATAGTATTATTAGCACTTTCACCGCGCTTGTAATGAATTGCCATGTGTGAGAGATAAACCTTGCGATGCTGAAACACTCTCTTGCAAATCGAACACTCGTAATCTTTATTTTGAAAACGTGTTTGCTTGTGGTAGTTCATATGTGCCTGAGCCGCACGGAGATGTTTGCTCTTGCGATTACAGATCGAGCAAGTTAGCAATTTGGGGTCAAGATTAGTGTCATTATAGTGTTCGCGCATGTGGATTTTATAATGACACTGAAACCGGAAAGTCTGGAACAAAATTCGAAGTTAAATAATGTTAACTTAAAATTAAGTAATATTTTAATATTATACTATTTATAAATTATTTTAAATTATTATTACCTCCTTACAAACGAAGCATTCCAACTTTTTCTCCATGCTTTTCCCAACGTGATTATGCCAATTCACGTGTCTTTTGAGAGATATCAACGTTGGCAGTTGTTTGTTGCAAATCGGACAAGTAAAGCCACTCATGTTGACAGAGGGTGAACCATTTTTAGCGGAAACCTCACCAAAGCCGTTGTGACTCTGGAGCTCGTCCAGGGGTTCCGCTTTCGTCACAACGACCTCACAAAAATCCGCCAAATCGGCTGGCGGTGCATTAATTTTACTCGGCTGTTGCTTAAGCCTGTGTATTATTTTAATGTGATTCGCCAACGCACTGCAGCTCTTAAATTGCTCTTCGCATTCCATACATGTGTATAAATTTCTTGGCTTAATGTTGACAGATATATGAGTCTGATTGTGTTCGTTAATCGCACTTACTTTCATTTCAATGTCGCATATCAAACACCGCACGGAACAATTTTTTAAATTGATTTTAGCTCGTTTAAACCCTGAAGTCATTGGATGTTTGGTTCGTTTATGCTGCAAAAGCAGTCTTTTATATGAAAATTGCTTTTCGCAAATATCACAGGTATTATCTTCTTCGCCTTCGTCTTGGCTAGATTCTGATTCGTAGTGGTTCATGGATTTAGTAGTTTCATTTAACAAGTCTGTGGAATTGTTCCCGTCCGGCGGTTCTATCTTTATTTTACCATCATTAGAATGTTTTTCTTCGTGTGTCAATAAAGATTTCTTGTATTTAAATGATTTATCACAAGTCTTGCATTTTAATGGCCCGCTTGAAACATTTGAACTATATTCGGAATGTACTGACGCTGAATCATCTATTGTGCTTGCTCTGAAAATATTTAGTTGTAAATATTTAGTAAAAAAATAATTAAAAAGGAAATAATCAATTTATTTATATATGGCTTTCTTAGATACCTACCTAGACTCTTCGTCACCGCCTTCGTCCGCTTCATCTATGTTGGACATGTGAGCAGCTAGATGAGTTATCAACGTATCTTGGCTAGATAATTTCTTGTTACACATACGACATTGAAAGTTTTCCTGCTTCGATGTTATTTCTTGTAATGATTTATTAGACGACAATGGAAAAAAATGCGCTTTAATGTGCAAGAAATAACATCCCTTTTTAGTAATAACTTTTGTACAAACAGGGCATTCGAAAGTGGCGAGATTATTCTTCTGAGGACACATATTGAAGTGAGCGCTGTGGATATAATAATCGTCGAAAGGCTGGCCACAATACAAACAAGGAACGCATATTTTACCATTTTCGTTGTTCATTGAATTATCTCTCTTCAAAACAGCTGCGTGCACAACCCTCATGTGCTTCTCCAAGTTCTCGATTGTCTTGAACTTTGTTGTGCACATTTGGCAATCTATTTTGGCCACTTGTTGTACAGCATCGATTGGCTCCAATGATACCATTAGCTCTTTTCGAGGAGATTTGCCGCAAATGTCGTGATGGCGCTTTAACATTATTTTTAATTTAAATTGCTTTCCGCATTTGTCACACGATAGTTTGTCCTCTTCATCTGTAGCATCTTTTATTTCTTTCGGGGATTCAAAAGACAAATTTTTCAATACATTTTTTCGTTTGTGACATTTCATATGAGCCGATAAACTGATGTGTGTCCGGAATGCTTTACCGCATTGTTTGCATTTGTGTAGTAGAGGTTCATCGGAGTCAGTTTCAGCTGAATAAAAAGAAGCGCTGTTGTCATCGTAATCAGAATCTGAATTCATCGAAAGCCTAGGCTTCTTCTGAGACATTCGTAGTTCGTCAACGCGTTTCGAACTTCCCGGTCGGTAATCGTGAGAACGGCTGCTTATAGACGCATCGTCTATGCTATCACCGCTTCGCTTACGAGATCTACTGACAGGCGTTACTTTGTTTTCGAACGTCGATGATGGCTTAGAAACTTCAGTCTGTGATGAAAACGCTGAATCACTGCTCTGCCTGTTGGGTGGTGTTGGTGAACTGAACCCTGTTAATAATAATAAAGGCATTAGACTTAAATGTCCTAAATTTAAATACGTGAAAGTTATTGAATCAAAAGCAAAAATAGTAGTATCTTATAGTATGGTAATAATTAGCACGGACGCGTACCTGGCGGTGGAACATAGTTGCGTCTTAACTCTTGATCAGATCGTTCGCATTGTTGTTTAAATATATGGGCGCTACTGAGTTTTTGAATACATTCGCTGCAAATTTTATCTGGAAGCCCATCGCCGTCGTATATCTATCGAACAATCGCGTAGAATTAGATTATCTTATTGTCATAAATTAATTATAATGCAGAAGAAAAATGTAGTACACCACAATTCCATAATGATAATGTCTAATATTTGTATAATATATTATTTAGTGTTAATATTTCGTATATTTACTAGTTAATTATAAGCGTCACTCCTGCCTCAAAGAGATCATCGAAGTGGCCACAAAATGTTCTTAAAATAATAATATCAGCTTTATTTATAAGCAGTTCTACAGTCACGATCAGTATGAGAAGAATGAGACCACAATATAAGGCGATAGCAGAATGCCAACGCAAAATTCGCACATCTTCAAGGACATTTTCTAGATACACAGTTTTTGGAGTTGTGTTCAATCCCGTCTTAAGCACAAAAAATGCCTGGAGGCGAGGAGTGTTCTGGCGATCTTCCCTCCCCGTTAAAAAATATTTCAATAATACATTTCCGTAGGTCCAAGACTTGACCACCATCAACGAGGCGGCCACGAAATCGCGACACCCGGTTTATTGGTACCCCATACACCCTGGTTTAAGATGGGTCTGATTGTTTTTGTAAGACCGTTAAATCCCGAAAAAAGTAACTAAAGTAAAAAAACTTCGAAAATCAGAGGTACATGTCGTGAGACCGACATTTTAGGCTGCTATACTAGTCTCTAGACTAGACTATCACAGTTTACATATTAATTTTAGAAATTCATCATCATAAAAATTTGCTAAAAAATATTATGTGAGAAAATTGGGCAAAGCCATGATTTCAGCTTATATGAACAGACATGTTCCTAATGTATTAGCCTAAATTGTTCTTTTGTTAAATACCAACATAGACGCTTCATTTAGAATAATAAAAAAATCTTTATATTATTTGAAAACATTTTAAAGTTACTTGTCTAATTATAGTAGAGGAAACATCATATATCTGAATGTAATGGTTGTTTAAACAGGTTATAGTTACTAGATTCCATCCGCAGCTTCACTTTTGTGTGAAGGAGAGCCTTAAGTTGTACAAGTGTTAGGTTTCCTATAAAATTTTCTGTACCCATGAAGGCTGTATGTAAAATTCGACAATTATCAGATATGTCATCAAAACAAACTAAATAGACATAGCAATAATAGACATTGAAGAAATTGGAGAAAGAAATTTAATTGGTCAAAAGAAACATTCTAGAAATGATAATATGTAAACAATCTAAAAGAGCAGTTTGCAATTATAAAATAAAGACTGAATTTGAATATGGAACACATTACCCAAAAATTCTACTGAAAAATTATTTGAAATAGCTTTCGAGATATGTTTTAAAATTAGAATTTTAATTGAACCAACCCATACTATATCTAAAAACATACTGAATTTTAGGTAAATAACATTTACTTAAAGTAAATAAACAATAATAATGTTAGATTTTCATAATTAAAGGGTGTAAGGGAAGCATAATCAAAAAAGAAGTAACACTAATAGTTTTTTTTTTTATAAATATTTAAACTAATTCCTTATTCGGGATATATAATAATCATAATAATGCTTTAACATAATAACAAACAACTTCTGGAAATAAATATATTAAAACAAGAAATGTAAATGATATCAAGAATGCAAAATAAACAAATGATAAACAATATAGAAAAAACATTACTTAACAAAACTACAGAAAATCTAGTAATAATAACAATGAGACAAATACACTTTAAGAAGATAATACTCAAAAGTCAGTGGGTGTAGAAATTATAGTCATGTAAATATAGGGGAAAATAAAATATTAGAAAATAGATGATTACTAATGCGCTTTCTATCAAACAACTGAGGAAACACGGAAAAAGTACAATTACTCATAATCGAAACAGTTGTTGAACCTAAATTAGAATAGGCAAATTTTGACGAAATTGATAATTTTCAAATAATAGAGGTCAAATCGGCAAATATCAAAAATAAAAATATATTTAAGAACAAGAAAGGTGAAACACAAAGTCATTACGCTATTAAAAGTGGATCGTTTCATCACAAATGTAGTCATATTACAACAGATAGTTTCAATTTCATATAATCAGCTAAAATCTAGTACTTACTTTAACTCGGGCACATTCCATAACCATTTCGGCGAGTTGTAAATTGTTGTCCATCGTAAAGATGGAATAGAAGTCGCCGAGCTTGAGACATAGTCTGCATTTTCCAAGTTTGAGAGCCATATTGATTTGTTCACAAAAACCTTCATTTCACTCAGAGATCACATCTGTTGAACGACGCGTAATTAAATCATCGATTACAATATTATTGTTTTCTTTACAATCAATCACTTCGAATTCTGCATTGCTACTTACAATATCATCACGTATGTCAATGAAAACGAAATTTAAAAAGTACCTTAACAGCCGACAGCCGGCATTCTCCATTATCGAAATCAGAAATCGTGAAAGAAGAAACAGCATGATAAGTGTTGCCTTAGTATAAATTTCTATATTTTTCAAAAAATAAACAAAATAAATCCTTATTTCAATTTATTATTAATTAGAATTAATCACAAAATTACCATTTTACCTAAAGTAGCCATACATACAACTTATCATTTATCTAAACTGTCATATTAGAGAAGCCCAGCGAGATAGATTTCATGGTCTCTTATTTTGTATTTGTATCAATTACATACGGTCCAGTTTTGACTCTTGTTGATTATTGACATTTCGCTAAAGCTAATAGTACTTTGCTTGCTATCGCAATGTTTCACTTTTTATATTGATGTCTGTTTAAGGAATTTGTAAATTATAATAAATTGTATCAATATTTTCAAAGAAGAGTATCGGTTTGGTGTTAATTTAATTGTCTTACTGTTTGCATTAAAACAGGGGCAATATGTATATTGTGACAGGAGCGAATTTATTCGGTCAGTGGTTTTCTTGGACAAAAAATATTAGTTTTTATGACAAATTTGAAATAATTCATCCTGAAATTGAAAGTAAATTTGATTTAAAAAAAGCGAAACTAATCACTTCATGCTGGTCATATAATATATTCGATGTTGATAACATATTTTATATTGCTGGATCATGGCATGGAAGAGACAATCAGATTGTTAAAATACCAGTACCTGAAGAAAAGAAGCAGAGTTGTAAGGCATCAGGCCTTCTAATTACCGGTAATGATTACATGATTATATTAGTAGAGGCAGTAACACGATCTATTTGGTTTTTTGACTTTGAAACAGAAGATTTTAAAAAAGTAAAATTTAACGAAGAACCAATATTGGAAAATGCTGTAAAAAAATCAAGATTAACTGATGATGTAATAAAAGTTGCAGCTACTAATAATACATTTATTTATTTAACGTCTGAAGGAAATGTCTATACTGGACAGTTACCGAGTTATGTAGACACACATACTTGTGTAGGAAAAGCTTGTGACATAGAATGTGGATATGAACATTACATGCTACTTACAACTGAAGGCAGAGTGTACACTTGGGGAAATGGAAGGTAAACTTAAAATATATGCCTGCTATTGAATAGCACAACTTTATAATTAAATTCAACAAGCTACAATACAATTTTTTCTTACAGGAGACTCCAACTTGGACATGGTGACTTAACCAACTTGGATTTACCAACTGAAGTTGAGGCCTTAGCTGGAATAAAAATAGTTAAAATCAAGGCTGGAGGTTGGCACTCGTTGGCACTTAGTGAGTATGGAGATTTGTATGCTTGGGGTTGGAATGATACTGGACAATTGGGTATGAATATAAATAAGGATGGAGAAGAAAATTTAGAAAGAAAGGGACAAAAAAACTACGCCATACCAAGACCCGTGGATATTTATAATGATCAAGGTGAAGAAATTGAATTGATTATAAAAGACATTGCTTGTGGAACAAGACATTCAGCAATTTTACTTGAAGATAATACTATTTGGACTACTGGTTGTAATAAATACGGACAGCTTGGATTTTCTCCTAAGGATTATGAAAAATTAGAATATTTTAAAAAGTCATATCATAACCCCAATATTATCAGTGTAATGGGTGGACCTTGGAGTACTATTGTCGAAATTACTTAGAACCTCTAATTAGGTTAATATTAAATTAATGGGAAGTTACCTGGTAGGTTTAATTGTACTAATGATTGTCTAATAGTCTCATTTAGGAGATAATGAATGAGAACTTATGAAAGATCTATCACTGATTCTTTTAAGGATAAGATGAAGATTGCATCAAAAACAAAATCCTAAAGATATAAAATAAAAGAATTCCACATAAACTGAAATTTGATGATTGATATTTAATGTGTTTAAAATTAACTATTGTAGTGTTTTCTTAATTGAAAAAATACATGTATGTATACACTTGCTAATTTTTTGTTTTAAAGAAATTATTGTTTTTTTATGTGTATTAAAGAGATAAATATCTAAATTATTTTTTTTTGTTTGCCTTAAGAAAAATGTGATGAATACTGATAAATAATGATGAATAAGGTTGTGGTGTCTATCAGTGTTAAATGGAATCAGTTCATCCTTATTTGTGCCAGAAATTACCAAAAAAGTGATATCACTTAACATTTTAGTGGTTGGAGTATATTAAAGTGATTAGACAGTTGAATAAAGAAATAATATAAGGTCTTCTTTCCCTTTTTGAGGAGAAGGTTAGGAGCATATCCCACCATGCTGCTCCAATGCGGGTCGGTGGATTCACATGTGGCAGAATTTCGTTGAAATACACATTCAGACATGCAGGTTTCCACACGATGTTTTCCTTCACCGCCGAGCACGAGATGCATTATTAACACAAATTAAGTATATAAAAGTTCAGAGATGCTTGCCTGGGTTTGAACCCGCAATCATCGGTTAAGATGTACGCGTTCTAACCACTGAGCTATCTCGGCTCCCATAAAGATATTAGCTTTGTTAAATATTGACTCTATTTATAATTCTATTACTTCTCATTGGTATATAAAAAAAATCTATGGTTAATTTATTTATTCTTTATCTAGGCAAAAAAAGTAGACTTTGTCGTTCCTCGGAGTTCACGTTTGCTTCTTACCAAACTTCATCACGTTAGGTTCATTGGTTTGGTAGTGAAAGAGCGACAGACAGACAGACAGAGTTACTTTCACATTTATAACATTATTATAGAAGTATAGATATAGGAATCACATTGTTTCAATACTTAAAGTGGGCTTATTCGAGTTGCATTTATAAATTATTTATTTTGAACCTACATTTCATGTGTTTTCGTTTGTTTACATTTAAATATGATTTAAATGTCGAGTAGTGTGTACACCGGTTTTCATGGGTACGCCACTCCGAGATCCCGGGTTCGATTCCCGGCCGATTCGATGTAGAAAAAAATCATTAGTTGTCTATTACTTAGACATTGGAGTCCGATACCGAACTCAATAAAACAAAATTTGCTTGAAAATCTTGTATAATATATTCTTGTAATCTAGTACAGCTTGTATCGTTAGTTAACAAGATGGTTTATAAGTAAGTGAAAAAAAACAAAAGAAGGAAAACAACACACTCTCTTTGACATATTCTTTTTTTATAAAAATGTTGTAAAAATAGGTTGATTATATAGAAAATAAAGCTATTTAAAATTAAATCAATGATCTGTATTATAAATACAGATAAATTAGTTGTCGTAGGCGCGAACATCATCCCCGCCGTTAAAATCACCAGATTTTAACCCTCAGTTTGATTCTCTGTTACTGGTAGAGGGCTTAGTCGTGTGAAAGGTCTTCGAAAGGTCCCTCGAGTCGTTTGAACGTCCGCCACGCGACATACACCGTCAGCGCCAGGGAACAGCTTACTGATGCGCCCTACACGCCAACACAGTGGTGGCATATTTTCCTCTTGCAATAGCACCAGGTCTCCAAGCCTCAAAGGGATGTCAGGAACGCGCCACTTTGTTCTCTGTTGTAGCTCTGCCAAGTACTCGTGCTGCCATCTTCTCCAAAAATGTTGTCGAATTTGTTCGAGCCGTTGGTAACGTCGGAGACTAGAAGCCTTGCAGTCGACGAGATTCGGTGATGGCAATGCGGTTAGCGGCCGACCAAGCAGAAAGTGCCCCGGGGTGAGGAATTGAAGGTCATTTGGAGACGAAGACATAGGACAGATGGGACGGCTATTTAGTATGGCTTCAACTTGCGCAAACAGGGTGCCTATCTCCTCGTATGTTAAATGCGAATTGCCCATAACACGCCTGATGTGAAACTTTGCGGATTTCACTCCAGCCTCCCAGATGCCACCAAAATGGGGAGCATAGGTAGGAGAAAATACAAATTTAATTTCTTCCTCACTACAAAAGGAATGTATGGAATTCTTATTAGATTTAAAAAAATTGCCTATTTCTTTCGAGGCGGCTACAAAATTTCGGCCGTTATCACATAAAATCTCTGTAGGCCTTCCGCGACGGGCCACAAATCTACGTAAAGTTAAAATGAAAGCTTCTCTTAAAAGGTCGCTGACAGCTTCCAAGTGCAAGCATTTAAACCTCAAACAAACAAAGATACATAAATAACATTTTGTTGTTCTTGCTCCGCGTCCCTTTCGATTTAGGATAAGGAAAGGACCAGCCATATCCACACCAACACTACGAAACGGGAAGTCCACCGTAATACGCTGTGAGGGCAAGTTTCCCATCAACGGAGTCAAAGTCTTGCCTTGCACCTTCCTACACTGTAAACAATTGTGCACAGTACTTCTCGCGAGGCGCCGGCCATTAATGGGCCACACATAGTTCCGCACACTAGCGAGAAGCAACTGTGGACCAGCGTGTAACTTATGCAAATGCTCCCGCTCAAAGATAAGTTTAGTTAGGTAGTGTGATGAATGTAATAAAATTGAATGCTTGCTCTCAAATGGAAGTGACGATTGGTCTAAGCGACCTCCTACACGTATCAATCCACTAGCATCCATGAAAGGTGTAAGAGCTATAATGCTAGACCGAGAACTAATTGTCCTATTTTTAGCCAATAAGCCGTATTCGACAGGAAATGATTCCTGTTGTGCTACGCGACAAAGCAAATGAAAAGAGCCTTGCAATTCTTGCACACTTAATGCTTCTAGACGCTTAGACTTAGGATTTCTTAAATTGTAAAGAAATCGCAACACGCATGCATACACTCGCTTTAGTCGATTTAATTTAGAAAAGTTATGGAATTGAATTACCGATGAAATGCTATTATCTAGATTAGCAACATTTGCCCTTAACTCTAGACCATTTAAGTCTTGTTGAAGATTTTTGGACAAGGTAGGCCAAGATGATTCATCTTGCAATAAAAACTCCGGACCAGACCACCACAAATTATTATTCCTAAGTTCTTCAGGATACGCCCCGCGGGAAATGAGATCAGCCGGATTCTGAAAAGTAGGAACATAGCGCCAACACCCAGCATCAGTTAACTCCAGCACCTCTGCGACTCTGTTGGCCACAAATGTTTTAAGTTTTCTAGAGCTAGTGTGCAGCCAAGCAAGGACGACGCTAGAGTCACACCAGTGGATCCTGCGTTCTATAGGAAACCTCACCGAGTCAACGACTACCTTACATAGACGAGCCGCTAGCACAGCGGCGCATAGTTCTAGGCGAGGTATAGTGCAGGCCTTCACAGGTGCAACTTTCGATTTAGAACATAAAAGATTAACACTTACGTTGTTTGCTGCATCTACAGACTTAATAAAAATGCACGCGCCGTACGCTCTCTGCGAGGCGTCGCTGAAGGAATGTAATTCTATTATAACTGGTAAGTCGCATAAAACCTTCCTAGGTATAGAGATTGCAAATAAAATATTTAGAGTATTATAAAATTTAAGCCAAGCCCTTTGCATATCATTTGAAATTTCGTCATCCCAATCAACTTTATCTAGCCATAACTGCTGCATAATTAATTTAGGGATAATTATACAGGGGGACACAAAACCTAGTGGGTCAAAGATTTTAAAAGATGTCGATAATATAAATCGCTTAGTTATTTTCTGAGTACTAGGAGGCATGTCAAAAGAATAAAATAAGCGATCTGTTGCTGAGTCCCACCCTAAACCGAGAGCGCTGGCAGACTCACTTAAAACCAGTTTATCAGAAGAGCTTGAAGAACAGGACTGCAGAACTAAAAGAGAGTTCGATTTATATTTGCGTAAATTAAAGCATCCTGCCTTTAAGGCCTCCGAGACAGATTGTTGAATGCATTTCAATTCATATTCGTCATTGCAGCCAGTAATTAGATCATCCACGTAAAGGTCATGTTGTAAAATAGTTTTCGTGAGTGGATCCTCGCACTCCTCCCCCAGCTGCCAAAGACACCTCGTGCTCAAATAGCTAGCACTTGCGAAACCGTAAGTAATAGTATTAAGTCTCAGTGTTTTGAGAGGCTCACGCTCATCTTCTCTCCATAAGATAAGTTGTAAATTGCGATCAGACTCATCTATCACAACTTGCCGGTACATCTTTTCTATATCCGCGGTCAGGATGTACTTGTACAGGCGAGCCCGAACTAATATGGAAAACAAAGAGTCTTGAATTTGAGGCCCAACCATCTGTATGTCATTGACAGATACGCCGGAAGAGGTGCGAGCAGATGCGTCAAACACCACCCTTATTTTGGTTGACTCACTGTTCTCTTTGAACACCGGATGATGAGGCAAGTAGTAACATAAATTCAATGTAGGACTATCGAGTGTTACTTCCGAGAGATGACCCAATTCTGCGTATTCCCGGATAAACGCTATATACTGAGATTTGACCTCAGGCTGTCTCTTAAAGCGCTTCTCTAAATTATAAAATCTTTTCTTGGCCATGGTATGTGAATCACCAAGACAGTCGGGTGATTTAAACAAAGGAAGTCTCACACAGAATCTACCATTGGACAAGCGACGGGTGTGTTGCACGAAATGCCTTTCACATGCCTGCTCGCTGTCATTTAAATGAACTTTAGAAGGAATCTCCTCTATTTCCCAAAACCTACTCATTTTAATATAAGGATCATCATCACCTTGTGCAAAATTAGTAAAAACAGTATTACACTTTACAGTATTATTAGTTTCCTTGCTATACAAAGGCACAGGACCACCAATAAGCCAGCCCAACCTTGAACTGTGTAATCTAGGACACCCTGGGCCCAATGACTGTTGCTCAGAGCCGATTATGTCCCAAAACAGATCCGAACCGATGAGCATATCAACTTGAGACGGTTCATAGAACTTGGGATCCGCTAGGATAATATTGCTAGGAATTTTAAGTGAACTAATATCAAAACTAGAATTAGGTAGCGAACTAGTAAGTTGGTTCATGACATAAAAGTTGGATGTAACATTAAAAGACGTATTAAATGATTTAATTTGAACAGCACAACATTCTGTGATAGTTCCTGAATAATTATTACCAAAGCCAATGACATTCGTAGAGCTTAAAGGAGTGACATCTAGAGACAATTTTCCTTTCAAATTTAAAGTTAAAAATGAGGTTTGGTTACCAAAATCTAATAAGGCACGCACGGTTACCGATTTACGCGTCCTTGGATTGACAGCCTCAATCAGAGCCGTCGACAGTAGGACTTGACTAATATTCTCATTACAAAAGTTAGCTAGTGTGTCGACGGGGCTAATATTGCTTACAGCACTAGTTGTATTGCCTTCGATATTTGTAGTAAGGTGCAGGAGTGAGTTGTGCCTTTTTTTACACTCTCGGCAAGGACCGAAGCGACATTGACAAGAAAAATGACCAGGCTTCAAACAATTCTTACATAGTTTCAATTTAGTCGTCTTGGTTATACGATCACTAACGCTCATCGCCTTAAATGATGGACAATCAAATATCCTATGCTCAGTGGAATTACAACAAGCACATAAATTAGAAGGAGACTGTCTTTGTTGTTGATCACTATTAGTGTTGTTGTTACTAGTGCAAGCATATGACTTCCAGTGTGAACGTTCCGGTTTAGCATTAGTAGCAGTCGCGGCTCTCTGCTGACCATGAGATTTAGAAGAGCTCTCAGCCCTACTGCGGTGTACTGATTCTAGAATGGATGCACGATCGTTCAGAAACTTGTGAAAATCTTTAAGCGTGGGTGTATCAGTTGACATCGTATTACGGTGTTCCTCCCATCTCATGAATGTGTTACTATCTAGCTTAGATGAAACCAAATGTATGACAATAACGTCCCAATGCTCAGTTGCCAGTTGCCTTACACGCAAATTCTTAGTCACGTGATCGACTAGGAAGCGCAGCGACTTTTCAGATTCTTTTTGTAGAGCGGTAATATTAAAAAGCGAACTGAGGTGATGATCTATTAATAAACGTTTGTTGTCATAACGCTGTAATAGCAGGCTCCAAGCCTCCGCATAATTATTGGAAGAAACTTCGAGATTCGCAACAGTACGAGCTGGTTCCCCCTCTAAATATGACAGTAAATAATGAAACTTATTCACGGGGCTAATTCGACTATTTTGATGAACTAGAGATTTAAATGTATCTCGAAATTCCATCCACTTAAGATGCGAACCATCAAACTTAGCAATGTTAATTAACGGAAGCCTAATACCGGTTTCATTATGGTCGAGCCCACAATGGCTTACATTATGATAGTTACTAGATTCGTGGTCACTGTCAACGTGACTCTGCACCTGCAACAGGGTTTGAGCCGCCACAATATTGCTAATAAAGGCCCTCTCAATGATTTCTCGTTCTGCGAGCTCCTCGTCTAACTTATTATAATTAATAACCTCAATGTTGCTTTGTAAATCATCAAATTTAGAAGATAACGCTTCAAATCTACTAAGCTTAAGAGTAAGTTCGGCCCTTTCCGTCGTAGTAAGCGTTTCCAACTTATCGAATCTATCAACATAATTTTTAAACTTGGTTATTTGTCCCTTAATAGAACTACGCTTGGTAATTAGTTCCGCCAATTTTTTTACGTCGTCCTCGATTCCCATCGTAAAATGTTAAAGATTATAGCAAAATTCGTGAGGAAGAAATCAAATTAAAGTTTAAAACTAAAAATAACGAATGAAAATGCTCACGCCCCTTTCCGGTGGCATCTACCGCACTGGAGGTCGAGGAGATGCCTTAGCGGGCACAAACAGCGCGGCGACGTGGCGGTGCGGCGCTACGGCGCGGCGGCGGTGGCGGGAAGTATCGGTCCCGCTCACTATCACGGCACCTCTGGAATATTCGGTGGAATAATCACCACACAGAAAGTCACGTGGGACACAAGAATGACGGCGTTTAGGGCTTCACAAATAAACAAAATTAAAGAGGCACCTAAGCAATGGTAAAATTAGTTACGGTCGCTATATCGACGATAAAATTTACTAACGGTAGCCTTAAAAGCACTAAAAAGGCCAATTTAAGATTTAACAACTATATTTGATATTAATCTCTGCCTGATATTGTGTAAATATAACAAGTAAACGGAGAGATTACTTATTTTCTAGAGAGAACTCGACAATAAAATCGAATGACGCAATACCTACCATAGCTTATTCGCAAAGGCAAAGATGTAATTACGTATTATCTATTATGTTTGCACAAGTTAACACCATTAAAGGATGTTCATAAAATGATTGAAGAGGGATTAGGGCACTGAAAGGGACACTTAGCTGCAATTATAGTCTGCTGCGCTGTGAGTAGTCCAATGTCCAACGACCGGCAGTGCTAGCTCCGTGGTTCCTTTCAAATGTGCACAAATGTTCCGTGGGCTCGTTCCTCAATACTTGACTGGACTCGGTGCGGTGCTGCCCGATAGCTGATTGCTACGGCGCTGTTGCTGACCAATTCCAGCAGGACTCCAAGCTTCCACAATCAAAATGCTTGAATCGATATTGTCTTCGACAGATTTTGTCCTGTCACGGTCGCCAATTATGTCTATTACTTAGACATTGGAGTCCGATACCGAACTCAATAAAACAAAATTTGCTTGAAAATCTTGTATAATATATTCTTGTAATCTAGTACAGCTTGTATCGTTAGTTAACAAGATGGTTTATAAGTAAGTGAAAAAAAACAAAAGAAGGAAAACAACACACTCTCTTTGACATATTCTTTTTTTATAAAAATGTTGTAAAAATAGGTTGATTATATAGAAAATAAAGCTATTTAAAATTAAATCAATGATCTGTATTATAAATACAGATAAATTAGTTGTCGTAGGCGCGAACATTAGTTTTTTATGTTGTCTTGGGTCTGGGTGTTGTGGTACCGTCGTTACTTCTGTCTGTCGTTATTCCATATCATAAGTGCTTTAGCTACTTACATTAGGATCAGAGTAATGCATGTGATGTTGTCTAATATTTATTTATTAAAAATACTTTGGAGCGGTTCCTCTTTAAATAAAAAAAGGAATTCGAAGTAATAGAAATAAATAAGTTGCCATCAGCATATTGAATATATACCCCTTTTTTTAAAATTATTGTTCCTTTTATTTTTGTGTTGGAACAAGGTTCGCAAGGTCATCGATGTACACCAATATAATATGTATAGAATATAAGACCGTATGTCAGAAAATATA
This sequence comes from Vanessa atalanta, assembly GCF_905147765.1. Classification (NCBI taxonomy): domain Eukaryota; kingdom Metazoa; phylum Arthropoda; class Insecta; order Lepidoptera; family Nymphalidae; genus Vanessa; species Vanessa atalanta. The sequence goes on along the minus strand of NC_061872.1, from coordinate 2,794,559 downwards.
TAAACACGTTTACGTTTTAAGTGTTTTAAACCACATTTGCACATGCGTGCTGCCTTAAGTGGCTGTTTACACATTTCTTCATTCATTACTTTCTTCTTTTTTTAACACGCTGAAAACCTTAAGAAGGGTCACCAGGACCGGGGCGGTTTAACCGGGACGAGAACTACTACAATGGCCGTCTTCGGCACGGATCAGAGGGGCTATGGGATCTTGTCTCATTAAGGCTTACGTGGCCCCTACGATTCCTAACAGAGTATCATCCAAACCTCACAGGGTCTGCCGTTCTGCGTTTCTGGTGAAGCTCGCCTCTAATATGCTTGACGGGATTCCAGTACGCAACGCAGTGGTGACTTATCGTCTTTGCTTCCAGTCAGATCTTGCACGGGTATTCTCAGAAACAACCCTGACCGGTTATTACTGGCGTAAGTCGGATGGTGACTCGTCGTTTTCGTCTCATTCAACTTCATCCCTCGTTCCCCCAAGGCTAGCCAGCATTCTGTGCACCTGCTACCTTCTCAATCCAAGGGACTATAGGCGCTCGAAATACTTTTCGAAATCTCAAAATCTATATATTATAATAATACTACAAATAAAATAATATATTAATACATTTTAATTTTTACTTAAGGGGGTGTTGGCTACGAAAGAAATGAGAAAGCTAATAAACATTTGTTTATCTCCCTATTCCAATTCCTTTTGATTTGAATTTTGAGCGACACGAGCGGCGAGGCAAGATGAGACCTATAGATTTTATTGTCAGTCTGTATATCTGTATATTATGACATTAACTGTCAAATTATCCGATACTAACGCGACTCGCGATTCAATCAATGATCAATATTTTGAAATTGAATGTGTGCGACTGCGCGAGCAGAGTGAAGTTATAAGATAGAAGACATAACACAACGTTGAAGTTAACAGTCAAACAGCAAGATAAGTCCTGAGGAAAGTTTGGAATCATAAGCCGTATTGTTACCGGTATCTTCATAAAAATGGCAACTATCGGAAGCGATCTCGTCAATTATGCTAGACAACTTTCAGCAAAAGGCAATTATAGCCAAGCTCTTGATTTATATTATAAGGCCTTTGAAAAAAATCAGCAACTAAAACAATTTTTGGAAATTGAATTTTGTACTGTTATAACCAAATATAATGAATTGCTGGCAGACGCTAACCGAATTGAATATATACTAGCTAGTTTTAGTAGAGCAATGCTTTATTTTCCGGATAACATATTTTTGATAAATGATATTGGAAGATACCTCTTCAGGTTTGGTTTGTATGAAGAAGCTTTGATCCAGTTTCAAAAGGCGCTAACTGTGGACTCTGGAGACGTGAACGCTGAAAAAAATATAAATACAGTAAAAAATATTTTGATTGAAAGGTGGCATTTTCGCATGTTGAATGATAAAATCCGCAATGCAAGCTATCGCGCTGCTATTAATAAAATGGTAGTGCCTAATAAGACCAGAGTTTTCGATCTAGGTACGGGAACTGGGCTGTTGGCAATGTATGCAACAGAAGGTAAGCCATGGGCAATAACAGCTTGTGATAGTTCTAAAGTGATGACCTCTCTAGCTATGAATATACTGGAAGAAAACAAATTACGCATGGCAGTAATGGTTCTTAATAAAATGTCTACATTAATGGATTCTTCAGACTTTGGATATCATAAATGCTCTCTTTTGATCACAGAATTGTTTGATGCAGGACTATTTGGAGAGCATATTTTGCAGTCTTTGTCTCATGCATGGGAAAATTTATTATTGGGTGATGCAAATATTGTGCCCCAAAAAGCAGAATTTTTCATTATGGGTGTGGATTCAGAATTTCTCAACTCCAAGTATCAATTGTGCCAAATTACTAAATCTATTTTGAACATATGTCATCTCCATGTTCACATTATAGCTGATGATGAAACTTATGATTGCGATGATGTCCAATTATACAAAGACATCAAATATATGACTGAACCACAATCAGTTATAAAAGTTGATTTTACTGATAAAAATGACATTAATGAGAAACTCTACAGCACTAAACCATATGTGGTAGAAAACAAAGTGTTGAAAAATGGACAAATTAATTCCTACATTGGTTGGTTCAATTTGTATTTAACAGAGAACATAATTATTACAACAGATCCAAGAGACAAAAACAGAGCCAAGGCATGGCAACAGGCTGTTTTCTTTGATAGTGTACCCAGAAAAGTCCAGTTAAATGATACATTCACTATTGACTTCTTCCTTAAATCTGAAAAGTTGACTATGAAGGAAAGAGATCATGCATTTGAAATCATGAGAGTCTCCCCAGAGACAGTACGGTTCTTAAATGACACTGTATATTTGAAGATGATAAAAAGTTGTGTAGTAATGACCTGCATATCCTTGGGACAAATGACAGAATTATCTGAAGTTAACATAATAGATTTAAACCCATTTCCTTTGTATGGATTTTATATGCTTCAAAGAGGCATTAAATCCTTAGTGTGCTATGCTAAAACGCATCACGATAAAGTGTTCATTGAAACAGTTTTTGGAGCAAACCATATGGATATGCGCAAAGTTAGCATTTTAGTTGGAGAGACATGGTCACAACGGACCTTTGGCAATAAGAAATTTCATGTAATATTTGTTAATTCACTTGACTTGTGTGGAGATATTGATTACCAATTTAAAGAGATAGGTCAATATTTGAAGAAGACTCATCTAATTGAGGGTGGCTTATTCATGCCATCGACTATAACATTAATGGGACAGATTGTCAGTAGTGACTGGTTGGATATCATAAACAGAGTTTATGATCAAAATTTGGGGTATAAAGCATCTGAACACATCAATAAATTTCAAGTTTCACAAAATTTTAATCTCGATTATACACATTTGGAATATACCCCACTGACAGATCCTATAGAAATTGGTGATTGTAATCAACTTACACCTGATGTTCTTAATCTACCGGTTATTAATGATGGTGATGCCAATGCTATACTGTGTTGGTATAAAATTGAACTAATGGAAGGGTTAATTGAGATTTCAACCCAAAGGCCATATAGTTTTATAGACGGCACTGCATACTTAGCTAACCCAATAATACCAATGACTCGAGGCGATATTGCAAATATACTTTGTTGTGTAGACAGAGATGGTTTATTTAAATTAATAATTGACGTTGAAAATACTTAAACATATTTAGCTGAAGAGTAAAATGGGATTCTTAAGGCTAGAATTGTTTGCTGAAACATATTCGAAGAAAAAATATAATTTTCTAATCTCGAAGGAAGACCTGTATATGCTTTATTAAAGATTTGAAAAGCATTTAAAATATAATTAAATTGTAACAAAGTACTGTTACAAAATTGTCTTTTTATATTATTATTGAATATCATGTAATTAACAGTAAACAATCTAGAGATGAAATGGAAGTAACAAAAGATCTCAATACAACAACAATAAAATGAATTAATTTATCATGGTATATGTTCGATGTTAGCAGTTTTATCTCATCTAGTATGCTTACTATTTATTATTGTAGAGGCATAATTAAGACCATTTTATGTACACTTTTAATTCCAAGGATATTATGACTGATTGGACTGTGGCTGTGATGAGAAAATGGCATAAGTGATAGAGTATTTATTGTATTGAACAGTTAAAGTGATATGATTTTTGTCTATTACCAGAATATATTGTTAGATATATGTCTATGATAACCATTTATAACCAATAATATAATTAATTCACAAATGATAAAATTGATGAAAACCCCAGTATTTTTAATAGTACCCCCAGTAGTTTTTGATGTAAAATTTTAGAAAATTTTAAAATCATACCATTTATTATTAATTAATGTTGAATTGAATAATTTAGTATTAAGTTATATGTCAGGCATTTTATTAACAAACTCTGGATGTTTAAATAATAAATAACTATATCTGCATGAGAGATTTTTTATTGCAACTTCCATACCATAATTATTTCTTTTATATACTTAATATAACAAAATGATAAAAAATATATATAAGCTCAAAAGAAAATGTATCTAAATCAATGTATATGTTAAATATCTTGGATTATTCTCAGTTTTTAATTTTATAAATTATACTTTAGTAATTAAAAAAGAAAAAAAAAATTGAATCATATAAACTATAAACAGAAACATTATTTTCCAAAAGTTTTTCTTATTGTGAAACAAATGTATTCTGAGCCACTATGTGGTTGGTTTATCATGTCTAATGTTTCAACAATTTTCTTTACAAATTTTGTTTCATTTAAATTTTAAAGTATCATACAAAGAATTAAACATAAGAGGCGGGTCCTTTGAATCCCTAAAATCTCCTCTTGCAAACTGAACTTTGTCTAGTTGACTTTAAAAACTATTCAAGATATCGATAGCCAGTAATTTTTGTAGTATTCCTTTTTTAATATCAGTACCGTAAGTTAATTTTTAAATTGGAGAGTATAGTTCAAAGTTCTTTTCTTAAATCAAAGAAAACAAATATTGACAGCAGCAAGTGTTGCTAATATAAGTTCCCATAACTCACTATAACAGATATAAACTGTTTTGCTTGCACAAAAAGTATTAATTTATTTTCTCTTTACTGGTGCAAATTCAGTTAAACTTACTGAAATATAGTGTTGTTGGAAGGCTAACTGAACTTTATTTTTAAGGAAATAATACTACCGAAAAATAACTGGCTCAATAGGCTTTGGTTAAAATGAATGGTTTTTGCAATACTGATAGACTATCAATACTATTGCTTCCACCTTAACTATCGATATGCAGCACTACTACAAACTGCTGCTTACCCACAGGTATATTAAAGTACACGGTCGGTATCGGTAGTAATAAATAAAAACGAATGAAATATTTTTCTTCAAAGTTGTTTTTAATGAATATTATCATTTTTACAGTGTTGGGATATTTGATATGACCCTAGTTGCAATAAGTCGCATCATTTAGCAGAAGTAAAAGTTTCTACAAATTCATGCCAGCGTCATTCTACCGCTCGCGCTTCTGCTAAAACACCTCTTGCTTGCTCGAGTGCTTTTCTGAAAATAAATAATTCATATTTTTAAAAAGTTCAGGCAAATTTGGACCACTCATTTAACGGAAGCAGCAACGATAAATAAACCTCCTTAGTTTTAGATTAATATATATTTGATATAATACGACACTATTAACTTCATTACTTTCAATATTCTGATCCTAACTTCGACATTATTTCGCTAATGAATTAAATTTCGAATCTATTATGATAGATATTCAAGATCTCGTATCAATTCAATGTAAAAGTCAAAGATTTGTGTAGTTAAGTAATTAGTATCGAAATATAAATTACTTAGGAATTATTTGTAGATGAAGAAAGAGTAAAATGTATTAAAAAAATGCAGATATATGCAAATCGTATGGAATATATACCAAAGATTGGTTTAACTTTACTCTTCCTGTCGCCAGAACGGAATATTAAGAAAATGTATTTTTTTAATAAATACATAATTAAAAACCATCTTTTTAAAATCTTAAATGATAATCGTCTAAATCATTTTTTTTATTTTAAATAAATAATATCAATACTTCAAAGTTATTTAATAAGTCTTTTTTTTTATTATTAAGAGAACATATATTCAACCAACGTAATATTGGCAATTACTTACAAATGCATCGGGTTGTCGGAGTGCAGTCGACTCAGCGCCAGCTGCGCCAGCGCGGCGAGGCGGCGTAACGCCTTCGCTCGCAGGCCGCCGCTGCGGGGCAGCGTGTCGGCCAGTGCGGCGGCGGCGGCTGCTACTTGCGGGCCCGGCGCTGCGCCTGCCGCGCAGCACAGTGTTTCTGTGGGGAAAAAATGTTTAATAATAGTTCTGATACATCATAGTAGTAGCGGTAACTTTATATTATAAACATATATATTACCTGTAGCAATGCAATGCATAAATAAGCATATACAATTAATTTCTTTAAATAAAAGGAATGTAACGGAGCCTTTAAAAATCAATACACATAATTCAAAAAGGGACGAACGTATAACATACATATGTATCAAATTATTGTTCACGATACCAAATAAATTAAATTTGTAATTGATACATATAACGTTACTTGTACCGACCAATAAGTGAGAGTGCGAGCGGGTCCGCCTGCAGCGCGGCGGGCGGCGCACACAGCGCTAGCACGGCGCGCAGCAACCGCACGCCGCCTCCCAAGCTGCGCTTCCAAAATGCACCTCCCACCCCTTCCATAATCCTATGGATAACACGTAAGAGACATTCTATGTTCAGTGACCGAAGGCAACTTCGAGGAATAATCGCTTCTTAGGGCGGTGCAATTAAATAAAGCTACAAAAATTACAAAACGGAAAAAAAAAAAATGTCCCGATGAGTTTCTTTCGCCAGTTCTTCTCAGGTCCAAGGTGTTAATTTCCGAACCTGTGGTAGATTTTTGACTATCAATAAGCAAGTGTAAACACTTCTATATAGAATAAAGATTTTTGATTTTGACTTTGAAAGGTTGAATTTAAAATAGTTTTCAATATAAAATACTTAGAATTTCATCTAAGCTTTTGCCCCTCTTGAAGTTCATAACTTTACAGGTAATTTCATATAAGAGTAGCGAGTATCATGGATCAGGTAATGTTTAATGCTTGAGCACTTACTGCGGCGGCAGAGCGGGCAGGAAGACGTCTGCGGCGAGTGCGGCGGCCAGACGTGCGCGCGCGGCGCAGGCCAGGCGGCGCGGGTTAGCGGCCGGCAGCGACGCGGCGCGCAGCAGCAGTCGGCGCAGACGCACGCACGCGCGCACGCTCAGCGGGTCCCACGCCTGTTCCACCAGTTCTGCGGGCAATTCGTGTGTGCTACTCTATCGTACTGAACGTTAACTTTTATATTTTATCTAATATCTCGAAGTATGAACTCACCGGTAACTTTTGGTAGCACAACCTTATCGATAATAGTAGGTACCAGCATAAGATCAGGGTCTTCTCTTACAGAATCCTCGGTGATCGTCGGCGACTCGGTTTCATCGTCCGAAGATTGATCGGAATCGCTCGATAGATTCTCTGACTTGACGCCGTACAACATCAGACATCTGGAGGAATTTTAATTGTTATGTAAAGTGTATATACGTTTGCATAATAAAAATAGATCCATTGCCATAATTGTTGCTTATGACATTGTAAGTAATATTATACAATTTATTTTTTTACTGTAATAGGAAAATAATAATTCTACATATTTCGAAGAACATATTAATTTTACTAGAGTTTGTTTTTATTATAATATCTTTGCAGATTAACACCTGTTCATCTGTCTCAGGTTTCCGTACTTACACTGGCTAACTCAAATTTCAAACCGGAAACAGTAATACTAAGAATTGCTGTTTGATGGTAGGATATCTAATGAGTAGGTGGTACCTACCCAGAGCGGCTTACACAGCATCACATTCGTAGAAAAAAATATCAAAACATTTTTGTGTGTACTTTCATTACTTCATATAGTATATAAAAATTTAGTTTTTAAAACATTTTTTTTAATAAATTAAAAAAGTAAAATTGATAGTTAATAATGCTCACTTGTACCAGTCCATTTTTTCGTAGTCATCATTGTCTTCATCGGCTAGTGGATTCCATAATATTAACTGTAAAACAAATTATTAATGAGTAACAAGCAAAATAATTTCAGCAAGTCAATGTTCCTCTGGATAAAAAAACATTATTCTCCTTTGAGTACTCGTCGAGAACATCGAGAAAATTAATATTGACGAATTTTTCCATTTTAGTAGCTTTTTTTTTAAAATAAAAGTTAAGGCGACATTTGTCAATTAAATACTATGTTTGAGTCTCGCAAGTATGCGTGAGATAACAAAAGCTAACTACTATATGCACAAGGGACTTTAAGAAGATTTTTATTTGTCATAAATTCAGCTGTCATTAGCCGCCATGTTTTCCATCAGAGCTGGGCGCTGCATATAATGTATCTCTTCTATTTATCTCTGTAATATACTCTGTTATTACTTTCAAGCAGACGTTGCACAGATTATCCGTCTATTGGTCAGTGATAAAATTTTCAATTGTATTAAAAAAATCCACAGAAGTAACTCGCCTGATGCCTGACGTAGGGCGCTAGAAGGCGCGGCAGACAGTGCGCCACGTAGGCGTCCGCGTACAGCGTGGGCTGGCGGCGCCGCAGCCGCGCGGCGCGCGCGCACACCCCGCGCACGTCGCGCCACGCGCTCAGCGCGTCCGCGAACAGCCGCGCCGACAGCGAGCGGATCGCCTCTGCGGAACGCCAGCGTACGGACACATGAACATTTATACTCTAAGGGAGCAGCAGCAAAGTATTTAAGTTATTTTGAATTTAGAAATATGGAAATCGTTGCTAAGATTTGAATATATAGTAAAATGAAAGTCAGATGTTTTGCCATATTTAGATAATTGTATGCACGTTGAGTAAATATTTATAATATTTCGTAAATAAACCTTCTAATTTTTAAAATAAAGTAATTTAAAGGAATTATAAAGTTTTTTGGTATGGATTAATATGATTATAGAAATTTCGATATTTGAAGAACATGTCTAATAAACATTTGGTTTCATTTTAAGTAAAAAGCCTGGTTATTGAGGTCGTATTTTTATTAGTAGAACCTCGGAAATCAAGGGATTTCAAGACTATGTGTGTGAGAAAATCGCTAAGTTAATTGTTTATAATTAGATAATTTATTTCTCTTTGCTATCGTAAGTATACGAGTCGTGCCGGCGAACAACGCGGATGCGTACCGGTCTCCTGCTGGCAGTGGTGGAACAGCGCGGGCGGCAGCTCGTCGTCGCTGGAGTCGCCGTCGCGGTGCGCGTGCGCGGTGCCGGCCGCCTCGCGCCGCAGCCTGCGCGCGCGGCGCCGGCCCTCGCGCTCGGCCGTGCGCTGCCGCTTGTCCTCGCCGTCGGCCGGCTTGGCCGCGCCGGCGCGCGCTGCGGTGGGACGAGTTACAGTATTACATATAGTCTAATATATAATGACATATATATATATATAATAAATGTAAACTAAAAAAAAATTAAGGAAGTTTGTACATAAAATTATGTTTTGTAAATATTTATGTTCCTTGAATAACAAATTATTCGTATTAGACATGATAATAAAACATGTATTTGTTCTGAGTAAAATGATTACTGCATACCAGCAAGTGCGAGCACGTCCTGTGCCTGGTCGCGCACGTCGGCCCGTCTCCGCTCGATCAGGAATTCGCAGCGACGCCTGTGCAGCGCCAAAGCTCGAGCCTCCAATGCCTCCAGTTGAGGCATCTGTAAAATGCAAATGTAGTTCTTTCCTAATGACATATACGTAAAAGAAAAACATGTAATAACTTGAAATCTTTATGGCAAATTTAAATAATTATTGGCAACTTTTCGCTTTATAACACATATCTAAGTCGGAATTTAAATATAAATCTACGAATTTTTCAAAACAAAGCCATTCTTGCTGAATAAACGATGCTATTATAACATACTGACTTAAGATATTTTTATTTTCAAGGTAAGTTAAAATAAAATGAATCGAAACCTCACCTTCTCGTCCAGACACTCGACGAGGTCCGTGACGTACCCGCGGGCGGCCTGCGCGCGGCGGTAGGCGGCGTCCAGCGTGGCGCGGCGCGCGGCCCGCGAGTCGCGCACGCGCGCCGCGCACAGCAGCCGCTCCTCGACGGCCGCGCGCCGCCCCGCCGTCGCCGCGCGCGCCGCGTGCAGCTCCGCCAGCCTGCGCGCGCACGGGACATGTGGACACTCTTGTACCGCTATATAATCTCCTGCTCGGTCGATTAGTCTCCGTAATGTATACAATGTATACGATAGTGACGATTTAATCGCCGCCGGAGTTAAGTATTTACATCAGATGATATATAAATACCTGGCCTGCAGGGCTTTCACCAGGTCCTGCGAGTTGGCGGGCGGTGGCTCGCCGGGCGCGCTGAGCGAGCGCAGGTGAGCGGGCGCGTCTCCCAGCCGGGGCGGCGGCGGCGCCACGGCGAACGGGTTCAGCTCCACGCCCTCTCCTGCAAACGAAACAGTTTTACTACTTATGCATGGCCACTTAGAAGTACAAGGGATCCAAAGGAATGATGTTCTAAATAATACCTTTTTAATGTTTTGATTACCATCAAATGTATTACTAATGCTAAAAAGTTTGGAATAGAGATTGCTTATATGCTGACTAAATACAAGCTACGTAATATATGACGTACTCGCGTCAATTTGCTGTCAAATGTTGTTTATATTGTTATTTTCATCTTATGGTTGGAATAGAGTATATTTGTATATAGACATGGAGTTCTCTTACCTGTAATATCTGCAATAGAAGGCACAGCCTTCTGCATCTGTTGTTCTTCCCATTCTTCGGCTTCACTATTTATCTCTTCATCAGACAGAGCCGCAGCAGTACCACCTTTTAAAAAAATGACTCACTGTTAGTACCCCTGGAGTTCAAAAGTTTTGCAAATTCCCTATCCTCGAGATAGTGTAGGTAGTTGATGACTAGTCATCATGTGTTGCCACTTGAATTCTTGTTTATTGATACACAAACGTTCAAAAACGTTGTAATTGTGAGAGCGTGTAAGTAAAATAGGGTCGTCGGTTAGTTCAATATCTTTTGATTATTATTATTTTTTATTATTTGTATTTAAAAAAATCTGTAGGCTGTTCACAAATGGGCTGTATAAATAGTAAGTGATCACCACCACCCACAGATATTGGCGCTGCAAAATCAAATCAAAAAGTACAAATAAACAAAAACAATTAACATCTTCTATAAACTTTCCATATAAAATGATATTAAGATAATAAAAGTATTATCGAGTTATAAAACTTCGTATATCTTACGTTTAGGTTTATCACTAGGCAGTTCCAACCCACGGACTTGTATCCTTCCGTCTTCGTCATCATCATCGTCCCCGTCATCGTCTCGAACGAGTCTCGAGCCCGTCGTCGGTTCGGACTGTATAGGCACGTAGTCGCCAAGTTCACGAGCCTGTAATGCGAAATTTCTGTTGAGATATTTTGAAGTTTAGTATTGTTTAAAAGAAACTAAAACATATAACATAAACCCCAGAGTATATTGCTGAAAAGGGTGTTATATTATTTCAAATACTATTAACAACTTTTTAAAAATATTAATATTTATAAAACAGACGTCTTATTGTTGTCGGGACATTTTATTTTCATTTGCTACATTTAGAACAAATTACTTACCTTTGCAGTGCCTGACCCACCATGAAACTACACTCAGGATTCTTTTCTCTACGCCTGTGATTTGACCATTAGAAAAAGCTTGTAAAAAACACAATAAAAGAAGGGTTTTTTTACCACATCGGTAAGAAAGTCAATACCCAATCACGGCGCAGTCCGCCGCTCGGCTGAACCTACGGCGGCCGACACGGCCGTGCGACGTGGGGCGGCCAGCCTCTAGTCCCTCACCTCTCATACCTGCTGTCGCGTCTTGCGCGCCGCGTGGATGAGCGCCGCGTCGGGAATGTGTCCGGGCGCCACGGCCAGCGCCGCCCGCACGGTCTCTGCCCGGTATCGATGGAAACCCCTACTATCCTCTTCGTCTTCGTTCGCGCTCTCCTCGGACACGTCCCCCGCCCCGTCCGCCGCCAGGGCCTCACGTCCGGACAGAATCAGGCCCTCGAGTGTGACCTTCTTTTTGGGCTTCGTTTTTTCTTTCTCCTCTGGTTGTTTTTCCTGTTTTATTTATTTAATTATTTATGTACCGATCATGTCTTAAAAATATTCTCAATCTTAAAAATAATTAACATAAACGAAAATTGTGTTACAAATGAAAGCTTATCTCTATTTCCTTCAGAGACCATAGACTGTGAGTTACACATATTACATTTTTAATTTTGTCACCAATGAGTGAGGCATATCATTCTATACAACATTATATAAATTACACAAAATGGTGAAATAGCCTTTATTTTTATTCAACACAAGTCGTAAAACATCAGTACATAATTTATAAAAATTTGCAGTTATGATAATATGACTATAATTATATATTATTTTTATATTGAGAGCTGCAGTATTAGTAAAACTACAATAGACAGAATGAGACATATCAAGACCCTTATTTATAAGCATTACCTCATCATCATGATTGTCATATTTATCATTATCACCATCTGGAACACGTTTTTTCTCTTTCTCTCTGCGTTTCGCTAATCTTTTGCTTTGTGAAGATTTCTTCACTTTGAATACTTCACCGTCTTCTTCTTCTGTAATTTAAGCCGATACATAATGTAATAGTTAGTTATGAACAGATTAAGAGCTGGCATTGCTCGTTGCTCGAGTCATAGGTCATTGCTAACAAATTATAACTAAACAAGTTATTTTTTAACAGCAATTTTTGAAAAGCTTATTGGCTTAATGAGAATAGTTGGTACAAAAGTTGGCCAATGATAATGGTCGAGTAATTTGTTTTAGAAGTAACCTTGTACATATCTTAAAGCACTTCAAGTGGCAGAACTACAGCAACCAAGATAATATTACCATTAATTACCAATATAAACTTAATATAAATATTATTTAGCTTAGAAAGATGTAACAGTTTATTACACATTTTACAAAATACATTTATTCCATTTTCTAGTGACTGTGTTCAAAGTATACCTTTTGTTCTGTCATGTAAATTTTACATCATTTCAGCACTAAGTACTATTTTTTTTTCTTCGATTTACAATTGATACCTGCATTACAATCACCTGGTACATTAATGGATTGCATATGGTAATCATCAGGTGAACTGTGTAAAATTATTTATTTTATAGGAATAAATAAAATAGTGAATAATAATATTATAAATTTAAAAAAAAATTAAAGTACTTTTCAACACAGATGATGTAACAAACATGTATGAATGTAATTTTTAAATTGTTAAAAAAAAAACATAATTTCTTCTATATTATTTTAAGAAAAAGTCAGCAAATCAAAATTTTAAAGCTTACATATAAACTTTGATATATCTTCATTGCTGATATAAAATGCTTATGTTTTCCTCTAATAAACAGAAGATTAAAAGCGTCTTTCATAATGTTAAAGTTGAAAGTTAAATTATCTCAGTCATGTATGAAAAATCGTATTTGAAACCATAACTTAATCTGTCCAATTCTTAAGATATATATGTGAAATAAAATATATCTTTGCTAGTGGGATTTAGAGGTTATAATTACTGTTATAATAGTTACTATGATCGTAAATATAAGAAAATCAGTCGAACTATAAAGGTTTTGTTAATGTTGGTTATTAAGGCCAATATACAAATTGTACTAGACATATGTATATTTAGCATTTCCCAGTTCTGACGATTTATAGCGACGGCGTCCTACCTTCGTCTGCGAAACTTAAAAGCGGAGTGTTTTTAGCAGACTTTTCCTTTTTAGCTTGACTACTAATAATTGGCGGTGGCGGCGGTTCAGGCTCACCATCCTCGTCATCGTCCGCACAAAACACACGCCTTTGAATCTTCTTCGGCTTACGAAACAATGACATTATGAAACTAATACGATATACTTATTACAATAACAACGTAATGTGTCGGTTGAAACGCATTCATTAAACAATTTTAAGTCTGACAGGCATTAAGAGACAGTGAATAAAACCAAAAGTTGAATCTTGAAACAATTGTACTTGTCACTTGGATATTGAAATGTCAAGTCAAGAAATTCGAGACGTGATTTTTTACAATCTTCTCACTCGATGTGCATTGCGATTTTTTGAGATTTTACCGATTACATCTGTGTTACATATTTTTTCTCATGTCAGGGCAGACTTTAAACGATATGATAGATAAGAATAATTATTGTGTTCTCTATTTGAGTCCTTAACCTTTATTTGTTCAGCAAATAATAATTGTGGAGATACAGTTTTTATGAGAGGTTATCATAATTTTATTATGATTTGAATAGCTGGTCAATATTAATTTATTTTATTTATAAGCGAATATGGAATGTAACATTAAAAATACCGTTATATACATTTTTAATTTTAACAAAAAATATAAAATTATTATTCTCGTGCTCACATATCTATATATGTTTCTAACTTTAACGAACATTTTAAGTTTAAGTATATAATAAAATTATATAATTATAAAGAAAATGCTTATAATACATTATTTTTTTACTTTATTGATATCCTATTTTGAAAATACATTATAATTGATAAGAAAATATTTATTATGTCATACGGTAGTAACATTGTTTATAGTAATATTTAAAAAAAAAAACTTTTATAAATCGTCGCTACCTGTTTATTTGTTTTGTTATTTTTTTATAGTCATATTAAAGATTGGTTATAAGTGTATTTATTTCACTAACATTTGTTATAAATACATAATTCACAAAGCAAACTTATTTAAGTTCTTAGTTAAATTGATGATTTAGTTTAATCGATATATCGATTAAATACAACCCGACGAGTCTATCTTGACATTTAAATATTATTATACTAGTTCTCTTTTGTCCCGCAACGCGCACGTAGTCGTGCGATTTGTGATTTGTCTTGGTAAGTTTTAATAATCCTGTAATATTTCAATAATCATACTATTATTTTAGTTGTTAACTGGGTTGGTATTTATTGTTAAACTTAAAGCTCTTTTATATACAATTATTTTAAGCATTTTTTAAAAAAATGACTCAAAATGACACGTCTTGTTCCGACATTAATTTCATATTTTATTTTCAGTCCTTAAATTTTTGAAGTCCCTACACACTTTAAGATGGGTAGGGAGGACAAGGCTACTTGGAAAACCAACTACTTCACCAAGATCATCGTAAGTACTCTTTTTAGTATACCTTCATAACCTATTGTAGCATGACATTGCTTTTCTCTAAATAAATAGTAAAATGTTATTCATATTTTATTTTATTTTTTCAGCAACTTCTAGATGAGTACCCTAAATGTTTCATCGTGGGTGCTGACAATGTGGGATCGCAGCAAATGCAGCAGATCCGCATCTCGCTCCGAGGCAGCAGTATTGTGCTGATGGGCAAGAACACCATGATGCGTAAAGCAATTAAAGACCACTTAGAGACCAACCCAGCTCTCGAGAAGTTGCTTCCGCACATCAAGGGCAATGTCGGCTTTGTCTTCACCCGTGGAGACCTCGTCGAGGTAAGAGCGTGATGTTAATTATATTTGTATTACAAATAGTAATGCATTATTTAGTCATTGACGTCTGTTATAATACCAGGAATTAATATATTTATGTTCTGGCTTCGCTTTCAGACAAAATTATTCCTTCAAATTTATCCTAGTGTTTTATTTACATCATGATTATTGCACTGGCATTTTGAAGATACAAATGAATACTTTGTCTATGTGTTCAAGTAGTAAAGATAAGCAAACCCTAGATTACATATTTCATGCAATTTACTAATAGCTCTGCTATAGTATGCACCGCAAAAAGTTCTTGATTAGAATAAGTTTGTATGTAACACAATCCACTTTAATTTTATGTTCAAAGTTTTGATAACAACTATAAATACTTATGAATTTCATACTGAATACCATATCTCATACTAATTCAAGGTCGACATTGTTAATTTATCGTTAATTCTGCTGTAGAACTGAAATTTACTAGTATTAAATTTATTTATATATAATATTTTAATACATTACTGATTTTGTAGGTTCGTGATAAGCTACTGGAGAACAAAGTTCGTGCTCCAGCTAGGCCCGGTGCCATTGCTCCATTGGCTGTTGTCATCCCAGCCCACAACACTGGTTTGGGTCCTGAGAAGACCGCTTTCTTCCAGGCTCTGTCCATCCCAACCAAGATTTCCAAGGGTAATATTTTTAATTTAATAGAGAACTGGAAAATATTTTTAAATGAAATATGCAGTAAAAGTCTCATCTAATGTTATTTCTAACTTATTATAATATTTATTTCTAACTATGATAAAACAAATATTTTTCTAGATTCATATTTTTAATTAGCTTAAAATAATGAATACTTAACAGTAGACAATTTTTTTATTAATAAATGTATTAATGTTAACTTATTTTTTAGGTACCATTGAAATCATCAACGATGTCCACATTCTTAAGCCTGGTGACAAGGTCGGAGCTTCTGAAGCCACCCTTCTCAACATGTTGAACATTTCCCCCTTCTCATACGGTCTTGTCGTTAAACAAGTAAGTTTGTTTTAAATGGTATTATACTATGACTGATTCTCCATACACAAGTATATTTTATGGTATCCAAAGTGTTGAGTACAGTTTGCATAACAAGTGCATCCTGATAATTTACCTTTGGTAAATTACTTGCTTCTCTTATATAATATTTCCAGTTTAATTTAGCTGTAATTAAAATCATAAGCAAACACGTTATCTTTCTAAAGTATTACTACAAACTATCTCTTATTATTTTTACTAATCACATTTTTTACTTTTAGGTCTATGACTCTGGTACCATCTTTGCTCCTGCTATCCTTGACATCAAACCAGAGGACCTCCGTGCCAAGTTCCAAGAGGGAGTGGCAAATGTTGCCGCCCTCTCATTGGCTATTGGCTACCCAACTGTGGCCTCTGCCCCTCACTCTATTGCCAACGGATTCAAGAACTTGCTGGCTATTGCTGCCGTCACCGAAGTCGAATTCAAGGAAGCCACTACCATTAAGGAGTTCATTAAGGTATGAACTATTATTTCTTTACTTTTAATCTTAAAGAATCAGAATGTATTGAATTTTAACATGTCTGTTTAAATACCAGAAAATATTATATTCATTTTCTGGCTTCGCTTTCAGACTAAAGTAACTCTTCAAATTTATCCTAGTGTAATAACTTTTTAAATAAAAATTGCACTGGCATTTTGAAGTTACAATTTTATAATTCACACAATTCCAAAAACATAAAAAAATAATATGTCATTCAAAAGTATGTAAAAATTTTATAACATTCCTAATTTAATGTATATTTGTAGGATCCTAGCAAGTTCGTCGCCACTGTGGCCGCGCCCGCCGCTGCTGCTGCGCCTGCCGCCGCCAAGAAGGAGGAGGAGAAGAAGCCCGAAAAGGAAGACTCTGAGAGTGACGACGACATGGGCTTCGGACTCTTCGATTAAATTCAAATGGAATCTAACTGTGACTTCTGACCTATTCCGACTGACGTTTCATGCGTAACATTAAATTTTAACGAAGGATAGATCAGAGGACTACAGTTAGTCTTTTGATGTGGATGTTCGTAGTTGCTGTTAGCTTTTCACGCCGCCGGGTTGGACACCCATATGGCGGCTAATTGTATCAGCGTTATGAATAAACACACTGGAAATAATATACGCGTTTTAATTTGACCATCATTGATCCTCCAATCAATTTTTATTATCAGTTGAAAGATGTCTGGCTTGTTCAAAGTAAATTATTAAGTCTGAATTTACTTTAATGTTTTCAATATCTATAAACTATAAGTGACCAATATAAACAAAAAAACTACAATTTTTTTTTTCAGTCAATTAATTATTTAACTTACTACGTATTTCAATTCCTATACAATGTACCGTTTAAATAAGACATTCTGGTTCTGTTAAATAAGACAAAATTCCGTGTTAAACGATTTTAATCTTTGGTTTTTATTCTATAACATGCCACAGTGACATCCGTAGATGTATTTAAAGCTGTTTCTACACGGCGCCGCATGAGAAGCTGCACAATTCCGATTTTTAGCCGCGTTTTCTTAGTACGTGCGCTTTCGTATACGCAATAGACCGTGATATCGCTACGTCAGAAGCGAGCAAGTTTTCATTTTACTAACGGAATCAACTTCCGCTGCGGTGTTGTGTGTAAACAGCATTAGATTGATTATTCCAATACGACCGTTGTTACTTGGAACTAGAAATCAATTTTACATACGATATTGATAAATATTTTCGTTTCCAATTGCAAATCACAATCAAAGCGGTAAACATTTAAAATTAGAACTTGTAAAATTAGTTTTTTAAAGACTTAAGTTTTATTGTTAACTAGTGAAACCTTCGTTATTTGAATATGTATGGCAAGTTACTATAATTACTCGTGTTAAAAATAAAAGAATACTTTGTCATAAAAAATACAATATAATGTGTTACATGGTAAATGGAAGTTGTATGTAAGTTAGTCGTTATAAAATTTCTTTACATTTTTCATGAATGGTCAGTCCCAGTCTAATAAAAGTCCTCCATAGTAATAACAACTATAATTTAATCTATATTCATATACATTATGCTACAATACGATATACCTAAAGCTTATACACAATCATTTTATTTGATTTACCTCTAACATAATAATATATTACACATAATTTTCCCTTTGCCTCTTCACAACTTACTAAGTGGCCAAATTATTTATTATCATATTATGAAATTAACGATGTACTTACGGGAAAAAGACGGGATATCACAATGAAGGTTTACTAAAATATTTTGTTCTATTTCAATAGAATGTGCTAAAAAAAATCTTATCGATACATTAGTCTAGGTAAATAATATGTGATCATTTTGGATATTTGATTGTGAATGTACAGAATTTTTTAAAAGAAGATCATTTATATCTTTTCAAATTCTATTGAAATAGAAATTTCTTGGATTCGAATATGTACATACATACTTTTATTTTTGACCCAGCCCATAAATTTTGTGTTTCTTTTCTTTTATAATTTTATTTCGATAAAATACTTCATGTGTTAACTTTTTTAAATGCCTAATATAAAGGAAAGGTTGATTTATAAATCTAATTGACGCAAGGTCATATAAGTTTCTTTTTTTAAATAACATTATCTCTAGACACGTTAAACACTTAAAATTACTTTTTTTGCATGATTCGCACATCGCCTCTTTTATTTAGTAGCGTTCGATCCTAAATTACGCGCAAAGGATATATATCGCTGACAAAAACAATGTTTGAACATAGCGATACAATGCGTGTTATTTTTAATTCTAGAAAGTTAAATTATATTTTCGATCAATTATTTTTATTTGTAACGGGATATTTCAAAACATAGACGATAAAATTACGAAATAAATGGTATATAAAAAAAACCCATACCATATTTAACCCAATAAAGTAAAGTTGGTTTAAATTTTTAATATAAGACCGATGCACTCTAATAAATGAAATTAAGCAAAGGCTTGAAAAATTACTGCAATTAACCAGCACTATTAAGAAAATAAATTAACTTGAATTGTTGAAAAACATTTCTAGAGATATGTTATAAATTTAAACTTGGAATAAGGTTTCCATACTCTGTTTAATATTTTCAGGTACTTTATTAGATTTTGAAGCTTAACATATGGCAATAAAAGTTATTTTGCATGATCAACCGTAGCGCAAACTGAGACTTCAACTATACAGGCGTAGTTATAATTAAAAAATCTACACACTGAGGCAACGATTGTGTAATTTTCACAACTGTTTGCATTATATATAATACCTCTGGGTGGCCGCCTCTACAGCCGTCACTGTTCTGACGCATGACTATTCCATAAGATTACAACTCTTACAAAATACAATGACGAGAAAATAATGCTGAAGTCAAAAGCTTTCATTTGAGACTATTTTCGAAGGTTCCATCAAATAAGTCTTTATTAATTTGCATAAATTACAAAATAATGAATGCTACTTGAATAAGTTTGAAAAATCCTGATGTAGTTTATTCAAATGACATTTGTTGTTCCAAGTTAGTATAGATTTAAGAATAACATACATCTTGCAAATCATAAATAATGTGATCGTATTTTGTTTTAGAAGAATATTACCCTACTAATTTTGTGTCTGTAGTTATCCGATTGGAACTTCGATTCATAGCTAATGGGACTTGGTTTAAAATCCTTCCTTCTAATCTCCTGATCTCTCTCATGCTTAATTATCGGTGTCATTAATAAACAATGATTTAAGGCGATGATATCACGAAGTCGATTTAAATGTATATGTTGTGTCTGTTAGTAAAATTCTACATTCGCGATATTATATTCTGTGAGTCCGCTATTTTTCTTAGAGTCAATGTACAATAATTTATAATACACGTGTTCATAAATCGATATGTTGGGGCCCGCTGGTCGCCGAAGGAGCCGGAAGTGCAGCGACACCTAGAACATCAAACGGTGCATTGAATATTATCTAATGGCACTTCTTTTCTCCATTGCGGTTGGACATTGAGTAAGGAAATCTAGCAACAGTGTGTGAATATAGTGTTAATGTATTTGAAAGTAAGCATAAATATTAACATGGTGCAGCGTGTTTAATGTAAACTCATAGAACAAAATCCGACGAATTGGATTGATGAATTGATTTGTCCTTTTAAAAATAGTCAAAATGATAACTTATAAAAATGTTACCAGACTTTAATTAACTTAAATATGTATTCATCGCGTAGATTTGTAACGTATTTAAAATATATGGTTGCTATTTAGGCACTCACATCCTCGAGCTATCCTCGTACCATTCAAAATAGGTACGTTCAGTGCGCACACTTTCAGAAAACGCGTACCCCAATTTGACTATCATTGCCCTGGAGACTCCACATTTAACCCCGAAGCGTGCTACCGAGCACGTCAGGCGCGGTGCGGGCCAGTCGCGTCAGAGATGCTCACCGATGTCCCCGTGCGGCGCGGCGGGCGCGGGGGGCGAGGGGGGCGCGGCGGGCGCTCGCGGCGCCGAGCGCGCCCGTCGCGAGCGCGGCGCGCGGCGGCGTCGCTCCGGCTCGGTGCGGATCAGCGGCTGCGTGTCGCGACTCTCGACCCTGGTGGCATATTGAAAATAATATATTCAACTGCGTGTGTAAAGTATGTGTAAATATTGTAACTCAATTTTGAGCTACTCCCACTCGACCGACTGTGCTGAAGTTTGACAGAAACGATTGGGTTCGGTGTTGAAATAATGAGGGAGTGTGTAATTTATGATATCAACTTTTAGAAAATATATAGTAACTCAGTCGATCGTCATACTTTTGTTACAATAGATAAAAAATTCGAATAAAAAAAGATCATTTTTTTTTATAATTAAAATCGTAATACAGAAGGATATTTTTTGTTCTCAGATTATGTGATTAGTGTGCCGTATGTACATGCTAATTTACATTTTAATATTCGGTTTCAGAATAAAATCTGTAAATATGTGTGTGTGATATGATAGTTAACATTATAGATGATTTGATGATATTGCCACATGTCATATTGTGATGATAACTTTAAATTAAACACTACTTACGGTTCTTCATTAACGATTTGCTCGTTATCTTCTGAAGGCTGTGCGACCTAAAATATTAAATAATATATCTGAATTATTATTTAAATTAAAAAAAAAAAACAAGCGAACTAATAGACTAACAGGAAAATAATAAATTAAACTACTTTTTTTATCAAATCCACATCTTGAAACAAATAAAATTAAGTATATTTACTGAATAGTTATTATAGTTTGGCGAAAATGGTTTAATTAAGTTGACATATACATACTAACAGGTGTTGTATAAAAGCTCATAAGGTAAGAAATATTAAATATAGTGTACCTCTGCGTCGGCTTCCCTTTGCTCGATACGACTCCGCATTCGGGAGATGTAGCGCGCCGCCCTCACGAAGGGGTTCTCCCGCTGTTCGTCGAAAGTCCCACCCTGCAGAAATACATGACCATTTAAAATGTTCATATAGCAACTCGTTAATTCAATTTACCATGTCATCGGAGTTAACCGAAAAAACATATTATATATTAAAATTAATGAATGAGTTGCTCGAGACTGTATTTTTCTCACAGTAAAGAATGATAGATTTTATTCTAATCTCTACTTTATACATTTAATTTGTTTGATGAATGTAAATATATAACGTAGCGTATCAGAATTATATGCGAAATAAATTTGTAGTGCAAACGAAATCGATTCGCTGCGTTTTAATGCGCGGACCTGCGTGCGCGGCGCGGAGGCGGCGGCGGAGTCGGCGACGAGCGGCTCGCTCTCGGAGTCGGAGTCGTGGCGCGCGCGCTCGCCCGCCGCCAGCACGCGCCGCTTGCACACGGGGCACACGCGCCGGTTCTGCGTCAGCCACGGGTCGATGCACTTCGCGTGGTACGCTGCGGAAGGACGCCGACCGGGAATTTACTCATTACGTCGGTATGTGTAGGTCGAGGGTTACCTTTATACCTTTTAGGTTTGGAATAGAAATATTAACTATAAGGACGAACTGGTTCTCACAGCCGATCGGCTCGAACACGTCGAATCTAATTTAAAAACCTCGAATTTATAAGGTGAAAGGATCTGGATAAGTGCTACAGTTCTCTTGTTTCGGAATCATTACATATAGACGATTTTTAACAGGCGGTATATTTTTTACTGCTTGATAATTTTGTACAATTCTCGCTGACTCGGCCCGACTTACCTTAGCTATCCAGGAATACACGGCATAAATTGCCTTAATTATTATAATAAGTGAACAGCGAAACTCGTGCTCCGTTTATTAATATTTAGTATTAAATAAGAGAAAGAAAGTTACGAAAGCAAAAAATGAAAAATTTAAACTGATATCAGTCGAGCGGTACGAGCCGTATGAGACGAAATCCGTCCAATAAAACGTCGGGCGAGTAGTTAGTAGCGTACCGTGCGCGCAGGGCAGCACGCGCAGGCGCTCGCCGTCCTGGTAGTCGTCGAGGCAGATGGCGCACGTGTCGTAGGGGTCGCCCTTGCTGAACTTGCACGTGGGGATCTTCCGCAGCGCGCGGCTGGGCAGGCGGTGCCGCCGCGCGCGCCGCCGGTCCTTGATGCACTTCACGATCTGCAAGCGCACGGGACGTTGCTCTCATTCGTTCGAGACGGCGCTACCTTTACAGTGCTCACCGCCCATCATAAGAAATATTGTCCGTCCTTTACTTGGACGTGGTGCCACCGACCTTGGACATTGAGATGTTTTGTCCCTTGTGCCTGTAATTCCAACAGATTTACTCGCGCTTTAATCCGGACCACAGCAGTACTATTCATTCTAGTTTGGTGGTGAAATGTGTGATGAGGCTGATACCCTTCCACACGGACTGGCACGAAACCCTACCACGAAGGTTTCTTCTAGAAACTTCTTGGTATATATCGTATGTCTTCATGGTTCATCAAAACCACAAAAACGTTACAAACTGAGCTATTTATAAGTGAGATTGCCCTTCTAGTTTAAGTCATTCTAGAAAAGTTTTACCATAAATATGAGTATAACGATGAGACAGAGCACCACGACGATGGCGAACGGCAACAGCAGGTGCGTGTTGATGTTGAAGGGTAGATCTCCGTTCACCATTATATAGTAACTGTAACACATTTTAATCGTGTGATAAATTTATACAAATACAAAATTTAAAGAAAACATCGATGTAATGTCGTAGATGACAATGACTTATTTATTTATGTACGTGTACGTGTGCGTACGTGCGTGCGTGATGCGTTGTGTGTGTGTACAGTACGTAGATTTATTTCATTATCGAATCTTGAGGACAAAATAATGATGAATAATTTTAAAGTTATTTCACTCGTATAACAAATACCTGATACATTTTTTATTAAATTTCATTCTAATGTTTCTGTTTTTTATAAGAATCTCAAACAATATAATATACTAGCCTTAGTTCTAGCCTAGACTTTTGTTATATATCGAGCTTTGCAGCTGGTAAGATCTAAAGAGAAACCTGAAATGTTAGTGAAGGAGCAGTTACTCACTTATGACTTTATTTTTATTTAATAATAATTAATTAGATATCCAAAAATGCACACACACTAAAACATTACAAAATCTTAGTACTCAATACATTAAACAAATATGATACAACATACTAAAAGACAGGTAATTAGTATAGATAGAGTAAGACTTAATTAAGAAAAATAACAAATTATATAATTTAAAAAAAAGAAAAATAGCTGACTATGTCCTATTTAAAAGCTGTTTTTTCCAATGACTGACTCACGTAATATTTGTCCTTTGTTTCAGAATAACAGATTTAAATATTTTAGTGGTTGTTAATGTTACCCATATTTTTGCTTAAGTCGATTTGATCAAATGAATCGTTTTTTGATTATAGTAACCAAGTTATAGTGAACTGTCGATTCCCATTAAACACTTTACTGTATATTATTATTGATTATTAATTTCTACTGAGGAGGTCAAGGTCAAGTTGTATTTGTGGTTTTAAGTAATTTTTGTACCCTATGTCCTTTTCAATACCACTGACAAGGTGTATTTTTTTATGATATAGGAAGACGGAAGTGCAAATGGACCAACTAGGCCATGGTAAGAGGTCACCACCGCCCATAGACAATGGCGTTGTATGATATATTAACCATTACTTACATCGCCAATGCGCCACCAACTTTGGAAACTAAGATGTTATGTTTCTTGTGCTTGTAGTTACACTGGCTCACTTACCCTTCAAACCGGAAGATAACAATACTGAGTACAGCTGTTTGGGTGTAGATAATATGTATCTCTAAGTAGTATGTATGATGACATCGTAGGTAAAGTAATTAAGACGTGAAAGCGTAACAAACAAACAAATAGACAAAGATGTTACGTTAGGTTAGGATTGGTTACATGCTAAAATAATTGACAAAACTTACCGATTAGTATAGACGTATTCTTCTGAGAGAATTATCCCAGCGAGGTCGCTGACGAACACGGAGGGAATCGTTATCCCCTCAGGGTTCTTCGCCGACATCGACTCTGAAATGAGAGTATTGCAAATTTAAATAAATTGAATGTTGGCGCATTGATATAGGAAGCGCAGGAAATAGTGATATAATACTATTTAATCGTATAAAGAACACGATTTATAGGGATTATATTATGTATCGTTTAAATATTATTTTTTCATTGGGTTTCAACGGCGGGTTCATCTGAGTGTGATGTGTGTGCTGGGGTGGTGGTGCATGTATTAGGTATCTTATGTTCCGTTGCCGAAGAAAGACCACAGTGGCGTGCATTTGGAGAGGCCTATGTCCAGCAGTGGACGAATGCGGGCTGATGTGTGTGTGTGTGTGTGTGTTCCGTTGAGCAGTTCATATTATGTAAAAGACAAATGAACAAACGAACAAATACACAAATTAACTTTCGCATCATCATCATCCTCCTGCCCTTCTCTCAATTTTACTTTGGGTCGGCGTAGCATGTTTTCTTCTTCCATACTTCTCTGTCGGACGTCATCTCACAAGTAACATTCTTTCTAATCATATCGTCTTTCACACAATCCATCCATCGTTTCTTAGGTCGTCCCCTACCTCTATATCCATCCACATTCATTCTCAAAACCTTTCTCGCAACATGGTCCTCATTTCTTCGCATAACATGCCCTAAGCTAACTTTCGCATTTATAATATTAGTTAGGGCTACAATTTAAAAGATACTAATTATTTGTACAGTGATTTTGTAAAGAGAAAGAGATAAAGATAGAGAAAGTGATATGTAGGAAAAAGAAGACAATAATAACCTTTTCCTCAAAATCTAGAAGATTTAAAAAAAGTGATAATTGAGTTATTCAAAATTAGAAATGACGCGATAAACATTTTGGATTCAGTCATCTCTTCTCATATTAACCCCTTTATTTTCCCTTGAGTCACATGTGTCAATCATAATTCATGGTCATTGTTTAAGTATCGTCAGTCGTCTGATCAGGGAAGTTGTTTACTGTACGATAATTTATTCCATAATAAATCGTTTATATTCATATTAACAATATACTCTGAAAATTCTTTGATTTTTAGCAATGTTAGAGATCCATTAGTGAGGAATCGGGACTTACGAATTCACTAAAGTGGCCGTTATTTATTAAGAATAGAGCAAAGGTTACGCAATTAAAAAAAAAAGACTACGAAAGGTTGATACGATCATTTGGTCAATATATTTCTAATCAATACGAAATAAGTATAATTATTAATTTCTACGTAGACAGCATACGAGGCATTAGGTAACATAATATTTAGCTTGTAATAATCAAGGATAAGTTGATTACAAGATACTTTTTCAAAGACATTCTCAACTCAAAAAAACTATAGTAAACTTTTTTGTTTGAAAACCTTATCCGTTATTTGAAATTTATAAAAATATAAAATATGAAAAAAAAAAATATCACACTCCTATAAATTATTTTTAAATACAGATATAATAAAAAATCAATTTTCATAAATAGCACTTGACACAAAACATGTATCAACTTACATATGACTAAGCCGGTTCACATCCATGTTTCTAACACTTTTCGCGCAAAACATTTTACAAAGTATTTCTTATAACAACCACAGATTATCAAAAATTATAACAGATAAAAAATTACGTATGTATTTTTTTTATTTCCGCGTAAAATGCGTTCGAGTTCCTGTGAAGTTTTATTAGTTATAATATATTATCATGTTGCACGGGATGACCAGATAACAGTGTAATTATTCATCCAACTTATCTCTACACTTGTAATGAACGCACTTTCGTTTTGTTCTGCACGGAAATATCGCACTTCATGCTATCGATTTAAATGTCAAGATACTATGAATAGTTCATTGTGTGTATGTTTACAATTATTTATATTTTTTTATTACCACGTTGTATATTTGTGGTTATTTTTAGTATCTATTAAATGGTATATTTAAAATATTGTAAATAAGTTAATTAAGATACTAGACTAGGCTAGGATCTTTGTACGCTCTTTCATATAAGTTTGAAACGACAAAACAAACGCCTCAGTCTCTATACAGAAAATTGACAGACGATTTAATACATATTGCGTAATATTTTTATGCGGCGAGCGGTTGATTCATTCAACAAAGCAGATAAAGGGCCAGACCTAAAATTCTTCCTCCAAGAGTAACTAACAACTTTGGGGCCAGACCTAAAATTCTTCCTCCAAGAGTAACGCCTTTTCCCATATATTGACTACATATCATTTCATTAGAGCTTGTCAACCTGAAGGGTCACGTGACCTGATCATCAGGAGTCGGTATCATATTGGAAATCACTGCATATTTCTATCACTCACCGAGATCGCTCGAGTTGACATTATGTACGACAGCGCAGTCGTAGCCGGCAGCTTGCGCGTTGCGTACTTTCAACTCGAAGCTGCAGTTGTATCTAAAGGGAATAATTAACGAACATTATTGTGTTAAGAAATATGATGGCACATTGGATATCACCACGGTATCTTGATCGAAGTTTGCGATTACATATTTGGACTAATTTGATGTGTTACATTTTTATTTCAAAATATAAGAGAATTTAATCTTTTTTTTTCTGTAGAAGAAAGTATCGAAGACCTAATTTTTCCTAAGTCCACGTTAAGCAGACTTTTTTATACATTTATTATAAGAATCACTCGATGGTAAGCGGTCATATCCGTAAAAAGACATTAATTAAAGAATTACAAGCCATTGCTTAGAATATCAAAGGGAAAACCGTAGGATCAAAGATGTTATGCCTCTAACTCTAGCTAATCTATTAAACACTTTATACCGGAACGCAAATAAATACCAAAAACGTTAAAAAAAAACAAAGTAGAAAAGACAAACATTTGAAAAGATCAAACCTTTTGATGACCCTTCGAACTGAGACAGCAATACAAAGTATTCTGTTCATCGGTAGGATAAGTACAAAACGAGACTCACCTAGCGATTAAGACAACCCATTTTCCTGTGAAGTTTTCGGTGTCCACCGGCGGTTTCTTCAGTGGAGTGCAGCCATCTTCCGGCTCACCAGTCACCAGGAATCCACGAAGTCCATCTGGGGGCAGGTCTGGACCGAAACTAGCCGGTATATCGCGGAATTCTTCCGCTATCTGGAAAGGAAAAACTATTTATTCAACAAATATCTAAATCTAATTAGATCGTGTTCTCTGACTAAACTAGAACTTTAACAGGTAATTTTAAGTTATAAAGAAGTACTTGGACATAAATAAGTCGAAGGCATAACTGTAAGTCTTTGTGTAAGCCGTACGTGCCCACCCAGTCATCATAAATTATTTCTACGAATAGCAACACTTAATATTGCTGTGTTTAGGTTTAAAGGGTGAGTGAGCCATTGCAACTACAGGCACAAGGGACCTGATATCTTAGTTCCCAAGGTTGGTGGTGCACTGGCGATGTATGTAATGGTTATTATTTCTTTTAGCGTCTATGTCTATGGGCGGTGGTGACCACTTACTACCAGGTAGCCCATTCGGCCGTCTGCCAACAAATAACATTAAAAAAAAAGATTTTTAGAACAACAAGTCTTCATGTGTCTCAGCTTTGATAACTCTACAGCTACATCCGTTGAACAGAGGAGTATGTTCTTATTTTAGTTATAAATACATAGAATAACATTGTAATGGTTTATATTCATAGTAAATTTAGGAGTTTATCTATGACGATAAAATATATACATACAAAAAAGTCTTCTATGGTACCTAAACTTAACTAAAGCTAAAATCCCTTAGGTTTTAGTTGGAATAATAACGTTCCGTGCGAACACGAGTAACTTTTTAAAATTCTTGTAATATCGAAAAATACCGAGCATACGACATGGCTTAGCTAAGTTATTTTCTAACGTCAAGTTAGAAAATAATTAGCTCCTAAATCTGAAGATCAACTCCAGTTATACTCGTAGCTGAAAAGTTTGAAATAATGGACAATTTAATCTTGCTTTGTTTTGCCTAAGCGCAATTCTAAATTCAAAACTTATTTTCTCTTAAAATATAATGCCATTATCAATAGTTTACTTAGACTATTAAAATATACTAAATTCAAGATTAACAATAAATAAAAAATAATTTTCGTTTTGAATTGACAAAGTAACCTCTTTGCAAAGAAACTAAAAAAATAAATAAATAAATACACTGAAGAGAACGACTGATCGTTATACTAAAAATTCACAAGTACCGTACGTAAGCAAACATTTTAATGTAGGTAATACAATGTATTGTACTTACGAAATGCTGCAAGCCGACTATATGCATCACGATTATACTTTGTATTGCTGGATGCATCATTCTTGATCATTGGAGAATAAATAGATCCAATTCCTGAACCTCGACTTTATAATTGATTGTTTGGTATATATTCAGCCTATACCACATTTACCGCGTCCAGACAATCTTGCGGTATTCATGTATAATAGCAATAAGTCTGCACGACGTTCGTGTTATAAAAAAAAATCCATTATAATATATACTATAATCTACAGTTCAAAAATATTTTACGTTTAGAACAAAATTTGACATTCTAAATAAAACCGGTCCTTTCTAAATTAAATTTAGCATATCTGCTTTTTCGAGTTTTTTTTTAATGGTGTTAGTAAATTTCAAAAATGGAATAATTCGATTCGAATTTCAAATGATCGGACCTAAAGTTAGTTACATTATTAAGTTACCGCGACCTCTGTTACGGTTAACACGTACATATGTTTCAATGTCGAGGACGTATACTTGGCTGGCCTTCAACAAACAATTATTCTAATACAGACGACGCGTGCGGATATGTGTTTGTTAAAATATACATTTATGACGTTTTTTTCTTGTCCATGATCGAGACTGGACTGACTTGTCTAAAAATTCTAAATTTCTAAGCCATCAAAGATAAAAAAAAAACCTTTTTTAAATATTATATAACCTTCGAATAAAAATGAAAATAGAATGAGAACGTCATAAAAAATATTTATTCATTTTTATGAATAATTAATAGAACACCAAACAAGTTTTGTTTTTTTTTTTAAAACACGTTTCAACACTTCAAAAATCAAAGATTTGAACCAGGAGACAGCATAGATATAGATTTTTTCTGCGCAGTTGGCTACTCTCGTTGCTAATGGTCTAAACGGTCGAAAACGGCTATGAAATAGTCAGGATAAAATAATATAAGGAACTTAATTCGAATAAATATTAAGATTGTATAATAATAATAATATGCTTAATTATGATATTATTTGATAATTCACTGCACTAAGTTTAGAGCGTGATGACATTACATTTTGTTTTTGTTACTTTTTATCTACATTAAAAATAAGCACACCATAGCATTAAAACGCAGCGGTACCTCATGTACTAATTCAAGACATCACATATGTGATAACTGAGTATTCCCAATGTTTTTTTGAATTTAGAACATGTCAGGGTGCCGAAAACTATTCCAATTCTCTTCAAAACGTCTTACTGAAGACATACGTCAAAAATAAGTCAACACATGCGGGCGAATCAGCGGACGGAAAATAGTAATTAATAAATTAATAGTTTACAACAACAAAAAAAATTCGGCAACGCCAAACGGCACACTTCTAACTTCCAGATTGTTACTGAGAAGTTTTCGACAGAGCTATCCAATAAATAGAACTTTGGGTTCTGCGGCCAACGAGGGAGATACTTTAGATTTGCCGTATAACCCTCAATTATGACTATCCCACTGGAATCGGGTTTGACAACTTAAAACTCAATACTTAGTACTAAAAATTCATTAATAAATTGTTAAAATTCTATTTGGTCATATTAAAGAAAAAAAACTCATGAAAATATTTATTATCAATTATTATACATCAAAATTTATTGAAATTATATTAAATGCATGCATAAGATCCGTTTATTTTTTTAGGTCACACGCAAAAACTGCTACGATTAATATGGAATGGATGAAAAGGAAAAACAAATGACATATTTGTGTTTAAAAAATAGAGAAACAGAACGAAAACTGTGGTTGAGTTTAATTGTCCCAAAGTATTTACTTATCAAAGTAAATAACATATCTTAACGCCTAATGCATATTAAGAAAAAGTGTGCGTGATCGTGATCGTGAAGTTTAGGTGCTTCGGAGTTCGGACTGGGATATCGGACATTAATAAGGTATTCTATTATTTTTGAAAAAGTACTTCAAAATGTTGATTTCGCTAATAAAAAGTTGCCATAAAATTAAATTAAATTTTTTATTCCTGCAAAAACGCTGTCAGTTATTTTGGTGACGTCATCATGATAAAAAACAACAGTTGTGTATGGACGACTGGCACTCATTCAACGTTAACAGATATAAATTTAAATAATTTAAAATCGCTATAAGCTAGCATTAAAACTCCCAGAAAAGTTGTTTAACAAAGTGCCAGATGATATTGACAGTTTTTGCCTATCTGACGCCACACCATGGCGGCTCGTGTTTTGGGTCACGTGATGTACAATTTAAAAATTACGACTTTTAATTTTTATATAATAAAAAAATAACGTGCTTTTATAATTCAAAATCAAAACATGTAATATTTTTCCACATATATTTTAATGTTTTTATCAAATTTCATAATCTATTTTTCACTACCGAAAGTACCGAAAGTAGTATTATAATACATTTTATTTTGTTATTCGAACCGATAGTAAAATATTTAAATAATCGCGTTAAAAATTACGCGAGATATGTTGTACGATGCATTACTATTTTACGGGCGAATAGATCGATTGGCGAATGATTATGTTTTATTAGTAAAAAAACAACATTCCGATCAGTAGGCGGACTATCAAATATATCATTATAACTGGTCAACACTGTTCCTAGATATTGGTACTGTAAGAAATATTAACTTTTCCTCATATCATCAATGCCTCGCTAACCTTGGGATTTAAAAATATTATGACCCGTGCGTATAATTACTGGTTCACTGACACTTGAAGGTGCGTCCTCAGTGACGGCGCACCACGCACGCGTATCCGCCAACATAGTGAGTATTCGTTTGGTCATCTGCAAGCAGATCGGACTGGTTCAAACGGCTTCCGCGTTCGCAGTGCGCCATCACTCAGGACGTACGTTCAAACCGGAATATAATAGTACTAAATATAGTTGTTTGGCGGTATAACATATGATGGCACTAAGGCATGCACAGTCTTACCACGATGAACCATTGCACTTAATGCTAAAATATTTACATCTTCAATAGTATACTACTTTCTAGAAATACTATTTAAAAAGTAACGTAAAATGAACACTTCTATACTTATTTCTCCATCAGCTTGTTTGCGTAATTAATAAATATGAACGCTCAAGATCAGCGGTCATTTTGGTCTTAGAAAAATAGAAATGGTTACAGAGTAGTTTGTCTTCAAAATTATTTTTAAAATAAAAACAGTGTAAATGTCTCAGAATACAGGACAAAATATTAGATTATTGAACGCTTACGTGGTTACTTACTTTCATTGAGTATACTGTTTTAAAGTGAAAATTGCTATTTTATTTCTAAATCGAAATGGAATCTCCGGCAATGACACCGTATAAATTAATAATAACTTTCTCATAGATAAGCCGATAGATTAATTAAAATTTGTAAGTCAGACTCGCGAGAAGAGATAAAGTATTCTAGTTCTCAACTAAAAATACAACGATAGAAAAACTAAAAAACAAAATAGCAATGTTACAAAACGAAACAGAAATAAATTAAAAAAAAAACAACGCACGCTCGACGGTTTTAAAAATAAATCTCAGTTAAAAAGTTGTAAAAACTATAAACATTGTTACGTCACCAACACTCAGTATGTGTAAAATTTCAGTTTATTAGGTTGGGTGAACTTCGTAAAAATGCTGTTCCAAGATTTGCTAATGGTATAACAGTAAATACAAGGAATAATGCTTGGAAACTATTTGTTATCCGTTTAATTTGAATAATAACATCGACTTTTATATACTTCTTTATTATATATTAAATAATATATTTTGTGTTCCAAAGTCAATCATATCAAACATAATTAAGTTATTAACGCTATATGTCCGTAATTGGATCACTTTATGTTCGTTTTATTTTAGCCGTTTTTGGCCACAAAATACAACTAAGTTACCTGAAATATGCAATTACATATATAATATTGTTTGTGACATATTGACAAGAATAGTTCTAAACCATTTGGTGGATGTGCTGCCATTCTGACAATTCACAACTGTGTCAATTGGTAGCTGACAATTAACAGTTATTAATAGCTCAGAAAAAAATTTAATCGTCCCATCTTTCCTGTAGTAATACCAAAATGTTTAAGTTAATAAACACTTTATTGTTTTAAGTATTTCAATTCAAGTTAAGCCTTTCCTAAATTGAAGGTAAACAGTTTTCATTATAAACTAGCTATGCCCGCGACTTTGTGCGCGTTGTTTGAATTTAAGTTATTTGGATATTGTAGCGTGATTTTATTTTTATTTTTGTATATGAACCGTGTATACAGACATAATATGCATTTAGTAAAAATGGGTTATTTTAATATTACAAAGAGACATTCCAATATTATTATATGTATAGATAGTGTGATCTTTATGTTACCGATTAGTTCACTGAAAACGAATGTTCAATAGGGATAGAGCGAGTGCACCCACTGACGCCACACACTATTATTGTGTAATTTCACTAGCGATAAACATTGACACGTGGTATGTATCCGAAAACAATGAGTCGAATAAATAGGAGACCGAAATTCAAGGTTAAATGTAACTATCATTAAATTTATGGTTGTGAACGAATAACTTCGCGACCGGGTAGCCTCAAGCTAAATAACATATTTATAGACAATTATAAAATTACCTAAATATGCTCGCATCTGAAATTTATGGAATTAAATTAGTTATAGTAACACGTCGTCTTGGTTTGACTTGGTGCAAATTCGTTACTGTACCCATTAGTATTGGTACTGGTATGGTATTGTTGTTGTCGGGTTTGAAGGGTAAGTCAATAAGTAAGTACAGAAATAACGGACATAACATCTTAGTTTAAAAGGTTTACAATGTACTCTTACATGGTTCATATATCATACAGTGCCATGGCTGTAGTGGTTACCACTTACCATTAGGTGACCTATTTGGCAGTCTGCCTACCTACACTAGATACTTAAACAAATATGCCGAATACCGAAAATATGACAAATATTCGGGCTCAACCCTAATTTAAGTATAAGATAAAAGATCATCTCTTACTGAGAATATTTTTTTGTCTGTTCTAAGTTTTAATTGGAAATATGACACTGCTTTAACAAAAGAAACGTACAAGATATAAATATATATCGTTCACCTCTAAAACATGCGAGTAGTTAAAATTATGGTCATTTCATATCAGCGTTATTACGTTCAAAAGCTTCACCTAGGCTTTTGTAGATGCATACCATTTTTTATTTTTTTTTATATCATACTGGTTTATCTTCTTTATGATAATTAAAAAAGAATGAATTTCTCTTCTATTCATTCCAGTCAAGTCCTAAACCAGTCGTCCGATAATTATAAATTTTAGGTTAGGTGTTTTGCTTTGCAAGCGAAGGGCTTAGCCCAAAAAAACCAAAATTTTGTCTTTGTATATATGTCTTTCCATATTAACTATTTATATATAGTTTTATGTAGACCCTAGCTAAGCTAGTACATGCTAAAGTTAGTACATGATAATAATATCCCCTTAACCGTATTTTCAGTCAGTATGATCAAACTATGTAGGGTTAAAAGCATTTAAAATTGGCATAAAAACCATAATGGCAATAAATAAACAATATTTTTGAATCGACTTAAATAAAGTATATTTAATTTCGACAAATCGTATTATGTAATTGAATTTTATTTTATTGACTTGCATAATCTACGTGTATTATCCTTTATAATTTCTTTCACACTTATATGCACAAATAATTCACAATTAACAAATCACTTGAACCGATTAACACGGAACCTTTAACTGAGCAGTTAATACTGGAATGCAAACTATCGGTTACTTATCGTTATTGGTAATATTCCTTCGTTACCGTTAGATAACTTATCGAGGAACACACATGGCGACTAATTGTATTTTTTTAATAATATAAAAATATATATATAAGTGTAATAACGGACAGACGGAGTATCGATTGAAGTGCATTTGATAGTTTTAACGTTATATAATATTCAGATTTAAGTAAATTTTACTAATATACACATCAAGATTATATAGGGCATATATATTTTAGTTGGTTACAAATATACAAATTCATTAATATCCATTTGTTTAATATAACATTGTTTGTGTGTATTGTATTAATTTAAAATGACAAAAGGATTATAGATAACGTATTGCGTCCCTGTGTCTAATAACTGCGTTATGTATTTTTATCTCTTTCGCACTCTCCCTTTGTCTCCGTAAATATAATTAAGAAAAAAGATCGAGTCATCTTAACGTATACAAATATCAGCTGACGACGCTCTTCACTCTCTTGATAAAATATAAACGATCAAAGCGAGACAGATATAGTTATGACAGACTATTAAAATACAACTTGTAAGGTTGTATATATGTACTGTATTATAAAACCAGGCACGAGGACAAGTCGATAGTCACTATCGATAGTTATTGTTTATAATTATTAAAATTTTACAATGTTATATATATACATATTTCTCTACGTCTCATCATATATTCTACAGCCATGTAGCAATACCTTAGTATTTTCGTGTTCTGTTTGAAAAGTGAGAGAGCCAGTGATATCGTAGTTCTCTGGGTTGGAGGCACAATGTCTTTGTAAGGAATGGTTCACATTTCTTGCAGAGCCAATGTCTACATTATCATCGGGTTGCTTTTTGCCCGTTTATCTATCTTTTTTACAAAGAAATATTAAAATATTACAGATCTCAAAAGTCGGGTATTTTGTCTTAAATGTGTAAACCTTAAAAAAAAAATCTGATAAATTATAGCTAATATAGTATCGATGTAATTAAACAATATTATGCTAGCTACATTGCTACTAGATACTTCAGAAAAATATACAACATATGATCATTTTTTACATCTTATTCCGTCTGGAAAATTAAAAAATATATCACTAGTTCGGATCATACGGATTAGTAGTTTTTCATAAATTGATAGAACGAACCAAAAACTATTTATACGAAAACGAAAGGAATAATAATGTAGTTGAAATGAGATAACAATAACATTTATCACAGTTGAGTTTAAGCTCCATGCAAATATCCCATTGAGTGAAGGCTTGGAACTTATTTTACCATGTTGATCTAATGCTGGTTTACTTCACCATTGCAAGATATGAATAACTCAAATTGAGCGTATGAAATTTATATGGAACAATGCATGGCTTGAACCTACAAACTTCGTTTAATACAAGTTGTTGTATTTCTACATTAAATGTAACTTTTTTCTGAAATAATTCTTTATCATTTGATGATGAACTGTTAATAAAATTTAGCTTTCTAAGGCTAAAGCAAAATAAAAACTTTGCCAATACTCCTTTGCCTGAGAACTGTCAATATTGATATACTTTGACAAAGTTCCAATCCATTCTCATAGTGCAAGAATTATGTGTCTGTGCAGAATGTATATATACTAATAAAATAAAATCAAACTAAATTTACCGTATGTGGCAGGTCCTCAGTGTATACTATGATGCTGCCATGGACGGAAGTTAACAAGCCCAGCAAGCCCAAGAGGCAGGTGTGGAGTGTGTGTAGCATTGTCAGCACATTCCTCTGTGCTATCTTCTCTAATTAGACCCGCTTACATTGCATACGGAGTAATGTCTTTTAATGGTTGATCTTGATCGCCATAACTTCTGAAAATAAATTCTTCACTATCAAATATGTACAGAAATTTAATTAAAGAAATACATATCTATTTATTGCATTTTTCAAAGAAGATAGAATGAAATAATGTAGAGGATTTGAATTATGGACTATCTTATGGTTGATAAAATGTGATAAACAAAGCAAACATACAATTTTGCAAAAGTATCTTGTTTGTCCAGCATTAAACAAAATACTAATACATTACACATACATACAATACAAATGGGTCATATCGGATGTTATTTAGCCCATAAACTTTCTCAATAAATGCATTATTTCATACAAGAATATATTTTTTATTTTTTTCTGGCAACAAACCCAGCAAGAATGTAAACAAAGAAAAATTTATTAATATTATGCTTTTTAACTTTAGAAAATTATTTAAAATGATCAAGATTAGTGTTGGAGAAATAATCAATCCATGTTTATCCATTCACAAGTAAATCAGATAACAATAACAATATATGTAATAAGTTCAATTGAGAATAAAATCTATTTTCCACTCTTAGTCATCAATAAAACATACTGCACTCAGACAAGGACAACATTAAAAGGTTATTTATGTGAAATTTGTTTGTTTTGTAACAGTTTCTGCAGAGGATATAGAGTATTTATATCTTTTTATATGAAATCAAATAGTTTATTAAAAGTCAAAGATGAGAAATTATTTCCATAATTTAGCAGACGTCAAAAACACAGTTGTATAGCTTAAAAGCAAGTACCTATTTTTTGTTAGAAATGAATAACAGTTGATATATTGCTAATTAGATATCAATATGCATATGTAAGTGAGTTTCTTGTGTCATAATAACACTTGGTCATTAAACTTCTAATCGGAGCATAGTAATACATTTTTTTGTACCAAAAATGAAATGTTAACAATAGACACAAATAAGCACAAGTAGACGCTGCAACAACTTGCATCAATATTCAATACATCTTAATGATGTGGGTAGGAGTTACTTGAGACAAATTTTCAATAATAAAATTTATTGAGAAAACAAAATAGGATAATTTTATTGTATTATTTGTTTTTCTCGTTTGATTCATAAATAACATAACTTCTATGTTTAGAATGGTGACTTTACATTATAAAAACTGAATGTTAAACTAATTCGTTTTTATTTACGTTAGATTTAAAAGAATTGGGAACAATTTAAATTTATACTACTTGTGAATGTCTGAAAGTTATCAAAAGAAATAGGTACATAAAAGAAGGAAATAGGTTTAAAGAGATAAAGTTTGGATAGTAGGTTGATATTATATAGTACGGAAACATATTTAGCAAATGATAATAAGGTCGTTTCGTAACCAAAACAATTGGTGATTACACGATATAACTCGTTAACCCGATGCGTATGATTAAAAATAAGCTGCTAATTTAATCTAATAAAGCCGAGACATATTCTCGGCCTTGGATCACGTGTTAACAACAATAATAAATTCGTTTCAACTGTATAATATCCTCAACTCGATATATGCAAACAAAAGTACTTACAACATAAACTCGAATTATAATAACAAGATCTTTGTACAAACGCCTAAAGAACCAACGCTTAGTATTACTAATCTAACACAACACAAGCAATTTTTAAGTAGCACCTCGTTTATTTGAAATTACAAATATAAGTAAATTAACTAAAACTACGACTGATTCTGATTCACTCTTCGGAAAAATCAAGTCAAAGTAAATGTCATTCGATGAACGTTCATAAACTCGGGCTCAATGCATATTAAATAAAAATTTGTGGTGTAGCATGTCTTTAATATAAGATAATATTAAACATTTTACAGCGCAATAAAATAGTGTTTGTTCAAAATTTTTAAAAAATCATATTAATGTTTTTTTTAAGGATTTCTTTATTTGGTATTTAAATGTTTCGAACGGGATTGATTGAACGTGTTGCGTTTTGTTTTTACTGCTAATATTAAAATTTTTACTATAAAAAGACATAAGGATTTTTAACGCAAATAAACATTAAACGTGGGTAAATAATTATAGTTCCATACCATAATGTTATTAAAATATCTTAATTTTATTTATTATAATAAATGACGCCTGATATTAACTTGGAGCATTTTATATAAAACAGAAGTAGCTAAGCAACATTTAGAAGGCATTACATATATTTAAGTTTAATCTGTATTCTGTATTTTAAAATTATCATTTTACTGTGGATGCTTTAATAACCTTTTTTTGAGTTTAATAATTACAAAAAAAATCACAGTTCTATTAGATGGTATTTTAATTGTTGATTAGATAAATTATTAACGAAACAGAAGTTTTTATCAGAGTACTCATAATTGATAACGTTTCAGATGAGAAATATTTATAGCAATTCCATATCCCAGTGGTTTATCAATGTATCGTATCGCTATATCGTAGATTCGATAATTTTAATTTATATTGCTCTATCAAGTTTATCTTATTGCTAGCACCATTAAAATCATACTAGTGGGTCGCCCGCGAAACTTCGCGTTTATTCAACGGATAATTTATTTATGAATTTCGAAACCTATCACAGTATTTATTTTGATTTTATTTCATTGTAATCTGCAACTGAATCAGATACATTTGGCGCCAAAATGATAAAAAAATAATTATGAAATTTTTAATGACAAATAATATACGTTACTTCAGTTAGAATTGGGGTTTGTCGATAGGAATTTACTTTACAATTGTTCATATGAACACACACACACACATAATGCGGACCCTGATCAGGAGATATGTCTGAGATTACGTGGTAGACAGTACCTTGTGCACGGAAGCAGTGAAAACAGTAAAGATTCGATTAAACTATTGCTACAAACATGCCTAAACATGCTAAATCTTTTCTAAAATTAAATCGTAACAATTGAGTAAATTGCAATCAAGAATCCTCTTTAATTTTCTGCAAATCTGCGGCTGAACCTCTTCAAAATGACACCATAACCGATTTTTTATGTGCAGCTATCGTCCCATAATCACTGGGACAAAAAGTGGGAGTAGATAGTATGTACTTAATTTTTTATTTACAAATATATTGTAGTAATTATTTTGGTTATATTTTTAATTGATTTTTTACCCTAAGATTATAAATTTCCGAGCTTGGCATGTCATCCCTCATTTTAGAAAATACACAGACAAAAAAATCAATGCACCCGGGTCCCGGGCTGTTATCACAATTTGACGACTAGTCGACTACCATTATTGTCGATTGTCATTCCTGTTTTCGGTTTAAGCGTTGCGCATCAACGAATTCGCGAAAACGTCGCGTCGTGTTCGCTGTGCATTCGCTGCGAATTCGTGGCAAGCGTGCAGCACGTATGTAAAACAATAATAAAATATACGACTAAAATAAAAGCATCTTAAATTTTTAAATTTGACTTTTTATTTTGTTATTGAAGAGCAATGTTCGATGATGCTGAAACATTATGTTCTTAATTTTTTCTAATTGAAATTAAAATAAGCCAAAACCCAATAGTTTTAGATATACTTTTTCATGAAATATTAGAAATAAAAAAGAAGTTTAATTTAAGTATATTATTTATGTATTTTTATTTGTAAAAAAATCAGAATTATTTAAATATGGCATTTATTTAATTGAAGAGTCAATAGCGCAACGTTAACAGGCCGCCTAGTTAAAAAAGTCGTAAGTTCGATCCTGATCCCAAGGCTATTATTATCACTATGTTACTATTATCATTATATTATTATTATGGTCACTTCTAGCTTTAAGCCTAATTGGAGAGCTGGGCTAAATAGTAATATTAGTAATACCTTAAAATGGAGAACTGCTACTATTTAAAAAAAAAAATAATCTATTAATTCCCAAAACTAAATGTATTACGGAATACTCTCCAAGCGATTCCGAATTGATTATTTTTTATTACATAAACATAATCATGTATAATTGATACGCATAGTTCTGATATCTTTTTAGATTTGTGCTAATCAACGCATTTAGTACGTTTAAGTGTATTATATGAGTGGCTTGTTTTATCAAAAATTAAATAATGAATTCGAAAAGTACTATTATTACAGAAAATCTAACTGTGAGTATTTATTGATTTTACTGTCATTATTTTTATCGCACAGGACGGGCAAATGGGCGACTTGATGGAAAGTGGGCAGTGGCTCATAGATTTTATTGCGGTAAGAAATTTCAACCGTTCAACGTTGAGAACTGAGTATGAGATGTGATGTCCCTGGTGCCTGTCATTACACCGGCTCACTCATCCTTCAAACCAGAACACAACACTACTTCTTATTAACAATTTTACTTCTTTCGTCAGGCTTTTTAAAGATTATTTGATTTTTTTAAAAAGTGTCTTTGGGTTTTGCTTTGCGCCTGTGTAACTACTAACTACAAACACAAAATGCATAAGTAAATTAAATTGAGTCGATGTTAAAATATAGGGAAACGTATGAGTAATAATAATGTGCAAAGTAACAAAATGTGAGGTTATTGGCGTCATACTATTAGTACTACATTAACAAAGCATTAAATTCAAAATTTTAAGTACGTAGTGATATATTTATTTAAAACATTTTAGGAACATGAAATAGCACAGGGCATCGAAGATGCCGAGGACGATATAGGATCAGCATTAGAGACAGTCATAAAACATGTCGGAGAAATTGGTCTATACCAACGAATGCTCTTTGTTATTATGATGCCTTTTGGTCTGGTGTGGTCCTTCTCGTACTTCGGGCAGATGTTTATAACGGCAACTCCTCAGGAACATTGGTGTCGTGTGCCAGAACTGGATGGACTTAGTGTGGATTTGAGGTTCGTTTAGTGAAACAACATATATTTAATACAATTTTATGTTTTTAAATACATTCAAAACTAATAATACAAGAAGTGAGTTAAGACAAAGAGAAAAGTAAACTAAAAAAACGTAATACATGATACTTTATATACAAATAGATACAGTTCTAAGGTACTATTAATGTTAACCTACAGAAAATAAAGACTTTTCGAATTTTAAAGATAATATGTAGTTCTGTTTTGTTTGAGAATAGTTGCCGAAAATTTCATTTGTGAAGTTTTCTTGTAGGAGATCTCTGTCTATACCCAAACTATCGGACACGGAATACGATCACTGTTTTATGTTCGATGCTAATTGGACGCAAGTATTGGAAACGATGTTACCTCCAGATGCAGAAACTCCAACCATTCCTTGTACGAATGGTTGGGAGTTCCTGTTCGATGACATACCGTATTCAACTATTGTTAACGAGGTTAGTGCTAAAAGATATCTCATCGTTGATCTGCATGGAAACATTGTTAGTAATTAATAGCTATTGAGGACATTGACATCCACATAAATATTCAGGAAAATATAGAGGAAGAAATAACAAATAAATTAAATCGAGCTAATTGAAGAGCACTATTAAATATTGTGAATGATGATTTAATTTCTTAGAACTTTTTGCTTTTAAATTGACACATACAAGCGAAGCAATTTTCAATAAAAAACCACAATATAGCACAAAAAACGTACTTATGTGAATTCCTATAGCCTTTTTTATAGGATTCATTCCGTTTTTAAAATTGTTATATTTTATTGTTACAGCGTGAATGGGTTTGCGACAAATCGAGCCTAGTGCCTTGGTCACAGACAATTTCCTTTTTTGGATCCGTAGTCGGTGGGATTTTATGCGGAACCTTGGCTGATAAATATGGACGTCTACCTGTGCTTATATGTCAGTAAATAGAAAAAAAAACAAGATACATTACCATTGCTTATTCCAATCGGGATTATATCTCTACAGATGTGATAATTGTTAGGAACATGTCAAATTATTAATTAAAGTAGTATGAAAAAAATACAATAAGAAAATCTCTTCTCTTTCTTGTTCTTAAGGTTGCCTCTCTTTTAAGCAGAGGGTTTGGAGCTTATGCGGTCAATATGTAAATGGATACTCATGAGGCGGATTTTTGTCCGATAAAATCCTTCCTTACGATCTATTTCTTTATATTCGAGTACGAGATGAATTTTACCACAAATTACAATTCAATATTCTGTTAAGATTAATTTGTTCAGTCATGATCATCTCGGCTCTTCGCCATCACATTAAATAAATACACCATTGTTGAATACTTATGGAACTTCTCGTTATAGTGGAATGTGGAAATAAATAATTGTCTGAAAATATACCTTTTAAATAATTTTCAGTGGCAAATTTCTTAGCGTTTACTGGAAGCGTTGCGACTGTATTTACTCATGATTTCTGGGACTTTGCAATCTGTAGATTTATTGTTGGCATGTCGTGCGACAGCTGCTTTTTAATGATATACATTCTCGGTGAGTTCCTTCATAACATTTTATAGTAAGCATATTTCGATTTACTGTTACAACTTGCATATTCTAAGGTAATTTTAAATTGGAATACAATTCCAATTATGAAATATCGATGTCTAAATGTGATTCGTTTTCTTTGAAGTATTGGAATACGTGGGAACAAAGTACCGTTCTATAGTGGCCAACGCGTCGATTGCGATGTACTTTGGGGGCGGGTGCTTGTTGCTGCCCTGGTTATCCTTATGGATATCTGATTGGAAGTTCCTGTCGGTTGCGATGTCTGTACCAGCGGTGCTTGTGTTGGCTACACCATTTGTAGTGCCTGAAAGTGCTCGGTAATTATTTTTGATTTGCTTGTTTAAATATAATAACTTTCAATGCAGATGAGCTAGATGATCACGTACTATCCTTGTTCGTGATGGTATCTGATCAATGATGTTTATAAAAAATATGGAATTAGTTATAAGGTATGAGACATCCTTTTCTTGTATTTTATAAGCTCTATAGTACGGTATTATTATTATATAATACGGTATGGTAATTGATCATCAATAAAAATATTTTGGAATATAAGTAATATTCATATCCTTATTTATACCATTTAGCTCTTAATTTAGTATTTTGGTGTTATCAACCATATAACAATTTTATAAAGAAGTGTGTATTATACTCAAGAGATGGCGTTAGCAGTCCTTTGCATCGCGCTTACTTTTCTTTCGTAAACATAATATTAATAATAAAAGTATTTAGTTAACTGTTGGTATATATATGTAGAACAGTGTTGCAAAACTATCGATAGTTGTCCTCGAAAACTATTCAGGATATCGATAGTATTATCAATAGTATCGTTTTCACGTTTTAATCAATACTATCGATACTATCGATATTATCGATAGCTCTCCATAAGCAATACTATTGGTAGCAGCGATACGACTGAAACTATTGATAGTATCGATAGTTTTGCTTTATCGATAGTTTAAGTTAAAAGTAATGCTTTTTGCAATACTATCGATAGTATTTCTCATGAAGGTAGATGAGGAACTATCGATACTATCGATAGTATTGACGCGTGATAATACTATCGATAGTCTATCGATAGTGGACTATCGATGTACAACACTAATGTAGAATAATATTTTGATTGTTGAATGTTAAGAATCGTCTTAAATTTTTTATTGTTTTTTCAGGTGGTTGATAAGCAAAGGTAAAACAGATGAAGCAGTAAAGGTTTTAAGGAAATTTGAAAAAATTAACAAATCAAAGATACCAGACGACGTATTAGAAAATTTTATTGTGAGTGACTTTTAACATTTTCATTTGTCAGAACTAAAACTAATGAATGTAGGTACTTATTCAATAATGTTCATTATAAATTTAAAGAGTTTCATCTGGGCAAGCTAACTGAATGTTGATATACTTAACGTATGTTTAACAACATTAATCTCGAGCTTGATAATTAAGGAAAAATTGCGGGATGTCTAAGTCTAGTTTAGGTACATTTACATGTTTTTAATATTTAAAGCTTAGCTTCTATCCACTAATTTAAATAAATATAGCGTTATTTTCTATATATCGAACTTAAGTCGTCCTGGATACGCATCACCTTCCCTCATT
The DNA here is from genome assembly GCF_905147765.1 of Vanessa atalanta. Classification (NCBI taxonomy): domain Eukaryota; kingdom Metazoa; phylum Arthropoda; class Insecta; order Lepidoptera; family Nymphalidae; genus Vanessa; species Vanessa atalanta. The sequence continues at coordinate 2,750,128 of NC_061872.1, read as the reverse complement.
ATTCAATATTAAAAACAACGTGACGGTACCTGCTTGCGATTGACGAAAGTCCTCAACAGGCTCCCTTATCCACATTCGTGCAGTATGATAAAATTAGTCTCTAATCTTCTCCGCAATATAGAAACGGTAGAACCAGTGGCGGACTAAAAGGGGCGTGGTTGTGGCGGCTCGCCCCGGGCCTCCAGTCTTGGGGGCCACAAAATACATCCGCGTTTCTCTGATCAAATCTAATTGTTTCTCTGAAAAATTCAAAAATGTGCATAGTTCCTACAACATTTCATCAAGATCAATCGCGATTGGAGTTTAATGTAATTAAATCGGATTGTGTTTATGTTAATCTGAAAAAAGCCTTAGCTTTTTCCAGATTAACATAAACACTTATTTATCACAAACATGTAAACAGAATAAAAAGCTTGTAAAACAATTTTTTTTTAATATGGGGCCTCATTCAGTTATGCCGCCCCGGGCCCCTGACGGGCTCATTCCGCAACTGGGTAGAACATTATTATATAGTCTGTTACTTAGTTATTAAAAATGTATTTATCGTATGCTTTTAAAGATGGTAGCGAACAAAACTAAAGAAAAGTCTCAAAGTGTTTTGATGATATTCAAAACGCCTTCACTTCGAGGGATGGTGACAGCGCTGGTCATCGCGTTCATGGGCGTGGCGCTGATGTTCGACAACGTCATCAGGTTGTCTGAGAACCTCGGTCTCGACTTCTTCCTCACGTTCACCGTGACGTCGGCTACGGAGATACCGTCTATAATCATTCTAGTGCTGTTACTGGACAGGTTGGATCATTTGACTATATTTTTGTTCTTAAGTTATTATATTAGTTAGATATATATTTATTATATTTCACAGTACGGCCGAAAGGTGTGTATGAGTAGAGTCTATGCCGGAGAACTGTTAGTAAAACAAAACAAACAGCTTGATAGTGATAATAAAACCTATCTAAAAATATTATGGGAGTTTTATATTAAAAATTGTGTGCAATTATTCGCACAAGTGATTGATCAGCTAAATTAATTTTTAAACTTCATTGTTAGTTATGTACATATTTGTTCAAAACATATATTTGATTATAAAAAACATATATATTATATAACATAACATATAAACATAAATATATATATTTCATTTTATTTAAGGATTGGCCGCCGATTTTTCGTCACAGCCCCAATGATGATAGCTGGAGTGTTATGTTTGGCAGCCGCTTTCGTTCCTCGAGGTATTTATTTAACGAACTATATTTCTTAGCGAGCTCCTAATGGTTTATAAGCGTTATAGTTTGTTTATCTACTAGATATACATACAGTAATCAAGAATCAGTGAAGATTTGAAAACGCCGTTCATAAAAATACGACAGTAACGATCGGTTCTTTTTTAAGGACAATAATAAAAATTTTACGAGCGAATGTAATGCTTTCAAAAATGAAATTGAAATTAAATTAAAATATATTTTTGAAGAAAGCGGATATGGGGATAAAAGTAAACGAAATGTATGCGATACATGACAAACTACAACAGAACAAAGAGTTTTGGCAGCCAGCACGTTCAGAGAGGGGGGGGGGGCGTCGTTACGCACGCTACAGGCGGTGCGCACGTGTTGCAGGCGCGGCGTCGGTGGCGCTGGCGGTGAGCGCGCGCTTCTTCAACAACATGTCGTACGGCACGGTGATCCAGTGGACGCCGGAGCTGCTGCCCACGCCCGTGCGCGCCTCGGGCGCCTCCTTCGTGCACATCAGCGCCTTCGCCGCCGTCATGATTTCTCCCTTCATTATTTACTCTGTGAGTCTGTTTCATTTATATGCTCACGAGGAGAGGACGACTCTGTCGACGAGTGGAATATTTACAGATATGTGTTATAATATGAACAGAATAATTATATGTTTTTTGAGTTATTTTTAGGCAAACACTATAATTACAGGATCGCGTGTGGGAGGGTCTATCGCTGATCATAGTAGGGGTGATCGGTATCGTGGCTTCCTGTGTGGCGCTGCTGGTGCCCGAGACGAAGGGCCGTCGCATGCCGCAGACCTTGGACAACTGGGAGACCCTTGCCTCTACTACCTGCTTCTCTAAGTAAGTTCGTTACACCCAGGTCCGACTTATCTCAAGTCTTGGATCATTGGTGGGGACCCCTAGAAGGTCTTTTAATAATATTTTTTTAGGGGAAATCGCCAGAAGATGGCTCACACCCGGCCGCTTGTTGTGCTAAAGACGGGACTGGCTCCACCTATTTATGTGTAACTTCTTACTAGTTCTTAGATTTAAGCTATGTAGAAAAAGTGTACAGTATTTAAACATTTTTCAATATTATATTTTTTGAATGTTATATATTATTTTATGATAACAATATTTGATGATATGAATATATGAATTTGTTAATTTTTGAACAAATTGAAAACACAACTACAACTATAAGAATGTACATCAAGCAACTGCTTAAGTTTAAATAATTTAAGTAGTAATAACTAGAGTTCTGATGGACTTGCGATTATAGAGGAATACGCACACTTGTGTTTGGAATGTTTTTACTCTTTCAAGTTTCGGCATTGCTCACGTTATACTTTTTTTTTATGATATATATAGGCGGACAAGCAAATGGGCCACCTGATGGTAAGTGATCACTACCGCCCATAGACAAAGGCGCTGTAAGAAATATTAACCATTCCTTACATCACCAATGCGCCACCAACCTTGGGAACAAAGATGTTATGGCCCTTCAAACCGGAAAACAACAATCATAAGTACTGCTGTTTGGCGGTGCAATACCTGATGAGTACCCACTCATGGGTACTCAGGTACCTATTTCGAGGCGTAAACCTTGCTTACAATGTCGCGAGTCTATAATGTCTAATGTCACGGTTAATTTGTACATTGGTCAGCTTCATGCATTTGTCATTGGTATAACAAAAAAAGCTTGTTAGCGATAATTACCATTTTTTTAGTTTAAATCTGTGGCTATAAGTGACTATTTCTGGTATAAGTTTGGATCCGTTACGAATTTCAATTTGTTAATGAGGTTATTTTAGTCTATCCTTTGTTTCTGTTGGAAAAATGTAAATAAAAACCTGAATGTTCCGATTAAATCATTAGGCACGGTATGGACTATGGAGGTGGCAGTTAATGTAGACTGTTATTTGTTATTTATTCTACTTGTAGATTGGACAATAAGATCGTTTTTATGTTTTAGGAAACGGGATGCAGCCGACAAAACACGCTATAGATGATATTGGCTTAAATTAAAGCATTTTATTGATATTAGTTGCCTTTTATTCAGCCTTATTTTGTTAATTATTAAGGGGGACGGCGCGTACGCAGTCCCCACTACCAAAAATTACGCGTCCGAGTTATCCGCATTAGGGATAATCGCAGAGGTCAACCCCACCGCAGTGCAATGGTGGAACCTCGCTCTGGGGGAACCGCCTTCGTGATCACGGTGTCCCCTACGCCAGGTAAGTATGTTTTGAATTTCGAGCCCTGACTACTTACGCTTAGCGAAATGAACTTCGTTAGCGCGATGTAAAATATCAGTGGCGCCATCTAGTTTAAAATGGAGATATTAAATAAAAGCTCACCAAAAGCCCGGACTTGTAATAAATACATCTCAACACTCTGATAGAAATTTGTTTACTTTTGAGAATGACATGTTGTGGGTGCGTTTTGGAAATTGATATATGTATGATTATGATTCCGATTCCTGACTACTAAAGCTTAGCGAAAAGAATTCCGTAAGCGCGATGTAAAGTACTAGTCAAATAAAAAGCTTTCTTTCGATGAGGCCTTACGAGGGGTAAGCATAAGCTCCTTCTAATTTATACCTTTGCAACTAAATTTATCTTATTCGCGTGTTAATGAACATATCATTGAAGCTACTAGTTTATGTGGAAGAAAAATAGAAACAGTTTTTTAATTATTTTTTATACTTACCTAACTTAATAAGTATCGTAAAAAATAGAAACTTAAACATTAAACAGAAAATTTAATAAAATATTTTTTTGTTTGGTCATTACAATTTAGCATTACATGGATATGACTAGATTTTAATTATGTAATGTATAAAACCGAATCCACGATAAGTTTATATTATTCATATATCTAATACTGCGATAATAATCGCGAGATGTAAAAACAAGTATAAATAATTGCACGGATCCTCTTATTAACAAGCTACTTCCTGCCCACTAGTGACATCACTCAGTTATTATTAAATAAATATAAAAATACTCTTGACTTTAGTTATATTGATCGTTGCAAAAAAAATAAAGCCAGAAAATTAAAAAATAACAATTCTCTATACTGTATGAAGGGCACTGCGATATATATTCCTATGAAAACGTCTGTAAAATATTTGGTTTCATAAAAAGCAGCAAGTTAATATATATGTCAATTTTGTGTTGGTTAGTAAAATAAATAATATTATATTAATTTAAACAACCTGGTATAACAAAAGTCAAAGTCAAAGTCAAAGTCAAAGTCAAAAATCTTTATTCAATATAGAAGTGTTTGCACTTGCTTATTGATTGTCAAAAATCTACCACCGGTTCGGAATTTAGCACCTCGGACCTGAGAAGAACCGGCGAAAGAAACTCAGCGGGATATATTTTTTTTTCATTTTTTTTAACCATTTTCCATGTAGGTACAATGATAAGTATATATTAGTTGTTTGAAACAGCCTGGAGGCGATCATTTCATTCCCAAGGTGTGCAGTCAACTAAAAAGTCATTAGTGTTGTAATATCCTTTAGCACACAAACGCTCTTTAACGACTCTTTTGAATTTTATAATTGAATAATTTTGAACGTTTTCTGGGATCCTGTTGTAAAAACGTATACATTGCCCCAAAAAAGAGTTACTAACCCTGTGTAATCGGGTACTTGGAGTAACAAGTTTATTCTTGTTCCTAGTGTTAATAGAATGTACGTCACAATTTCTGGGAAAATCATTTATGTTTTTGCGTACATACATAACATTATCAAAAACAAATTGAGAAGCGACAGTCATTATTTTAATTTCTTTAAATTTACCTCTTAACGAATCTTTTGGGACCAGGTTATAAATTGCACGAATAGCCCTCTTCTGCAGTACAAAAATAGTATTAATGTCAGCTGCATTACCCCAGAGTAGGATGCCATACGACATTATACTATGGAAATAACTGAAGTACACAAGGCGTGCCGTATCCACATCAGTCAAAAGTCTAATTTTTTTTACCGCATAGGCTGCAGAGCTAAGTCTATTCGCCAATTTATTTATATGGGGGCCCCATTGGAGCTTAGAGTCTATTGTCATACCAAGGAACTCTGTTGATTCTAAAACATCTAATGCTTCCCCGTTTAAACGTACACTCGTTTTGACACATCTTACATTGGGAGTAGTGAATTTAATACATTTAGTCTTTTTACTATTTAACATTAAATTATTAACACTAAACCAATTTACTATTTCAGAGAGAGTATTGTTCACATCGTCATATATTGAAAGACGTCTTTTTATTTTAAAAATTAAAGAAGTATCATCAGCAAACAATACTATCTCGAGTTTATCACCTAGGAGATGTGGCAGGTCATTTATATAAACAAGGAAGAGAAATGGTCCAAGAATTGATCCTTGAGGGACCCCCACAGTAACTGGAGACCCGGGAGATCTCTTTCCATTTACATCAACCCTCTGAATGCGATTGCTCAGATACGAAATCAGAAGACTGAGTGCAGTGTCCCTAATTCCATAATGACGTAGCTTCCTGACCAAAGTTTCGTGTTGCACACAATCAAAGGCCTTAGATAAATCACAAAATATCCCTAAGGCATCCTGTGACTCCTCCCAGGCCCTGTAAATATTTTTAACGAGCTCAACACCAGCGTCAGTTGTCGAGCGACCCCTTGTAAATCCAAATTGTTTCTTGTGTAGCAACTTGTTATTGTTAAAATGTACTAGCATTTGATTTAGTAATAACTTTTCAAAGATCTTGCTAAGAGTTGGTAGTACAGAGATGGGCCTATAGTTGTTGGGGTCTGATGTACTACCTGATTTAAATATTGGTAATACTCTACTATGTTTCATGAGGTCAGGAAACACGCCACTAAGGACACATTTATTAAATATAGTGACAAGGTAGGGTGCGATTACATCAATTATTGAATTGACTACCTTGACAGAGATCCCCCACAGATCGGCCGTTTTCTTAATATCTAGTGATTTGAAGGAACTTATTACATCACTTACACTTACTGTATTAAATTTAAAGCTAATATTACATTCTTCCACATGGTTTTTTAATAATGATTCAGCAACGGTAGGAGAGGAATTTAATGAGTTAGTTGTCGAAAATGGAATGTCAGCAAAAAAATTTTCAAAAACAGTTGCAACATCCCGATCTGAGGAAAATAAATTGTTGTCAATAGATAAGCTAAAGTCGGAGATGTTATTTTTGACTCTTCCAGTTTCACAATTAATAATTTTCCATGTCATTTTAATTTTATCAGGTGCCTCAATAATTTTTTTTTTTATATGCAATGATTTAGCTGTATGACATACACGTTTGAATAGTTTAGAGTAGGCACTAACATAACTGATAAATGAAAAAGACCGGTTGTATGATCTTTCACTATAAAGTTCATACAACCTCTGCCTACTCTTGTGAATTCCGACAGTCGCCCAATCATTAAATTTAAGAAAATTCCTAGAATAGACTGTCTTGGAAGTAAATATGGCATTAAATTCTGTTTTAATTAATTTAAAAAAATTGTTATAAAGCTCATTAGAATTATCATTTAATTGTAAATATGAGAGCTTTGCCATGATATTACTTCTGAACTTCTCAATTCGATACAAATTGATTGGAACAAATGTCTGTTTTAAATCCTTAGCATTGTTATTTATTTGCGAATTAAATGAAGCCAACTGTCCACAATGATCAGAACTTAACATATTTATAATACATTTATGATTAGGTACACAGTTGGTAAATATGTTGTCAATACATGTTCCAGTGGATTCAGTGATTCTAGTTGGCTCTAAGAATAAGTTAATGAGGTTATATGAATATAATAATGATCTGAATCTAATACTTGTGCTACAGTTTTCTAATAAATTTATGTTGAAGTCACCACAAATAAAAATATATTTACTTGATCCAGATAATTTCAATAATGCACTTTCCAATATTTTCTCAAATGCTTCATATAACCCGCTAGGAGGTCTGTATACGCATACAACAATGACATGCTCAAGCTCTGCACAGGCTATTTCAATAGTCTGCTCAATAGAAAGGCTCACAACATCCTTACGTTCTTTAAATTTTAGATTTTTGTTAATAAGTATTAATGAGCCACCACGTATAGCTTTTTTTCTATTGAACATACTAGCCATCTGGTGACCACTAAAGTTAAACATAAACTGATAATTTACAAGCCAATGTTCTGTTATACATAAAATATCAATGGCATTACTGTTTATGAATAACTCAATTTCTAAATCTTTTCCTGTCATTCCTTGAATGTTTTGGTGCACCAGGTTTACAAGTTTACTATTATTATTGTTTTGATTATTTCTAATTTTAAGATTTAGGAATTTATCCAAGGTTAAATTACTATTAGGTAAATTAATATTAGTATTAATAATACTTGAGCCAGAGACTATCTCTTTTGTCTTAAAATTCAATTTAAATTACTTTTATCAGTGTTAATATAAATTAAATTGTTATTTTTATTATGCATATGATCCTTGGTAACATTAGGCATAAAATAATTATTGATATTGTAAGCTATTAGGTTACCAATTTGTCTTCTCGATTTTATTGGTAGGTACATAGTACCCTCTGTCAACTTAAATCTATATATGAATTTATTAATGTCAAATAACATAAAATCATTGCTACAATGTCGGGTCAAATTGTATAAAGATACATTTAAGTCATAAAAAGTTTATAAAAAGTTTATAAAAAGTATTTATTTATTAATAAAGTTATTGAAACCATATTTAATTCAATTGTTATTTTATGTGCGACGAATTTATAATAACAGTTTTAGATTTGTTTAGTTAAGAAAGCTCATTGAAGAAATGAATAAGAATGCTATTAAATTAATGGTCTTATTCCAATTGCAACAAGTAACCCTTTAGGTAAGCGTTATTCGCAAACATACGTGGAACTATTTTCAACAAGTCGCAAAACAACGGCGTTGTCATTAAAGGAGAATTTTAAGAATAACTTAGCCCATATTGGGGCCCTTCGATGTTTGAGGCACTATTAAAAATATCAGCATTGGTTCTTCGCTATTTCGTGGCCTCATCGGCGTTGCACTCCTGCCTTAAGTGTCCACACGACAAACGTAAACCAGCTAATAAACATAATATTAAAATATATAATAAATATAATAGTATGCAATGTTTTTTATGTGTAGATTATTTTTATTTCGTTTTTTTTTGGGTTAAAAGTATTTTATATATTTAAATTATCCGTACAGTTACGAATATTTTTTTACGATCTTATGTGTGCATGTGATGTTTATTGTTTATACTATATGTATAGGTTGTAAATTGATTGCGACCTCCTTTAACGAGAATGCTATGCATACTGATTTGTATGCATTTACAAGTCAACTTACAGGTCAAAGAGTCAACAAGCGTCGATAAAATCAAATAAAATGACGTTTAAGATATTTCGTTTGACATTATCGAATTTCGAAGAATGTTAAATAAATATAAGTTTAAAATGAACGTAAGATATTGTTATATAAACTTACAGTATGTTATGTTCACTTCAAATTGATAAATAGGCAATTAAACCAGTCGCTTTTTTTTTTAAACGAGTTTGACGCATTAAAAAAAATATTATTGAAGTTTGATAGCACGGTAAGGTAAGTCAATTTACACTAGGTAATTACTAGTTGATTTTACTCTATCACCTCCCAAATCGAAAGCTAATCACTTGATTAAGCGTGTTTCCATGAAAATGGAATCGTTTGAAGAAACCTTCAATCAAGTTGAAGCACTAATTAAATAAACGTATGCTATTTTTAAATTTTTGTTGATTTTTTTTTCTATTACGTTAAACCTACTTTTCTTTTTTCTTTACTATTATCGTCCTGATAAACGTTTTATATCAATTGTATTATATTATTTGCTGAATAGTAATTAGTAATTTACATATATCAATGTAATTTTATTTATGCAATTTTAATATCTATTGTGGATTAATAAAATAAAATTAAAAAAAGGATATTACCTAAATTAAAATAGTGACCGTAAAATAGTGATTAAAATGTTTTTTTGTTTTTAACTTTGAGTTATCTTAACATCAATCTGTAAGTTGCGAAACCTCTATCGACGGATTTTTCCTATCTTTGTTCAACAGGCTCTTTTTTATAGAGTAAATGGAATCAACGAGAACACTTACGTAAGTTTAAAAAAAATGAAATCAGTGAACATATCGCGTAAGAGGTTAAAACAGGCAATTTTATAACCTTCGTTTTTGTCTGTTTATCATTAGGTATATGAAATTACAAATTAAGTTATTTATATATAAATGTAATAAATACACCAGTACACAGAATATTTATTTATTATTTGTTTTATTTTATAAATATTATAGTTCTGAAGTTAAAAATCCAATTCACAAAAATCTGCTGTTTTCAATCCATGCGCGACTCTCTTTTATTTTTTTAATAATCCTTTTGCGCGGGAAAACATTGTGTATTATATTTTAAAGCCATACGAATGACGTTCTGAAATCGATTACACTTTTATGAAATCGGATACAATAACAAAATATGAGTTTATTAAATATATAATTATAATATAAATGTAACTACATAAATAAGTATTTCTAACAAATGTTTGCTTGTAACAAACAAACTGATCGAAATATTTGTATTGATTACATTAGTATCAGGTGACATTAACATTTACATAATTGATTAATATATAAAAAAAGTTTTGCGTATTAACAGTTTTATTAAACTAACAACTACTAATTTGTTCGTATCGATGACTCAGTAATTAAAATTTTATATTGTTTAATAGGCTATTATTTTGACAATGCTAAAAATAAAGTGTCAATTACTGTTATCAGTATATATTATGGTTATTTAAACCATTTTTAAACTCATTAATGTAAGTTGAAAATAATAAGTAATTTATATAAAAATGCGTAAATAAAAATGCTTTTTTTAAACGTTTGTCACATGATACAAAACCGCTCATGATTGGTAGTGTTTATGATGACGTCAGCTGCTTGTAAACCTCCCTTACCTACTTGCGTTGTAGTAGCTTTTGAAACCGTTTTAATAAGATTTTCCTATATTCTTTCAATGCGATCAGGCTGGTAATGAAATTTAGGAGGCAAAACTTTATCTTTCAAAATTATTCTCTGGCTGATACCCATTTTGTACTGAGAGTAATTTGGTATGTCATTTTACATCTGCAACAAACAAAACTATTAGTTAGGATCTTTTAATGTAATGCTTATTGAAATCATAAGACTGTAGCTACAATTTTTAACTAAAGTTATAGAAAACAGGGGAAATGTTAGTGAGTTGAGAGAGACATTCTGTTAAAAACATTAGAGGTATTATAACTTCAACTCAATAACAAATTATTTACATTCTAAACGTAATTATTTATTAAAAAAAGAAATATCATGTTTAATTAAATAGAAATAGTCTTCACAGAAGAAAATATTTGTACTAATTTACTAGCAAGTTGCAACCGCTTTCAGCGCAATTTTCTATGAAACACTTACGTTACAATAGTTTTTCCGGAGTTTTGAACGACATATTTGTACATTTTGGAACTACACATAATTCGTAACTCATTTAGTTACACTGTTAAACTGTACATCCTGTCACATTTTCGTTTTTAGTTTGCAACAAATGTATATGGATTATATGTGCTACAGATTACAATACAGGAAAGTGACGTCACCTACCCCATTGCATCACCATATTCTCAAAGTAGCGTTTTGGCGCGCTATTTTAATATTGAATTTTTAATTTGATATTTTTCAGCAAATATGTATTGAATTAAAAAAAAAAAACTTTTACTGGGTTCCTTAATGATAATAAAATGGATTTTAAAAACCTGTCAAATAGCCTATTTTATTGTTGGATATAATATCTAAACTTAGTCTAGCACTAAATGTTAAACATAATTTAAACCCTGCCTTGAGTAGTCCTTAAGAATCCGAAAAACGAGAAAGATAGTTCAGACTGTATACGTCTGTGACGATTTTATTTTTTAAGCATGTTAAATCAACTAAAAATAAATTAGGAACGCAGCGAGATCATACAAAGAGGTCATAAAAAACATTCCAGATGTCCCCAATCTAATGAATAAAATAAATACACAACATTATTAGTTAGATAATTTTGGTATCGTTCCGTTGTCGTCATTTGCAAGACATATTATTGCTAGAGGTTATTCACCTCCTTATAAATAGATTTGCTGTCCGATTTCATGTCTTATTAAGCTACTATTTTAGAATATATATCTGATGGTTCAGTGATGCGTACAGTAAGCGTATAGTAAAATTTTAATTAATCTTTCTGTTTGTATGTCTATCTGTTACATTTTCTTGGCTAAACCACGAAATTGATTTTGATAACATTTGGTATGAAGCAAGCTTGAACTAAGGACAGTCATAGATTACTTTTTACCTTTTATATACCTCATGCTCGACTAACAGGGTCCTCAGCCTCGGGAACTCCTAATGTCGTCTGACCTCAGCCCCATACAGGACGACGACAACCACCGGACAAGACACACCGTCGGATATGACGACCTGAAACATTATTTGACTTACCACTATGCCAAATTGGCCCTGATCCTAAGGGTTAAAACAGGACGACACGGTAGTTGTTTGGACCGACCGGGGAGACCAAGCAGGAAGACCACTTTTTACCCTTTGAGAGGGTAATGTGAGGATAAAGGTAAACAAGTTCTTGAAGTATATTCGTCACAAACTGAAGTCTAAGCGGGCGAGGGCATCTTCAGTACGTTATCGTAATGAAAATAATTCGTTTGTAGATATTTTTTAAATTATTTAGTTAGCTATAGTAGTTTCCGGCCGCCTATAAGAGCGTAAGTGTTAGTTATCCTACGTCCCATTCTGTATCCCTGTCAACGTATGTACGATTTCATGATGATCCGTTGAGAACAAACAAACAAATAACGCATTTTCATTTATATTTATTATCTGCATTAGTTAGGGTTGTAATTGAACGCTGTTGCTTATTGTAAAAATATTTTTATTTGTTGAACTAACAAATAAAGACCTGTGTTAGTTAACGTTAGTATTGTTGAAAATATTTTATTTTGAGTTTGAATTAAAAAAAGAAAACTTACAACTTATTCATTAACTCTTTCAAGCTTAGTAAGTGTTGAAAGTTGTTCAAGGTAAGTATGAATTATTTTCCATTATCGCGTCGAAAGAAGATTGCCTTTAAAATATTTGAACAGATGTTTGTATAATGAAGGACTGCAGGGAAAGACGTAACAGAATTTTTCAAACAAATGACTATGGTGAAACGTTATTAGTAATATACTAATCATTATCTCCTAGAATACCTGCAGGTAAAATAATGGCATATGATATTAGATAAGTAAATTCAGTTAAATGTCAATCATTATATATATTAAATAAATAAATTCAGTTAAAGAGTAAATAATGATTTTGAGTATTATTTATCGAGATCATTTGATATCGAACTATTTCTAAAAATTAAGTAAATAGATCTAACACTAATAATTAATTTGCCTTTGTGTTGGTAACTCTGGATACGCATTCATCAATTATCCAAGCAGCAATTTGTATCGCTGTGTTCCGGTTTCAGGCACAAGGGCAGCATTGCCCTTGCGCCTGCTTGCGACAAATAAAGCATTGTGAAGTATGAATTGATAACACTACCTGCAGTACCAATTTATTCAGGTGGTCCATTTGCACACTTACATTATCCTTTATTAAATACTGACATCATTTTTGTTAGAATTAGATGAAGAGTCGATAAAGAGTCCTTGCTCCGTTTATTTTTGCCGCATTGCGTTTAAGCTTCGTTCTTACTACCAACACGAACTTATTTAAGACTCAAATGTTAACATTTATGTTGAGTTTTTCTTCTTCTGACTTGTTCTTATTAATGTAATTATGTAGTTTTCGCTGTCTCCAATTATGAATTTAATAGAAAAAAATATGGTGTTAATTATATGATGAATATTTTTTTAAACAAAGTGTCAAACATTTTAATTACTTAAAAGCTAGCAGTATTTGTTTTCTTTTATATTAACTAAGTTAGACCTTCGTTTGACGTTTTTGTTCTGCCCCCTTAGGTCGTATTTTGATATTGTATAAACTATAACCATTCCGAATAAATCACCTATCTAAGTTAAAAAGGGGTTTTCTCCAATCCGGTCTGGTTGATCCTGAGCAAGCTTGTAAACTAACTAAAATCTCTTTGACTTTATAATATTTCTAAGATTATAGAATATTTCTGCGATTATAGAATAATTATTTTTTCTTATAGAACTTGCTTTTTTGAGAGAACATAAATTTTTACACGAAAGAAAACTATACTATGTTCTGTATATGTATGTATATGTATAAAGAAATTAAAATACTTTTGAATTTTAGTTTTAAAAGTCACATTATCATTGTCCTGTTTGAAGAGTTTTTGATATTGGAATATATTCGGAATCAACCGCAATTCCGCTGCGGTTGTTACATGGACTAAAAAATGCTTTATAATGTAAATTAACTGCCTCGTAATAGTCAAAATTAAAATTGATTAAAAAAATATTATCGTTTATCGGATTACCTTCCAATGCAACAACAAAGAGAATAATAGACTATTTTATGCTCTGGCGAGATTATAATAAGGTTAAAATTATAATGCAGGTAACTGATGAATACTATTGTAGTTATTCACATGAGCATATGGCAGTACACGTTCGTACCGGGGCGTCGGACGGTCGCGACTCGCGCCAACTGGGTTACTCCACAATGAAAGTGTAGCGGTTAACTTTTGTTTTTAATTTTATCAGTGACCTAGGACCTCTTTGTTGAAAAAAAAAACAAATACACGTGAATGCTCATATAAATAATTAATTATCATTTATAATGGTAAGTTGGCTGGTGTTCTAGATTTAAACTTATATTTCGTGCTAAATATAGTTCGATGATTCTTTGAAAAAATATACTTTATGATTTTAAAAAGTGAACAGTTGAAATTAAAATATTTCGCTTTAATTATTATGTTATGAGAAGACTGGTTTCATGATTATATAGTTTGCACGGTAATAATAACTTGTACGTGTACTCATTAAGTACTGCAATGAACATCGGCTATAGCCTATACCTAACGTTTTTACAACGTTTTGACATCGGTTTATATATACACTACATACGAAACATCATAAAATCATATGACTTTTAAAGTGAGCATATTTAATTATATTGTAAGCATTTCCTGATATCTTAAATATAATTACATAATATTGGCATACATTGGATTTCGAGTTTTAGTGTTATAATTTAATCGGCGTTTTTATGCGGTATGTAACGCACATTAACATACCTGAGTCCATGTAAATGTGCGTTATCTGGATCTGAATGAAAATCGAATAAATAAACTCAATCGATTTTAAATTTGCGATATTCACTCTCTTGTCTATCGATTGTAAGAACTTCTTTTTTTTTTAAATTTAAATTACATGCCGACTCTCGCCCTTCAATTGATTGAATACTTACTTGCGTTCATGCCTTGTTTATTCACGTGGTCGTCGACCTGCTATGGAACGGTTTTACTGATGCTACAGAGCTCCCATAAACGTCAGGTATAAAATACCTTCAACCAAAAAATCTATCCACAGGACTGAATCAATTTCATAACGCATTATGTGTCGCCATACATTATACTATACAAGAACATGATATTCACGCTTGTTACGTGTGTCTTCTAAATTATAAGAATGTGAAACGGTGCAGCTCATCTTATCTAATATTATTATATACTAAAACCTTCATCGAGACGCTTTGCAACGCAAAGTCTAAATTGTAAGTTTTATGTACATTGGTTGAGTAGTTTTTACTCAAACAGTTAGCAATCACAAAAAAAAAAAACGTGTCATCAGATATTTTTTTGATTACAAGTGGGAAATTCACATAAGAAATTTAACGATTCCTTAGAACGGTAATGCGCCTTTGAAACTGTTATATGATGTCCCCTTTCGCAGTTGCACTGGTTCACGCATCCTTCAGACGGTCTTCTACTAAGCCCTATCAAGTACTTGCTACTTTTCTGTATGTATTTACATTGGCTAGCTATTATGTGGTATCTTTTGTGCCGTAAAATATTTAAATAAAATAAACTAAATATATAAACTAACTGAGTACTAGGTACGTCTGTCTATATTATATACGACTAGTATTCAAAGCCTTCGTTCGAAGATATTGTCGCGCTTTCTTTGTCAAACCAGTTTGTGTCGTCTTATTAGTGGATAGTAAAACGACTTCTAGCACAAATCTAAAAGCGCAGCTTGTTTAATTGCTTGAAATTGTAATTCTAAATATGACTGACTCCACAATAATTGTTGCTTTGCGCAATTTTACCGCTTTAAAGTAAAGATTCTGAAAATGTCCCACAAAAATATTAATTTCGTTTAAATGTCCTTACTAATTGACGGTTTCCATATTATTATATTTATATATATTATTATTATAGTTTAACGTACGGTAAAAAACAAATAACTCGGTTCGGTTTCACCAACAAATCTTAAGCACATAATATATTTTTTTCTATATTTGATGTATTCCTAATCATCTTTTTAATTATATTTTATCGTATATTATATATACTTAAAAGTATCATAAACAAAAAAAAAAACTAAACTTTCCGTCCTTAACTTTGAAGATGAGTTAAATAAAAGTTAAAAACCAGTTACAAATTAATTAATTACAGTATGATTTGAGATATGATATTGCGAATCGCGTTTTGGTTGAGTTTTCGACGGTGAGTTAGTTAGGTAAACCATATTTTATGGAAGATTCACTACGGATGTGCATTATTGAAAGCTCAATATTTTCTACCTACAAACTTACGAGTGTACGTTCTGTAGGTCTGACTGGTACTTCAAGTGAACAAAAGAAAAATAAAACGGAAGGATTAGTACCAAAATAGAGAAAAACATTTGTATCATCTTAACAAACTTCGTTTC
This sequence comes from Vanessa atalanta, assembly GCF_905147765.1. NCBI lineage: Eukaryota > Metazoa > Arthropoda > Insecta > Lepidoptera > Nymphalidae > Vanessa > Vanessa atalanta. Next base: position 2,733,916 of record NC_061872.1, on the reverse strand, counting down.
GTAGTTTAAGGAGTAAACTACTTAAGGTCGTTTTTCGAAACGCACATTTCAACACATAATTATTTCTCAGTTCTCAGTTATATTCTTTGATAAATTGATGAACGATTTTATTTGGTAAACGAATACAAATATTGAGTTAAAATTACGTCAAATTATTATGTATTATGTATGTAGTATAAATGAAAATATTGGTCGAACGTAAATATCCCAAAATATTTTCGGCCCCTTTCTTAATTTGTTCTCATTTATTTTTGTGACTTTACGATTTCTATCTCCCAATGTTCATTTATGTCAGAAAGTACATCTTAATCGTACACACAGTTGTAGTGAATAATTCTTTGGAAAGGTCGTATTAGCTTCCTTTAGTCGTGCCTAATGTGTTCGATCCTAAAGTGCTACTCGAAGACGGTATCTTAATCGGTGTTTAACCAACCTACAAACTTACAAAGCAAAATAAAACACGGCATATTTTTATGTTCCTACGTGTAAGAATTATTAAATTATGATTTAGTAGTATTATAAATGTGAAAGTAACTTTGTATCTCTGTCTGTATGACTGTTGCTTTTTTGCGGCCAAAGCACTGAACCGAATTTGATGAAATTTGCTCTACAGCAAACTTGAACACCAAAGACATTAATTTTTTTATGCCTAACACCTGCAAAATCAACCCCTAAATCGTAAACAAAGCCCAGGATGACAACTAGTTTTCTATATTTTTGAGAATTGACTAAGGTCGAAATTGATGACAACGTTTTATAAAGTCGTACTGAGTTACGCAATAATTTTTTTTTATTACAAATACTTCAGTTTCTTTTTGATATCGATGTGTAGTGATCGATTTGTGTTAAAGTCGTATGACTATGACGTAGCCTATAGCAATGTTTATTGGATAATTGTATAATAGTATGAGTTGACATTCATTTAGTGGTCATCCTATAATTACGTAGACCAGTGATGAAATTAATTTCAACCAAAATTTAGTTTGTGAACTATATCCTCTGTTCTTAAATATGCAAAGAATCAGACAAATTCTACAAACTTATAACGATAATGATACGTTTCCGATTCTATTCTGATCCAATTGCGGCGGTACTTTACAAAAATTAACCTCAGCTTAATCGTAACTATGGACTATTCTACTCATTTACGATCGAGGTTAAGAGATACGATCTCGATTATATTCTGATTCAAATTAGACCGAACTGCAAACAGATCGATGAGTTAGTATAATAGGAAAGAGGCGAAAGGGCAACTATTACGTTTCGATTCGATTGCGATAGTGTCAATTTTTAAGAAGAATAGAGGCCAAACTTTATCAACTTATCCGAGGATTAACTGTGAAAGCCTAAGTGACTTCAAAATATCACTCATTGTTTATGTCATCCGGTTTAAATTCCGCCTTCGCTTAAAGCTTCAACCGTTTAATACATGTCATATTTGAATATAATATCTCAATGTAATGTGCGCTATTGAATTGAATACCAATGCGTTTTTGTATAAAAATCCATTTTATAATTAGATTTTCGCCGTTCAGATTACATAATACCAATTTAAATATTTTTAATGTAAGCTTGCTAATGCACGACGAAAACGAAAATATTCTTTATTCAAGTAGACTCATAAAGGCCCTTTAGAATCGTCATGTTACAGTATAGAACGAAATGTAAAGCTAAAAAAAACCAGCGCTCCAATGCTTCTTTTACAGTTTTTGTATTATTCATTGTACCTTTTGTACGTTGGCAATGTTATGTTCACGAGAGAAACGTCCACGAGAGTTGTGACAACAAATAAGCAATGTTTACATTCAATGAGATGAACAGTGCGTGAAGGCGTAGAATACAAACAAAAACAAGGATTCGTTTTTCATAAAAGATACAGTAATGTGTATTTTATTTGTGTATTGCGTATGAGTTTAGTGACTGCATCATCGACCTATAACCCTTTTCCAATCACCGTAGGAATAAAGACAAAGAAACAACTTTGAAATTCAATTGATGCGATATTATTGATCGTGATCTATGTATATAGAATAGTCTATGGTATTAATTTTATGGATTTGCTAAATAATGGCATGTCAGCTAAGTTACTATCGGAACTTTGGAAGTAAAATGAAAGTGGATATAAGTAGTAAAGTGAAATAGTATTGTATTATAAAAAATACAAATATAATCGTATTGCATTATTGAGCAATTTATTTTTATATTTTATTCTAAAGTTAAGTTGGTAAAACTTTTGTAAAAGTTTATTCCAATTATATTTATGTAACTACATATATTTCATAATTGATTCAATGAATATAAATACACCAAAAACACTATTTCAAATTTGTCGCTGTAGTTTATAAAGCTAGCTGGCTAGAAATCTGCCTCTGCTTATAATTATAAAGTTAACATTTATTTTATATTATATGTTGGAAGAGAAATGTGAATAGATTCGTTGATACTTTCTAAATTTCGTTTATTATATTTTATCTGTGAGTGATCGGTGTTGCCAATCAAAAGCAACTTAAGGAAAGCTTTTATTATTTCTTATCCTTTAATATAATTGTGTTGTCATCATAAGAATTATCTTATCAATTAAAATTGTACTTAAAATGTTGTGTAATAAATAATTCTTTATCTCTTATCGACGGTAACATGTTTGATTTGTTGTAAAAAAGCTTAATATAACTGTACACACATACATACAAACATGACTTTTTATTTCTTATTTTATACTTTAATTTGATTGATGATGTATCATTATCGTCGATTTAAACGATTCATTTGTAATTAAACAGTGTATTATAAATCGAGAGTGGTTTATGTAAATATAAAAAAAAAAAAACAAGAGTGGAATCAGGTTTTAATCATTTAAAACTGTTACAATCCAATATTTTGTGTACGTGAAATCCTTAGTCACAACCTGATTCCACTCTAGTTTTTTTTTTATATTTACATAAACCACTCTCGATAAATAAAATATTCAATAACAAAATATATTTTTGTTTTTGAATATTTTATACCTTGTAGGAACGAGAAAGAACAAAACTTGGGTATTCGATAATAATTTCTCCTATCCGTTCGTATCGTTTGAATGATTGAAATGGTTTTTTTTTAAAAAGAAGGAGTAGTCTATTCTTGTAAGTTCATAATCTTTTTTACATGACAAATACACACCTCAGACAGATAACATTGCTTACAGCTGAGAATAAAATACGTGGGCTTGACAGTAAACTCAAAATAAATTACAATTTGTTTTGGTAATAAAAATTTACAAAAAAAAATCTGCATTCAATAATAGCTGGTCTCCGTGATTACGTATGCATCAAATTTGTTGGAAAAGATTGTGGTTAAACTATTCCAATCCGCAAACTACGTCAGTAGTGGACGTTGTAGTAGTAACACGGGCGTTGTTGTTTCCGTAATTCCAGACCCATGGGCCATGCCTGTTAATAGTATTACGTAAGGCGCACGGTCTGTTTACCAGGAACAGATGTTCTATGTTTTTTCAATGCAACTTTGTGTTCGGTCTGTTCATGAGGGCCGGACTATTATATGACATTTAGGTCTAATTTCACCAAACTATGTTTGTTAAATCTTAATCAGTAATTTACTAATGAGTTGTTAATAATTAACGGGCTGTTATATCATTAAATGTCCCAGGAACAAAATTTAACAAGCCGTTATTAAACAGAACATTTAACTGAATGGCTTGTAAGTTACTCACTCTTATTTTAAGCAACCAAATTGAAATGCTTATTTGTGACATGTCATTTAGACGAAGTTCGGTAATATTTTATCTAGTCGTATAATACGTCATATGTTGTGCTGCGCGACCAATTTCAAAAATCGTTAGCTCCGAGTGATTTCAATGAAATGTTAACTACTTTTGATTTAAACCGATTGAAACGTCAAATAATTATAACATGGTAATATTTATTTTTGAGCTGAGGTTATGCAGCATTATTTTGTGCTCTTTGATTGTGTTTGTGGTGTGCTTCTTATTGAATATAAATAACTATGTCAAAGAAAACACGCGGACCGAATTTTTCGTCAAATGAAAAGGAAATCCTTGTTCATTTAGTTACAAAATACAAGGATCTAATTGAAAATAAGAAAACGGACGCAGTAACTACTGCGATCAAAAATGAAGGATTGTGTCTAAGTAATCTAAATTTTCTAAAACATTATTTTCGAAAATAAAATTGTACGCAGCGTCCATCTTGAGTTTAATTGTCTGTTACGGTCTAACGGACGTCTACAGCGGTGATTAAATTTAACGGCTTGTTATAACAAATAAACACGCGTTAACTCGTGGTGGGACACTCGATAACTTTAACAGTCCGTTAACTGACTTAACAATACGTTAAATATTTAACAGGGTATGGTGAAACTGGACCTTAATATATAATACATCAAGACTTGGCATCAATCCAACCACGTCGTTGTTAAATATAATAACATTGTATCGTGTTCTATGATGTCATGTAAATACATGATTAAATGTTAAAAAATTGAATATATCTGTAAATCAAAGAAGATTATGTATGATTGTATGCTATGTACTATTTACGATCAATACGAAGCATATTTAGCAGTGATTGCTTCGTTGGTCTAGGGGCTAGGTCCTGTTTTGTGGCACCGGACTAGACCATTATAAATGTATTGCAGTTGTTTGCCGAAAAAAATGGAGTCTCGCAGTTGGCTGTTTATTATCCCGTGCCTCGGAAGGCAAGTAAGCCGTCTTGTGCCTGATCATTCATTTTCCTCTCAACTCCGACCAAAAACAGAAAGTGCACCTGCGCACACTTGTGCATTATAAAATATCCCGCGCATTTGTCTAGTCCCTTTCCAGATTCTGTCCGCCGTGACCAATGTCAGTCAGAAGGATATCATTATCATATAAAATATTATTACTGTGTGTTGTTGAACGTAAATATAAAAATAATAATAATAATATAGGTACATATTTGAAAAACGTGCTTCTTGTTTTAAATATGTTTTGTATTTTGAAATACAAAATCTAACAAGTGGGCATAATGTTAAGCTAAACACACGCCTTAATGTAATCCGTACGTTTTATTTTAATAGTTAAAGCACCATAAGGAAATTGAACTGGATAAATAGAATGGCTAATTGTATTATGGACAAAGTCAACACACACTAATCTTTCTAAGTTTAACAATGATTATGTAATAAAGGGATCATCGTTATGCTTAATATCTGCGCGTGTACAAAATTAAGCCTAATAATATGCTCATTATCTGTGTTGTGTATCTGTTTATGTCTTGGGCTTTAGATATAAGATACTCATCCTTTCCGCAATATTTTGAATTTAATATGTGTGTTTGTTGGTTTAACCTTCTTTTATAAGTCTACAAAGCGAATAGTTCGATGTGATTTTGCTTAGTTTATGGGTTGTTGAGATAGTGAGATTGCCTACTTTTGACGTCGTTAAAATCTAAGGGAGTGGAAACGATAGTTGAAAGCTTATATATCGGTAGCTTGAACATATGGGATTTGATAAAACAATGTCTGTGCATGCATACGAACGTAATAATCATTGGTAATATGGTGAGTCAATATTTTTGATATTAGTTCAGCAAATACTTAATAGTAAAAACTTATTTTGATATTGACATAAGAGTATGATACTGCTCTTACCTCACGCACCCGCAGCTCGAGAGAATGAATTTGGAATTACTTCCTTAAAGGAGAATGAACCATAACTCGTACGTTACTCTTTTCTAATCAGAGAAGGGGGCACTGGGTACATACTGACAAAGCTCGAGTGATCTACGATAAGGGATTAACCTGCACTTTGTGTACCAAAGCTCTTAGTCATTACGAATTGAAAAGGTGAAATCCATTAGCACTACCTACTGATTTTATATTTGTGTAATTATATAATAATGTATAAAAATGTATTCAAGATTATCAATCTTAAAGTAAATCTACCATAATATTCAAGTGCGTGAATATTAAAATAGGTAATGGTATTATTTCACGCACTTGAATAAATCAAACATACTACTCGTAATGAGCAATTGTGTATCGCTTCTCTGTCAAATATAATTTTTTGTGGTTAAACTATTCAAATGTTAAGGTCAAAGGTTAAGTTGAGGCATACCTCAACTTAACCTTTGACCTTGACTTCGGTCAGTTTCTGATCGAAGCAACGAAATTAAAAGTTATTGTTGTGTGTTTGTGTAATAACTATAAAATGTTTGGAATAATGAACATAATTATTCTTTGTTTTCTTTTCTTGTTTCGTTCGTTAAATTATGCAATACGAAGGGAGCTTTTATAGGTCGGATTATATTTTTGGGCCAACACTTTAGCAACTGAATTTTTAACAAGTTCCTCTTTATGTGGTTAGCAATCTAACTAAAATTTCTTCGTTTTAGTTCATGCCTTAAAAAAAGGTAGTATATAATTATAATTATTTGACCAATTGCGATATAGTTAAGCAGTTATTTTAATCAGAAATTCGTTACCATACTATATTATAAACAGATTAGTTTCGTCTCTTTTGACTTCATGCAGCAATAATCCGATTGATATTTCGACTTGCATATTATAAAAGTTTCAAATATTCTTATTATGTAACTGTCGACCCGAGCGAAAGCTGGCAAATGTACGACTTACTCGTAGAAATAATACCAAAAAACTTCATGTTAGCTCTTAAAAAGATCCCTAAATAATATATAAATCCCCAATTAAAAAAATATACCTTATTTATTAATTTTAGCCCGGAAAATTAGGCTCTCATCACCTAATTATATATCTAATATATATCAATAAATCTCTTAAATCTCAAACCACTGGGAAATCACGTCCATTCCGCTAGATCAAGACCGAAACAGTTTAACGGTTAAATATAATGAAAAGTTTAAAATAAACAATTGTAAACATTGTTCACACTGTGTGCCCTTTATGTGAACGGAATGAAAAGACATGCTCCGTTACCATAGCAATATAAAACAAGCAAACGAAATATTATATCGAGGTAGGAGGTATATGTTTACTTCATTTGTTTATGTATATGACGGCGCCTACCCTCATTAAGCAGTTGTAAACAATACTTCCAACGGCTGACAGTTAATTCACAGACAATATAAAAGAAGGAACATGCCAATGGCGCACGTGTTTTATCCTAAGCCTATATATACATATATAAAGATCAATGTTTATATTTCTACAAATGAAATCGAAAGACCGACACCGTTTCACTGATTACCATGAACGTTGGCACGTGTGGGATTAGGTTTTTAAAGTACCGACTTTGTTCCATGACAATTTAGTTAGGCATTTAATATATGAACCGACCAATCTCTGCCTGGTGTTGCAACGATATTTATACAACAACAATCGACAAATCAAAAATCAAATCAAAATATACTTTATTCAAGTAGGCTTTTACAAGCACTTTTGAATCGTCATTTAACAAACTATTTAAAGTAAAGCTACAGTTAAAGCTACAGCTTGCAGTTTAGGTATTATGTGAACTTGAACATTTGTTTTCGTTTAAATGTTAGTTGTTTTTTAATTGTTTATTAAAACCAGCAGTTGGTTTCAATTTTTAAATTTGTGACTTTAAAATTTACAACCTTTAACCCAAACTTTTATCCTCTGTTTCTTCAGATTAAAGAATTTACGCTCAGACTACGTTACCTTTCTTAGAAAGGGAACAAAATTGCAGACATTTGGATTTGTGCCCGATTTTTGGCCGTGTCTTTTAGGCTGTGTCAACTAACATTCTATAAAGTAGATTATTATAATTATTATTAAATGCAATACATCAACATAGATTAGGATATTCAGCAGTTTATAGGCGGCCTTATGTCACAGCTATAACCTCATCAAGCACTCTTTGAATTTATTTAAGAATTTGTATATTTATTAAGCTAAAGTTTGATAACTTTTCTGTTTTCTCTTAGAAAATACGTGTCAACTTTGTCAGCGTCTGTTCAAAGCGATAAGTTAATTTACATTGTGTTTTAAATATGTTCTTAACGTCAGTTACAGTGTATTTGTATCTATCGTCCACTTCAACCATAAGAGGACTAAAGGCAAATAAACTAATGTGTCATTGGTCGAGAATTTGATTAATCTGTTATATTCACTATGGATTTGAAAAAAATGTATATATTACAATCTATTTTAATATGTCGACACTATGCATCGTAAATAATGACGTTTCTAATGCAACAATTTTTTTTTTGGTATGGTATGTATGACATACCTAATATGTAGTATAACATACATACGTAAATTAATTACCCGCATGAAAATAGTGCTGTCATGTGTATCATTATTCATATTTTCTAATATTTAAATAAACAATGTGTGTTTGTTATTAAGTACAAAACATTATCGATTTGATTACGCACAATCTGTACTAATTTTGTGAATGCAAAACTAATTCTGTCTGTCTGTCACGCTTTCACGGCCAAACTATTGAATCAATTTGATGAATTTCATTATGAAGCAAGCTCGAACACTACGGAAGAACATAGGCTTCTTTTTTGTACCCGACGACCATCTATTAAAACGCGAGCAAAGCCGGGGTGACTACAACTAAACAATAACTATACAACTACTAATTCAATTAACGATTGAAATAAATACATAGAGATACAATAAATTAAACAAATAACTGATAATATTTTTAATTTTATTTATTTAAATACAACATTTTCTTTTTATCTTTTTACAATTGTGAGTTTCCTTTTAGATCAATATAAATTTTCTAAAATGATTACTGAACTTAATATTTTCATCATGAGAATACATTTTAAAAATCGCATTTCGATGAAGGTTCGGTTACTTGTCATAAAAAAACACTTATGACTATCTCTAATATCTTATGGATAAAAATTTACGAGTTGAGGAACGAACAAAACAAATCTGGCGAGGCCCACGGCATAAACTAATATTTAAATATATCTATGTGTAATGTGTATATTATCATTACAAAGAAAACATAATACCGAATAAAATATTTTGTTTGATTATATTACTTAACGCCACTCATTTGGCCATTATCACGAGTGTACGAGTACCCTGAGTACTGAGTACGTCTAAGGACGTGTTCAAGCTGTTAAAACAATCTTGACACGTCTATCACATAACCGAAATTATCTCTTATTATAAACTATCAATTATCTGTTACTTGTCTTTCGTTTTTCTGGTTCGTCTTTCAGAAAATCGTTCACGTCTATTTAACGAATAAATAATATAGTCCATATCAATAACGACATCACACCACCATTAGTAATCAAGTAAAAGATTTAGACATATGTCACGATAGCCACATATTATATTTGATGTGATATTGTATCTAATGTTGGCTGTCCTGTTGAAAATAAAATAAAATAAATTAAATAAGCAAACACAAAACAGTTCAGTAACTTTTCTTCACTACTTACCGATCGTTATTTTTTTTTAATGTAATTTGAGACGTGCTTTGTTATATCGGTTTAGTAGTTATGAAGTAGTAGCTTCGTTAATTGTTATCTACAAAAAACCCTTCGATCCGTACAGTAATCGCACTTTATATGTAATATATAAAATATCACGGTGGTAAAAAGCAAAAACATTACATACTCCCGGAAAGAGGTTTTCCTATGATCCTGTTATAAATTATGTTCGTTTTCAAGCAAAGAAAAAATGTTCAAGACATGTAAATTCATATTTTCCTTAAATTCTTAATGATGATTTACTGTCGAATTTCAAAGAGTGGGCGAACATTAGTATAATTTAATTAATACATAAACACCAAAGTATGGAACTCTAAGATCTAACTTTCTAGTCGAGGTTAGAGCTAATGTATATTTCGAGATATCGAGAACAAGCCTGCATAAGTTGGAAAAGATCTAGCTCAACCTGCAGTGGAGGAAAATGCATGAAAATGTAACGGACGCGTGATTGATGATTTATCAACTATGTATGTACTAGATTTAAGCGTTCATATGATTGTAGCAATTTTCTACAGGTGGATAACAAAACACTACAATAATATCGTAAAATATTTCTATTTCAAAGCAAAATCAAAATTATATTATGAATTCCGGTATCTTAATCATATGTTATAAATTTTTTATTATAATATAATAACAATTTTTCACGTCTTTGCAGTAACATGAAAATGAAAAGCGAAATTTTTGTCAAAGCAATGTATCATATTACTTGATAAAATACAAGAACAAACCGTACTTAAAATAAAAATAAAAGACATTTTACGCCTCGTCATGCCGTGTATTTTGGAACGCAGACGATTTTGCCAAGAATTATTGCGATTTTTTTTTCATTGGCATTTATATTTATTCGAATAATTTTATCGGCATAAGGTAAGTAGGTGATATAAGCCCTCCATGGGCCTTAACAGTTAATATGTCAATGAACTTACAATATTTGCAACTCACTATTCTTCTTACGCTACCCACGCCCGGTCCGAGTTATTTATGTACCATTGTTTACCAATTCATAACAGAAATGTTTTGGGTACATCAATTATTATTCAACTTTATTGAGCGTTCGATTTATATTCATGCGTCGTCTTTTAAATATACCTATATATTTGTTAGAATAATAAAATCGTTAGTTAATTTAAGTAGGCTCTTTTAAGCACTTCTGAATCATGTAACAGTACCTATTCCATAGAATCGGAAGTAATCTTTTACCGTCAAGCCAGCCAACGTCTAGTCTATTCCAACTACAAGGCAAAAAAAACATTTGATATCGAATTAACGCCATATAATCTGTTAAGGGCTTGAATAATCGACGATTCAAAAACGCTTCATTGTGAAGTTTTTTGAATCGTTTATCTGAAGCAACGTGCATTTAGACCTCGAATGTTCTATGTATACGAAAATGTTTGTTGAGGACAGTAAACGTAGATTTATTTATAATCCTCAACGACATCTTTGTACACTAAGCGTGCAACTTTTTTATCAAAATTAATATATATAATATTATATTCTAAAGTATCATATTCTCATCATATTTATGCTCAATATAGCCATTACGCTATAAATGTTTTTTAACCAATATTCGGCTGGAATTACTACGCAGTATACGTTTGAATAAATTTTCGAGTTTCACCTCACGAATTTTAAACAATGGACGTAGGTATCAATGATAAAATACTGATGTACATAATTAATTTATTTTAGCAAGAATTATTACTAATATTTTAATCGTTATAAGTACTGAGTACAGACAATAAAATAAGACGTAATGTATAATTTACTTAATTATGAAAAACTGCAAAAAAATGTTTTTTTTTTTTTATGGATTGGCCATTAATAAGACATATAATATAAAAAAGAAATTAAAATTATTAGTAGAGTTTGGAATAGAGTAATTTCACTTTTAAAAAAGTTGTAAATTTAATGTTGTATTGTAAGATAGCTTAGCTCAAAAGCTATCGATCTAGTAAAAACATTAAATGTCATATTTTTTTCTAAAGTTTGTGATAGTAAACACATAGAGAAATTTCATAACAAAAATCAAAATGGCTGCCATTTAGAGTGGTGGTGGGTTGGACCCAAGTTTATGCTGTATTTGTATATTAAAATAATTGTTTTATAAGTATCTAGGATATCGCTAGTCCTTAAACGGACATACTATATATTCGGAATGTGTGAATCAAAAAAAACACTTCTTACCAAATTCCATAGCAATTGTTTATTTTTGTTGATTGGTGTAATATGCAAGGCGTTTTTATTATGTTGCATTAAATGTGACATTTTTGGTTCCCCATCCGAGTCGTGTCAAAATAAAATCTATAAATACAATCACAAGGTAAATTGTATCTTAGATCCATGTTTAGCGGAATTAACTATACAAAAATTGCTTTATACTACAGTGCCAATTTTATATGAGCTAACGAGCAATCGTTAAATAAATTAAAAATATATGTATATATGCGTTTACGTATGGTTCCGATTGCGTGGAAACATATTCATACTATTTAGATGGGTATGAAACGTACATGTGTGATTTTAAGATTTATATTTCTAAAAATATTTACTTCTTATTTAATTCGTCGAATATTCTCGATTTTTGCAATGACCCTCGAATGATGAAGTGTCTAAATTGCTCACGCGACCTCTTTTTAAAAAGTGGTTTTATAGTTTGTACTTATTACATTCGTAATAGTGTTCATAGTTGGTTGTTAGTACTCGTATGTCACTTAAGATGTTGTATTAAGCTTGTGAGTACTACTATAAAGAGTGTATTTGTAGAATATTAAACATTCGGCTGTATTGAAGGATGTTTGCTTTAGGTATATGACTCAGTTCTGTGTTTAATAAACAAGAAGTGTATCTCGGTTGTAGTAACCACACATTTGGATTGGTTATCGTTAGATAAGATTATTTTCCTTCTTAAAATTTTATTTTTAATTTCTGGCAACGATTAGGATGACTTTTTCTAGAGATACCACTATTATTACTGATTAGGATTAAGTAAAAATGATCTTAGTGTATTAAGTAAAAAAAAAAACAGCTGATGAAAAGATGGACTAAGCTCGTAGCTTAATTTCAGTACACAGATGCTGTTAAGACTTCGTATAATTTACATGCTTATCTTACTAGCTAGAACTAAAACTAAAAAAATATAAAAGTACAAAATATTAATCAAAATAAATAATTACTATTGACAATATAAACAAAAAAGAGCCACAAAATTCCATATAACTAGAAAAATCAGTTTGTTTAATATTAATCATATTATTTTCATTGTATGTCAGAAACTTTTTCCTCTGCTCGTGCCAATCAATGTGTAATCACAAAAAAAAAAACATAAAAGTCACAGTTACAAACCTTGACCCAAGTAAGAATAATTTATTAAAGCTTAATCTCCAATGGAAGTAAAGAGCGAATCGAGGCTAACGTCAATATATATAAGGAAAAACAGAGAAACCTTTTTTCTCGTGAATACTTGTTTAGGAAATCTATTTTAAGTACCATAATAGTGGGTCGTAATGTCCGCTCTTAGCACAACGCATGCCCGGGTGCAAGCTTTTATAATCTGATTATCTCCCCTTCACCCCAACGAAGATTTCAATGGTCCAATTCTTATGGTCCAAAACTTGATTGCAATGCACGGCGACCAGGATTTTTGCAATCCCAGCACTCTGGATTAAGACCGGGCCTGAGTCGTGGGTGCATTTATTTGAGGACATCCGACTGGCCCAGTCCATTATCAAGTATAAGTGAGAAACAATTATTGATCATTCTACACATTCTGAAAATAATGTTTCAGTTTAACCATTCTACTAATCTCACTTGAAATATAAGGCCGATTAATATTTTCAAAACTTGTAATTGTCTAACAAGATATACGCAACTTAATGTTATGTCTATATGTGTGTTTGCTTTATACGCTTTTAGCAAGTTCAGAATTGAAAATATTAATATGACGGTTAATTTTAATAATAATCAGTGAAGTAGCAAGTTCAGCTAAACGGGATATCTAAATTTCTTACGATAAAAATGTAAAAAAATACATAACTGTTGGTGTGATGTATCCACAAACATGGATGGATGGCAAACCTTACCAAGCCTTGCATGTCAAAGCGTGTAAAGTTAGATATTATGATAATAAACGCTATGCCAAGCGTTTATAGCTCAATATAATATAATATATATAGGTATTCTACTAGAACATTTTTGATTATAGTTTTATAACAATGATACTTGTAATATAAGTGATTGGAAATTTAATAATATAGCAATTGAATAAGTCATTTTAAGCGAGTTTAAACCATGCATTACTTTTAATGATTTACTAAGTAAGTGTCCCAGCTTCGCACGGGTGCGAATTCTTATTAACGAAAATGCTTCTGATTTTCTTTAATAAGAATTGCGTATAGCAGGAAAATATAAAGATGGTAGGTATATTTATCGTATAAAGTTTATTTGTTAATTTATAATCATCAATGAACATTTCATAAATGTGAAATATAAATAGCATAAAAATTTGTTTCAGTTTGAGAAATAGATCAAAATTTGTCCCCGCCCTGGAGATTCAAGTTTTGCACAAGCTTAAACTACTAAACTCAAAATGCATAGTTACAGTCGACCGTCCGTTTCGTAGTGAACGCAGTGGCGGACTTAAGTCCGTCAGAGGACGGGGCGGAAAAGCTGAATGACGTTTAAAAAAAATGTAGTTTTACAAGCTTTTTATTTAGTTTATATTTGTGTGATAAATAAGTGTTTATGTTAATTTGAAAAAAGTCTTATCCGTTCGCGAAAATATTAGTACACACTAATAGACAATTAAATATCAACGTAATGAAATTTAATATATTTTTAAAGAGGCTAATGTTTATTTTTAGAGGTAAATATAATGTAATTACTGGCAGGCGTACATGAGTGATTTGATGTTGATGAAATTATGTGAGTACTAAGCACATTTTTAAAGTCTTGTTTACGATTTGATCAGGGGAATGCGGATGCATTTGGGGGGTCCCAAAACTGGAGGCCCGGGGCGAGCCCCCCTGTTAGTCCGCCACACACATCTTCTAAAGACATAAAAGAAAGAAACGGTGACAACTTCTAAAGTATTCATTCGAATGATATACTGTAAAGGACAGTTTTAATCAATATTAAATTTCCAAGGTAACTAACATACATACATGTCAGAATAAGGATATTTTTTTAATAGCTGCTTATTAATCTGTACTTAATAGTTAAAAATAGTTAGTGTAGTTCAGTGTAGTTTAAGAGATAAATACATGCTATCACAGACTTTTTATATGCCTTATTAAGATTTACAACTTTCCAGTGTATCATTTTGATATGTCTTTGAAGGTTTATCTAAGATGTAGGGTAGGGAAAGATATTTTTTGATAAACAAATCACTCCATTTCAGTCGTTTTATACAAAATATTTACAAATGATATGTAAACACCTTCATCGTTTATCGGTCTTTATTTTAGTGAAAACTGCATCAACATCCTTTAAGGGGCTCAGAAAATGTTAAGAGATACAGACCGAAATAGAAAGCGATTTGTTTTACACTTTTTATGGATATTGTTTAACTACGATTTTCTGCCGTATATGAACATAATAATAATTTATTTGTGTTACATACGCTATAATTAAACGCTTACATTTGTACAAGCTCACACTAAATGGTTAAATAATATTCTTAAAATTTTATACAGTATTTGTTTAGGAAAGAATTACAAGTAGGTTCTCAGTTTTCAGTGCTCGTACACTTGTCATATATCTAGTTTTGTGTCAAGCTGCACTTGAAAATCATTAACATAATGTCCTAATTATAATGAACACTTATATGACAGCATTGAGTCTTAATTAAGCACTTAATGGTATCTTATTGAATAGTTAGATTTTATACTTTATTTATATTAAAATATTATTAAATAAATCCCATAAATAGGATCAAATATCTCCAATTATTCAAGTTTATTCTAAACCACCGTCCCTAATAATTTTATAAATTGTTAAAACGACTAAGATGTATTTTAGTATGGAGTCCCCGAGTCTCCCGAATCTGACTCGCACTTGACAGATGGAATTTATTCGTACAGGCATGAATATGTATGTAGAAAGCGACTGGCAATCGTGACACACTACTTTTTACGGGAAATAATGGCTTATTTTCGAAGCGATTTTAAGCAATATAGCATTAATCCTTATCTAATTATGTAATTATGGCCTTTTACACCAGGTAAATTAAATTAATATTTTCGAAGATATTACAGATTTAACATACACATAGCGGCTTGTCTTGTCTAAGGACAAAAATGAATAAACACAAATTAAAAAAAAAAAAAATCTGTATAAATCATGACCGCGTGGGAAGGTATTCAAAATGCTAGCAACGTTCACCCGTTGAATCCATCATCCAACTATTATCTGTTGGTCTTTAAAATTATACGACATCACACAGCATTTAAACAGCAATAAAGTAAACGATACCTACAAAGGGCTTGCCTTGTTGTGTACCACGACCTATTCATACATAGAATCAAATTGTTATATCAACATTAATATTAAAATAAAATAAACTTTATACGTCTACTATTTTTATGATCTGATAATAACAATCTGATGTAGTATCTTCAATATGCGATGCGATAGCATTATATTGTGTGTTGAATTTAAAATAAATTTATTCAATATGACGTTATCGAACTATTTTTGTCCGAAGTTTGAATGCTATTTTTATACTATATTTAAACAATTCTATATATTCCAGAACTTTAAAGATGTTTCGTAGTTCCTAAATAGATTTAAGCTTATTTTTTGTTATTTTTTTTTTTATAAATTTTATTTTTACTAAATTTTATCTCTTTCATCCTTAGTAGTATGTTTTAGTCAAATTAGTATGAATATTTAAAAAAAAATAAAAAATTGTTAAGTAAATAGTGTAGATATAAGCGACTTGGTGTAATTACTGTAATGCTTATATTCTTCAAATAAAGATTATTATTATTATTAATCTTAGAGTAAGCTAATGCGCTGGATACATTTGTGGCCCGGTGTTAACAGGGCCAAGTACCAAGTATATTTTTTAGTAAAATGTCAAAGAAATTTTGCAACATGCTGATTCTACTAAAAAAAAGTATAAGTTTATTCGTGCTAAATTTGGACGAGCTTAACATTACCTTCAGCAGTAATATTACGCAAAAAGGCAATATTTAAAGCAACCATTATATGTTCATTGTTTGTATTCTGTTTCCTAAAAGTAAGGGTTATCGATAGTGGCCCTATTAGTACTAGGCCACATATATATTAGTGCATAAGTTAGTGTATGTGCAAGCTCAAGGCTTAATGTTTTGTGCGTACAAGAGCGTAACACTGCTAACTTATTAACGCCGAGATCTTTTTTTTTTATTTATTAAAAGTGGGCAAACAGGCTAATGTTATACTGACAAGATATATCAATCACTTGCCAATTCGCCACAAACTTTGGGAACCAAGTTATGTCCCTAGTTCTGGTCACTCACTTTTCAAATCGCATCACAACAATACTAGATTAAATTATGAGCGGATGATGCTTAGCCAGAAGAACTTATACAAAGGCATCACTAAGTAGAAATATATTGCTATAACAATTTATTGATAAGTTAATTAAACAATAGTTACAGTCCCGACTGGAGATAGAAACCCAGGCCTTCGGAATTTGCAGTCGTATAAACTAGCCACTAGACCAATGGTGTAATCTCATTAAATTTAGCTTCAATTAAAAAAGTTATACATTTCTCAGTTCGTTTGTAATTAATGAACGTGTCGCCTTGCTACGGAACGTTACCTCGCCTTTCATATATTTTTCACGTATTTTCGTTAGGCAGGTATAATATGTGTGTTATTTTTGTGGCTTTAAGGGGACGCAAAAAAAAATTTCAAGTCCTAAAAAAATGCCTACGCATAACTATATTAACGTTTTCTAAGAAACAGAAATAGTCTGTGTTTAAAGTAAAGTGAAGTGTTTTATTCTCTGTCATTATTATTTTTTATACGCCTTTCGAATGTGGGAGGAGAGATTTCAAATTTTTATGTCAATACCGCGTTAAACTTTCGCGATGTCAGTGTTTTAATCCACTTTATATTATATATGTATATTTTATATTACCAATAACCCAGTATATTCGAGTTTTTACTGCGATCATACGATCTTTATTATTATTATTTTTCATGAACTTTCTTACGTGGAGCAGACAAAAAATATGAACGTGGATAAACCTCAAACATAAGAGGTACGATATAAAATGTACTTTGTGTTGTTATGAAACGATCGTACCGAAGATCTCGTTGTCAAAACTGAAAATACACACTAAGATTTGCATATGCCCTAGCTCGCTAATAAACTTCATCATAAACAATATTTAAATATTATTAAATGATTGTTAGCTTCGCAAAAGGTCCTGTCCTAACATAAAGTAACGTCAGATTTTTCGTTAGTTGAGAGTTTGGTAGTTGAAATTGTCTACAAAAATTCCCGGGCCACGAAAAGCACATGAAGTCGTCGTGTTATTGCGGTACTGTCCGCACACACTTCGACTATGATATGTTCTGCACAGTTGCCTAATTTACTCCATTGAATAATCTTCCGTGGCCGAAATCGGTGAGAACTTTATCACCATCGTTACTGTTATTCAAGGTTTCAGTCTCACTTAGTTACATTGCAAGTAAGACTAGAGGTTAGACTTGTTATGGACGAGTATTAGACTTCATTATTAGGACGCTTTGAAATCACGTCGCACGTGAAATACCGTATTTGAAACCGGGGCATTTAATAATAATAATGTAACGCTTACGTATAATTAAGTAGATTTTTTTTACATTTACATAAAATAAATAACAAATATTGTATTTATAACACACATGTAAGTTTTAGACACGACAATTCACTTCTTGTTGTTTTTTTTTCGTCAACCACAGCACGACATCTTTTCTTTGGCTTTGTAAATATTTGCGCGAGATATTCGAGGTTTCTTACAAATACGTATTACCTACTTATATATGGACGTGACAACTCATACTGTATACATATAGAGTAAAGCATTACTTTTAAGCACGCTAAGACATAAGAAAATCAGAAAATACCCAGACCGAAACAAATATTTGTATAGCGATGGAATTGTAAATACGAAAAATTGTTTTAAAGGGGTCCTGTCATTGTAATTAGTATAAAAACATATATTTAGTAGTAGTAGTAGTAGTAGTAGTAGTAGTAGTATTGACAGTAAAAAAACATATATTTTACAAATGAACGTTTTTTCAAAATTAATAGAAAACTAACAAAACAAAGAAAAACTAGACAAGATGTCGCAGTGAATATGACCCGTGAAACCAGTTTCAGCAAACATGTCCGATACAGATCTGTCACATATGTACCGTGTTAGAACTACCTTCGAACCTTCTCCTTAAAAGGAAAGGAGGCCTTTGCCGATTACATGTGTCGCTCGCTTTACTAAATATAAAAATCGTAGAATCGTCGTATTGAGATAGCACGTTCTGAAGTGGGAAAATGATTGGTTTGCAGATTAATTTACCAGTGTGTCCTACCTTCAATTGTAATTAAAACCTCATTGTCAAATACACGGTCTAAAAGTATTTCGACGGATGTGTACTGCTCTTAGCTACTGGTTGCTACTAAAATTCCTTGACACAAAAAAAATATAGCCTTTTTATAAAAAAAAAAGGCGGATTTCGCCTGAAGGCTCGGGATTAGACTTACGTTTCGGAATGCTTATCAACTAGCCATTAAATCCAAGAAACAGTTCATGATTTTATTGCGTTTTTAAGACAAAACAAAAGATGACAATTATGAATTCTAAATCAACTTAATCTGCCATGTAAGTACTGTGTATTGTATTCAACAAAATATCTTTGAGAAGGATTAGAGTAAAATTTCAAGTTCATATTTAGGTGCGACGTTTATGTCTAATCGACTTGGTTTAATGGTATCAGATAAAATGTTTTCATAAAGTTGCCATAGCAACACTGATTATGTCATTTAAATTTTCCAAAAGCTGATTAATCACTAGCTGTATTTATATTAATAATTTAAAAACTTGTCAATACATAATTACAGTAAAATTCGTCAAGCTTGTCACAAACATTACAATCGGATTTTTTTTGCGAAACACAATTCGCCCTAAAGCGGCTTATTTGATACACATGAAAATCAATTTAAAACGCTTGATCAATTAAAATTCACGGCTTGTTGACAACGTAATTAATGAAAGTATTGGGTTCTGTATGTCACAGATTATAATTTCGCTAAAATTGAACTAAATAAATAAATTTGTTTTTCGAATTTCGAACTCGATACGTTATTCTCTTCGGGACAATTTTAACAGATATATTTTTTTTACCTATACATAATTGTGTCTATTTTATGCCCAAAAAAAATATTGATATAAAAAACAATGGTGTTTTCCGTTTCTTATTGACGTTCATGGAGAAAGAGAAGTCCCTCTGACCCAACAACTGAAAATGAAATTTATAGTGGATACCTTTACTCATCCAAACCGTTATTTGAATCTATGAGTTTGGGGGACTGTAGAATTAAATTTATGTATAGGCTTGCGAGTAACAGTGAAAACAACGTTAAGTACAATTTAAGTTCACTCTCTAATTTTTTTTATTATTAAATAAATGTTCAATGAAATTAAATAAAAACGTAAACAGTTTTTCATTATGCATTTACGATTAAATTTAGTGTAGAATCAATCATAATCTTATTAATGTACCCGAGACAAAATATTTTCTACGAATTAACATAGTACTGATGTTGCAGTATACATCAGTATAATCATAATATATATTAAGAAAATCTAAATTTATCACATTAACAATAAACACTTTTAAATACATATTAGTATAGTAGTAACACATAGGTGATATATTTCATTCATAAGCTTGTTTGTTTTTATTATTAGTAAAGTATTATTATATTTTGGAATTATTGTTGTTTTTTTTTTAAATATTTCTGTCTAGATTTTGATCTAGACAGAAATATTTTTAGGTTGACAGTAAGTTGACACTTTGTGCCCATCGAATTATTATTTAATAAAAAAACTATTGATTGGTCCAGTTTTTCAGTTCATAATGAATCCGATATAATTTACCCTTTGATATCAAACAGTATAAATAATTTAAACTAATAAAGACTCAATTTTATTTTTTTATTTTTAATGTTAGTTATCATAATATACCCCATAGTTTTTTTGTTTACATTCATAATATACTCATACGGTCATGAAAAATACTATAATTATAATTTTAATGCTCTTCGGTATAATTATATATTGTACAACTATAGCGCCCGTTTACAACTGTCAATAATATAAATATTAAAAAAATTTTACATATTATTGCAAATATTATTATTTTAGTTATTTCAAAATTACTATTGTTTCTTAATTTAAGTTTTAGTATAAGTGGTTTTCCAAACTCCCGATTTTTTTACTAGCTGTAGCATGATAAGGCAAGATAGTATTTTTTATCTTGCGTAACTTATATTTATCGGCAATTTCTGCTCAATAGGCATTTGGTTATAAGCGTTTATATATCGTGGTAGTGTGTGGTTGTAATATTAACAAGTGCTATTTATGTGATCTCAAGATGATACTCAATGACTTATCGAAAGAAGACCAACGAACAGTTGAGGTACGATAGATTTTGGCTTTTATTCAGAAAATATGAATTAATTTTATTTTAATCGATTTAATATTAAATATTTTTAAACAGAATTCTGACATACAGAGGCCTGGATTAAATCTTATATTCATGTTCTTTTACACGCCTTAATGTAATGGAATGTTGCAAGTTTTTTTTTACTATTTTACTTCTTTTTTTTTTTTGGGCTCGTCGTAACAATCGACGATTGTAAATATTATCAAAATATGTTTTAAAAATGTCGACTGATCGACTTTTTTTGTTTTTAAATATATATTAAATAAATAAAACTTTAATGAATTAAAAAAATGAAAAATAATCTTTAATGTAACATATTGTACTTATATTTTTTTCGCTTTGCTTATACGAAAAACTAGCATAAAAAAAAATTAAACACTTTTTTCATGCTTTGTATTACTACGGAATGTTACGCTATGCCAAAACTCGCTAGAGTTACGACGAATATTCCGTAATAATGCAAACTTCATTAATTCAACTAATTTTTAGGTTTATTTGGAGTTTGAGATAAAGTTTTATAATTTTATTTCTATATAATTTAAACTTGACTAAGATTGAGATTTAACCTTAAGTATTTTTTTAGTAAATTGACGTATTCAATGTTTATTTTCTCTTATCAATTTTAGCTAATTATGTTAACGGGTTAGTGTATCTGACGGTGATATCTCCGTTACACATTTGCCCGAATTAAAAAAACTTTTTTAAATCTTTTGATATAGACAGAGTGAACTCTACATAACGACACTCAGGGGACTGTGTATTTTATAGAAATGAGATTTGTCGTTAAATGGAGAGAAGAAAAATCTGTATTATAAAAAGAAAAAGTTTATTTCAGACTAGTGATAGTAATTAAACAAAACAATTCTTATTTGAACGCTATTCTGTATAGTCTGTTATTTTCGTCTAACGTCTTTTCCTGCACCAGTCATTTTATCGTATTTTTTTACTTATACATAACGGTGCGATATTGAGGAATCTTGGTGATAAAAAAGTACTTTTTCAATAATTTTGCCTCATTCAAAGCTTCTTTATGTGTACAAGCAATCACAATTTGTAAACTAAAGCACGGATTTCTTAGAAAGTTCGGTATGTCCCGCTCGTTTAGGTTGCGTTTTAGGGGTTGTTCGTCAGATATTAGAAATGAAAAAGTAACTCCGTAGCTTTCTTCAATACGTGTAATAATTAGTTGTCGCCCCCGGCTTCACTTCGCGTTTTAGGTGTTCGTCGTTAGTTGTTAGGCATAAAAACCTATGTCCTTCCTTTGAGTTCAAGCTTGCTTCATACCAAATTTCATCAAATGCGGTTCCGTGGCTTGGCCGTGAAAGATCAGCAGACAGACAAACTAACTTTCGTGTTTATTATATTAGTATAGATTAGTATTATTATATTATTACAGGATGTCAAAGAGGAACTCAACAAGAAGAAAAATGATGATAGTGATGCGTTCGAAACTGTGCTCATGCACGTCGGCGAGTTGGGCCGCTACCAGAAACTGCTGTTCCTCGGAATGGCACCGTTCGGTATATTTTTCGCGTTCGTCTACTTCGTTCAAATGTTCATCACAGCTACACCACAGCGGCACTGGTGTAAAGTCCCGGAATTAGAGCACTTGGACATTGATTTAAGGTAACGTATGACTTTTGCGGAATATTAGTCATGCCAAAGAGTCGTGATTACCAAGCTGTCACTCGTAGTTCAGATTGTCAGTGGAAAGATGTTTTTGGGAAATAAGTTTTACCAACTTAACATGAAATCTCATTTAACAAGAGTACGATTTTGGCCTTTCGTCTTTTCCACTGACGGTATTTATTTCAAGCCTGGTCAACTGTCACTGAGTTGATGAAGGAAAACATCATGAGGAAACCTACATGTGTCAGATGTAATTCTGGCACATACGTACCATACACAAGTGTGGCATAGCTGTGACCTCAAAACTCAGCATTGGTATATTTATAATACCTTACTATAGAATTATGATCCAAAAATAATCTTACAATATAATAGTCATCAAAAATGTAAAATTACTAAAATATCGTATATTGTTAGTCAAACTTACGTTAGATTCGCCTCAGCGGAACATACATTCCGAACCGTTCTTGGGTTTACTTAATTTTTTAAAATGATCGATTCAAAGATGACGGATTATTGTATTAATAATAATTTTTGAATGTCATTCTTCACTGTGTAAGTATTAAACAATGTTTACGGCAATACGTGATTACAAAAATAATGTACTCATCTTAAAATTAGTAAGCACATTTGCTACTACTACACTATAATACTTTAGTATAAAATATGTATATACCTACACAGATCAAAGGAGGAATAATAATTACTTGAACTTAAAATAAACAAATACAAAATACAAGACTAATAACAAATGAGTAATCATTAAATTACCTCATATTCAAACTATTATCAAGGATTTAAATAATATATAAATTGTTATCTATACATTGCATCAGAATATATATATGTTTTTTCCTTGATTCATATCATCACTTCAGATACTGGCGACAGCGCCGACCCTCCAGGGTACACATGTTTAACAATATCACAGATAAAATCTATTTTATCTTAAAAAAAGATCGATTTTTACTAGCCGCTTTATTATTATTCGATAACCCGATGCTTCGGTTAAACTTCACGTAAATATCTGTCGATTCATGTGGGTGGGTATTTAAAAAGAGTAGAAATTTTAAGCCTAGATTGATAATTTAGTTTTACGATTAATAGTGATCGATAGTAATAGAATTAGTTAATTAGTTATCATTAAAAGCTTACTACGGCTAAGCTGTTTTATCTTACAGACGTAATCTCACAGCACCAGTAACGGGTATTGAGTTGGAGCGATGTTTGATGTACGATGCAAATTGGAGTCAAGTGCTGCTGAACTATAGCGTGCCGCCGGATACGCCCACCGTGCCCTGCAGGAACGGCTGGGAGTTCGAGCTGAAGGACATCCCCTATCCGACTATAGTTAGTGAGGTAGGAATTAGTCGTATTAAAAGCACAATATATGTGTTTATTGTGGTTTTGATTATTTTATTAATTGTTTCGAATTCAATTATTATTATTAGTTTAATTTTGTCACAAATTAATGTTCTGAATCAATGATATTCTAATAAAGAACATCATTGTTCTGAATAGAAAGTTTAATCAAAAAAAATTGATTGTAAACAAAATTATATCATTCTTTCATTATTTTTTAATTTAATTTAGATAAATATTTTGAACAAATACCTACTATTTTGTTTTATAGTTAGTTTATAGCTCGGCATTTGCCATTTCCAATAATTTTATGCTATACGGATTATGTTATAGCATGGTCAAATATTCCATCTCATCGATCATTATTTTAAAAAAAGAAATTGTATTAACTAAAGTTGGAAGCAAGTTTCATCAAATAAATCTTTGGTTAATTTGACTGAAAGTCTGCTCACACACCGCCGTTAAGTTGATCGGTTGAAATCGAATCTTGTCAATGTTGTTTAACACTTATTTCAGCGAGGTTGGGTTTGCGAGAATGCGGGTTATGGTCCTCTCGCGCAGACGATATTTTTCGTCGGCTCGTTCATCGGTGGAATTTTCTTCGGTTGGATGGCAGACCGCTTCGGCCGTGTGCCCGCTTTGGTAGGTAAGAATGTACGCTAATATAATACTTCAATCCTTTATATGTATTTAATATAAGGACAGAATATTATAATTAAAATTATCAATACTAATTTTAATCACGGTGTCACATAAAGTATTTCATTATTAGATATATACAATCATTGTTGCCGATTTAAATTATTTATAAATCATTTACAATATTGTAATTCTAAAAATGGCTTTATATATTAAGGGCTTTTTCAAATTAGCGTATAAGCTAGTGCTTGTAAGCAAATATACGCACGCCTTATTCGTTCCAGACGCACGTCTTGTACGAGCGTAGAGGTGCGTCTGAACACAAAATTACTTCAAAGATAGATTAGACATTCTGAAATAACATTGGAACTGTATTTTCTTTTTCTTCTTTGGTTTATTGATACGCGAAAGGTAATGTGAGCATAAGCCCATACGCCTATAATGAGTTTTAATCTCGTAGAAACAAACTTAATGTGCAAGAGCCCTGAATAAGGTTTATTGGTAAGAGTAATTCATTTTTTTAGGTACAAATCTGATGGCATTCGTCGGTGGTATAGGCAGCATCTACACGACGGGTCTATGGGACTTTTCGTTCTGTAGATTCATAGTAGGCACTTCTTACGACAGCTGTTTTATGACCATGTACATTTTAGGTAATTTAATCCTTATCATTGTGTAGAATAAGTTTGTTTGCTTTTTTTTTACAAATTGAAATAAAAGCTTATAAGTGTAATATATACGAATATCGGTCTCTTAAAATTGATTGTATCGTATATTTGACATCGTTCACTAAATTCATTTATTGTTTATGTCCCAGTGCTGGAGTACGTAGGGCCGCGGTACCGCACGATGGTCGCAAACATGTCCATAGCACTCTACTTCGGCTCCGGCTGCCTCATGCTGCCGTGGCTGGCGCTGTGGGTGGGCGACTGGAAACGACTGCTGTGGGTCACTACTTTGCCCTTCCTACTGGTGCTCATCGTGCCCTTCACAGTACCTGAAAGCGCTAGGTAAATTACTCAAGAGGTGTGTATGAGTTGAATGAATTGAATGGTAAGGCAATCAGTCCAATCTCTTCCGTTTAATTTCCAGGTGGCTTTCATCTCGCGGACGCGTCAACGACGCCGTGAAGGTTATGAGACGGTTTGAAAAAATAAACGGGAAAAAAATTCCAGAGGACGTTATGGATGATTTTGTCGTAAGTACTAATGTTTGCAATACTTTTAAATTGTAGGCAGTTGATGCGATTAAACGGCTTAAAGCAAACTGCCATATAGCGAAAGGCTTTTATTCGTATGTAGCCGAAGTTAATAAGTTAATTAACTTTAAAGTATATCATTTTGAGAAGTAAAAATGCATGCAAAGATTGATTATTGTTATCAATAGATTGACTTTTCGAATTCGTATTCAATAGGAAGTCTGATAGCTTATCGCTAAGAGATGGGTTATATCGTTGTGTCCCCGCCTAACTTAGGTTTACGATACATTGCTCATGTATTCACTCGATTTTATATATTCTATTTGAAATGAAATTAGTACGACAGTCGTATTGAATGATCCATTATTAAATATTGATTAAAATTTTGTTTAATTAATTGTATAAGAATAATCCAAGATATGGAGACACTTACTATCAATAATATCTGATACAGTTGATATCGATGCTCGAATAATTAATGAAATTTCGTGATAATATTAAGGTCAATATTGAGTTTCAATGAATGAATTTAAAAGTCTAAACTCAAATGCCAATACTTATAATGACATCATCGTAATGATTAGAATGCTAGTAGTTTTTTTTTTGAATCTGAACTCTGATTATCTTAATGAACCTATTTACCTACCATGTGTCCTGACACACGTGTAGGCGATAATACCGGGTGGTGTATATTGTTGTCACGGTGACGCGAGAATATAATCAATAAGGAAAATAGCATGAGGTCTATCAATCAGATCTCCATCATTATATTATCAATAGTATTTTAAATCAAATTTACCAGATCGTGAACTAGATTTTGGAAATATAATTTGGGTATCTTATATAGTTTGAATAAAAAAGCATGAATCGTCACTATGATAGCGTTGGTGTGGCTCCAGCATTTTTCCATAAGGGCATTTTAAACGCATTATTCAGATTTGAAAAACAAGTGACGATCATTAGCGGAATATTTTGTTCAATATTTAAATTATACAATTTACCTGCTGTATCTCATTCAATCAAGAATCAAATTTGGCTGCCATAAAACGACAGATCAAAAAACAGGATGGTTATGGTCCTTCTTCTCTTTTTATTATTTGCAAGTCGGCTGAAAATTTTCCATATTGGCAGGTCTCCGCGAGTCAAACGAGACAGACAAACGAGTCGATCAAAGACTTATTCATGAGTGGTCCTCTTCGGAGGGTGATTATCCTCATGGTGCTGGTGTACATGGCGTGTGCGATCATCTTTGACGCTCTCGTTCGCATGTCTGAGGGTCTCGGCCTCGACTTCTTTATCACATTCACCCTAACATCGGCGACTGAGATACCCTCAGTGACCCTGCTGGCATTAATATTAGACAGGTATGTACGTTAAATGAAAAATAACTAGTTCAGCTTGTTCGTTCCAAGCCAGAGTTTGAAATATATTATTTTATAGAATCTCTCAAATTACCGCCCCGCGAACGCACTTTTGAATCTTTTAAAAAAAACAATTCTTAAAAGCAAAAAATAATTACGTTTGGAATACCAACAAATTCAAGACTTGCATATTGAAATGCTATTGTATATAAAAATATTTCACAATTTTATTTTTATATATTTCCAAAAAATTGCATATATAGAGGTTTTACTTAATTTACAGATGGGGTCGAAGAATACTCACGTGCGGACCGTTGGCCGTGTCCGGAATACTCATTCTAATTATGACATTAGTGCCTAAAGGTATATATTGTTTTTTCATTATTTGAACAGAACAGAACGGTAAGTATTACCCAATGATATGGCTTGGACTCACCTTTGAAACTGAAACCAAAAGTATTATTGTTCGGTGAAACGAAACAAAGCCTACCTTCAAATGTATATAAATACAACGTTGAATATGTAAGTCTAATCAAAGTTTAATAGTCGATGTGCACTCTTGGCACCTTCCAAGTTGCGTCCTTTGCCTTGACAATAACAACCGGCCGCAAGTGTAACGCGCGCGTGTCGCAGGGGTCCCGCAGGTGACGCTGGCGATCCTGGCGCGCTTCGCCATCAACATGTCGTACAACGCGGCGATCCAGTGGTCGGCCGAGCTGCTGCCCACGCCCGTGCGCGCGTCGGGCTCGGCGCTCATACACGTCAGCGGCTACGTCGCCACGCTCGTCTCGCCCTTCGTCGTCTTCTCGGTGAGACGCGAGCCTGCCTCTGATCTTATCGGTGTGGGACGACTCCCAGTCGTGAGACTTTCCGGTCGGTTTATACGAGTGTGTGGATTCTAAGAGGGTTTCTGATAAACTGACAAGACACATACGTATATAACTAAACTAAATATATAAAGCTGCATACCAGCAGTAATAGTGTTGATAGATGTTGTGAAAGCATTTCATACACTATGAGCGAGATATTATAATTTCTTGATAACTCTATTTTTTTTATATAGGAGCGACTATGGCGGCAACTCCCCATACTCATTTTAGGTATAACAGCTTTACTCGCGTGCAGTGTGGGCGTGTTGTTACCGGAGACAAACGGACAGCAGATGCCACAGACTATAGAGGAGGGCGAGAGGATCGTAAACAGTTATACTTTATGCGGGTAAAATATATATTTTAAATGTTAATTATCCTTATGCTGAGATTTAACATAATAATATTTGTTAACAAATAATACTATTTGGTGAAAGTTATACTATAAGTTACATATTTTTGCAGGAAAACAGAAGTTGTAGAAGAGATCCAAGTTGAAAATGAAAAAGAAAAAGCACTGATCACTTAGCGGCGTCGGTTTTAGGGGAAGAATCTGCCGCCAGTTGCCATGGAATGGCAATGCTAAACTAATGGAAATATCAAATCACGCACAGCGCTTACCATTTTGGTATTTCGAATAATACAACTCTCTTAATGTATTTCTAACACATATTTACTTATGTAATAAATAAAATTTATTTTTATAAAAATTTTAGGCACCTTATTTCAAAATTGTTACTGCGTAGTACAAAATATTACTAATAAAATTATTTTATTCACATAAGTAATTAAAGTAAAACAAATGAACTGTAATATCTAAGATATTTTTTTAATAAAATAATATAGATATTTTTTAATTAAACAAGACTTTTAATACTTCGTAAAACGTTATTTAATAAAAAAACAAACAAAATATAAAAAGATAAATGCTTTTTAATTTACGAACGAAATAGGCGTGGACGATTTTTTAATGAAGTGATTTAACTATCACCAATTTGACAAACTTTTCCTAACAAAGTACACATAATTCTCACGGGCACTGTGGCCGAGGCGCGAGTACGTCGTTTCATGACGACAGACTACATAAAAGCACTTTTGAATCGATTCTACCGAGAACCGGCAAGAAAGAAGTTGTTACTATTTTCCACCATCTTAATTTCAGAGTATGTCAGTAAAGAATAATTAAATTTTCATATATTCTGCCTAGAAATCAATAAATACTGAGTCCAAGCTTTTCTATTCTTATTCTAATTTATAATCTTGTTTTACGTAATATGCCTTATTTATCAAAGTCTTTTTGCTTGGCATGAGCTTCAAAATTTTAATAGGCCAATTTAAACATAAATGTGGAATCTTGTTATAAAAAATAATATCGTGCCCCAGGAAGGATGTATTAACTTTGCGAATTCAGAATCTTGGTGTTATAAGTTTACCTTTCCTCCTCGTGTCCATACAATGATTGTCACCGTTTTTTTTGAATAGATCTATATTACTGTGAATAAACATTATATTGTAAACATTAGTCTCGCTCCAAGATTATAAATACAGTTATCAGCTCTTTCTTGCAGTATGAAAACAATTTCAATATCCGTAGCGTTAGACAAAAGCAAAATTCTGTAAGGCATAATGCTATGAAAGTAACCAAAGTATACTAATCGAGAAATATCAATATCAGTTAGAGATCTAACTTTTCTAATCGCGTATGCTGCGTAGCAGAGTTTCCCTGTCAGGGACGATATTTGAGGATTCCGCTGAAGTTTTGAATCTAAAGTGATTTCTAGAAATACTGTAGTGTCGGTTACATTTAGATCACTATTGTTTTGAAATTTTGCTTTCTTACATTAGGTAAGGCAAGCCTAAATAATTTTCAACAAAATATTTTTTTGTAAGCCTAACTTTATATCAGTGACAATGCATTGTTTACGTCGTCATAATTAGTTTGTTTCCTGTCAACTTTAAAAGTAATGAGGTGTCATGAGTAAACCATACAATATCACAAATACTTAACATTATAGGGAAGATCATTTATACACAACAAAAATAGAAAAGGACTCAAAATTGATCCTTGTGGAACACCCATTCTTAGTACAAATCCTTTAGACTTTATTCAAGTATATTCCATTAATAGACACCTGTTGAATTCAAAAGCGTTGCGTGTGTTAGATTTTTTAATCTAACACGTGCAAATCAAATGCTTTGGATAAATCACAGAACGCGTCAACAATATTCTAGAAGTTGTTATTATTATAATTAGTAACGAGAACGTCCATTTTCTTTTTATAACATGAGTTGTCTGACGAGGAAAAGGGGCACCTGATGTTGAGATGGTGTTTATTTCTAAACAGGTGGTAGATTTTTGAGTATAAAATTATAGGTACTATAAATCTTCGTCGATTGTACTGTACATTCTAATTTTAAAAACGATAAAATAAAAAACCGTTGTTTAACAAAAGTCATTTTAATTAACAAGTATAAACGATCACGTTTGTTTGATACTGAGGTACATCTTTCCGTTGATGTTCTGCTTGACCGGGTTGATCCGCTTGAGGATCTGCGTCATGGTCTCCACGAGGCGCTCCGAGCTGACGCCCGTGCGCTTCGACTTGAACTTCGTGAGCAGCTCCGTCGTCGTCATCGGCTTGCGCGCCAGGTAGCGCCGGACCGCCTCCTCCGTCACGCCGCACTCGCTGCGGACGACCAGTCGGACATTGACATTAACTCCGAGTAACATTTACATCTTACGAGCAAAATTATGTTAATGAGTTGTATGTTGATGCTTAAATTAATGGTACTAATTATTTGTGTAATTTATTTACTGAGCTTTTTCTGGTTTTTAAATGTGATTTAGTTTTGTAAAAATGAATCAAAAGTTCTCACAAGAGCACATAGTCTATTCCAACCAGAAGACGACAAAAGCCATAAAATAAGCACTTGACAGCGCATTGACGCGATGCCGATGATGGCAGGGAGCTCAAAAAATCGACGTTATTATGGATTTGAGCAATCGCATGGAATACGTAAATTAAAGGTTTGTTTATCTTTATTCCTTCTTCGAAGAGGTTATATTTGGATTGAATTTAAGTAAACGTCATATACTCACGTGTAGGAGGGGTCGAGCTTGGTGCGCTTGGCGGCCGGCTGGTTGGCGGCGGCGTTGGCGGCGGCCACGGCGGCGGCCGCGCCCCCCGCGCCGCCCGCGCCGCCCGCGCCGCCTGCGGGACGCGGTTATTGTTACAATTCGCATCCTTAATTGAATACTAACCGAAATCTTTCGTTTTTTCGAGGGGAAAAAGTTAAAATCACGCGTATTGTCATAAATATACGACCCTTTTAATTCTAGTAAAGAAAATAAAGGTGTTTCGTCCATTATTATTTATTTATTTTTATTTACCGTTACAGAATTGAGCGATTATTTTTCATTTTTTTTTTTAATTTAAATTCTCTCGATGTTTTACTAATGCGAGTGCGATATTTATGTTATTCATTAGCAAAAATCTAACGCACGTTATCACGCACATACATATATATGCACAATCACGCAAATAGCGTCAAATCAACGCGAGCGAAGGGTTACAAATCAAACCGTCAAATCGAGCGACAGGTTGTGTAACTGGCGGAGTCCCAATCGAACGTTTTTATATCATCCGACAATTAAACAATGTCGTACTAACCCGCTCCGGAGGCACTTTTGCCGTCGACGGTACCGTTCTTGGTCTTCTTTGGTTTCTTCGAACTCGATTCCGGATCTGTGTCGGAATCTGAACTGAATTCACTACTGGAGTCTGAAAGGAAATTGAAACTTGTAAGTTCAAGTCAAATAAATCAAGCAAGGCTATATAAAAATTGTCGTTAAAAATAACAGGAATTATAGAATTAATCTGTATGCAAGAAGAACTTCTACTTATTTTCGCTAGGAGCATGCTCCTTATAAACAATAAGCACTACAATCCACTTACCTTTCTTGGCCTCGTCCGGCTTCTTCTTCTTTTTAGTGAGTTTGCTGGCCCTCTCCTCGCCCTCCTTCGTGGGTTCATCCTCTTGCTCCGACTCCTGCTTTTGTTCCTGTTCCTCTTCACTGTCCTCGTCTGATGTCAGAAGTTTCCTGAATTTTATGAATGAAAATATAATCATTATACGGTATTCACTTATTAAATAATTTATATAAAGGTTATATTAAGCTTACTATGTAAGTCTACGTTAAATCATCGTGATCATTAGTATGAGAGACACTCGTGCTTATGAGATGTCTTTGTGTGCGTGAGATGAAATAATAAATTAGCTTATATGATTAACGTTATTCCTATCATAAGCCGATGGACGAAGAATTTAGGTGCATTACCGACATACGAAGACTTAAATACTTTTCGAGACACGGAAATGTCAGAAACACGTTCAATATGATGGCACAGGGCGGCTCTCCACAGAAAAACCCAACTATTTGTGGCCTAAGTGCCTAATGGCCTAAGTTTATTTTTAAAGTAATAGACCTTTAATGTTCCTTAAATATATATATATAGGAATATAATACCTTAAAGCATCTTCTTCCGCGACTCCCTTCAGTTCCTTATTCGCTTTAGTCTCGTGGTCTGATTCGCTGAAAGAATATAAATATATATGAAGTGTTTGCCCGCTGTCAATCAACTATGCACCTTATGTCAATAGTCATAAGGTTACCTGTCTGATGAGTCAGATATGTAGTCCTTTTCCCTCCCCTCCTCGTCTCCGTCGTCGCTCTCCTCGAACGCTTCGTCATTCACTTTCTTCTTTTTCTTATTTACAGCTCCTGAGAAACAGATACATATTTCTTAATACCGAATACAAGTTTATTCGTAAATGATTCTACAAAATTGAAACTATAGACATGTTCAACTC
The DNA here is from genome assembly GCF_905147765.1 of Vanessa atalanta. Lineage (NCBI taxonomy): Eukaryota > Metazoa > Arthropoda > Insecta > Lepidoptera > Nymphalidae > Vanessa > Vanessa atalanta. The sequence goes on along the minus strand of NC_061872.1, from coordinate 2,700,819 downwards.
AATACCTTAAGTGAAATTTGCGTTAATATCGTTGTACACAAATTTGACCTTTAGATTTATTTTCAACTAAAAGAATAAAAGTAAGAATAAAAGTTGAGGTAACGACTGCAATATTGGTTAAGTTACAGAACCAACCTTTTTTATTCTTCTTCTTCTTGGCACCGGAGTCACTGTCCTCTTTCTCCTTATCCTTCTCCCCGGCCTCCGAATCAGAGGATTCGTCGTCAGAATCTATCCATTCGTCCATCTCTGATATCTTCAGATCTAAGATAAGAAGCAGATACTTGAATATTTCACTTTGGTGGATTTAGCTCCATACCTTTCCCTCAAAGGGAGAGGAGGCCTCAGCCCTGCAGTGGAACATTTACGATGTGCCAAATGACTTTGAATAAGAAAAGAAGGCAGACCAGCTGCTAGAGCGCTCACCCTTCTTGGCCTTCCCCCCCTTGGTCTTCTTGTCGTCGGGGTCGTCCCCGTCGTCGGGCGCGTCGTCGCCGCGCATGCGCTTGCGGAACATGAGCGAGAAGTAGTTGATCACCTTGTTACGTCTGCGGTCACATATTTCGAGGTGTAGGTCGCTTTATAATTTTTGCTAATTTACTAATACAGTGGATTTCATCTATTACGACTTGGTTGTAGCGACCATTCGTCTATAATATACTAATATACGTTAAATCTAAGTCCCTTGAATTAAAGCATTCAATAGTATGTACAGATGTAGTGAATAATCCTTTCCTTTCGTATTTTCTCGGAAATGTTCGTTTTTGTCTTACTACTTCACTCGCACTCAGTACCCATCGAGACAACGTAGGAAACGGTCGCATTGCAAGAGGAAGTATCTATATAGAGTAGTTAATACCACAGAAATATTTTGTTGATATTTATGTTAGATTTTGTGATGAACTTCATGTACTCTTGTATTAATGCAGGCTACCTATATTTTGATATACTTTTTACATTTCACTCTTGTCTGTCATTTTTGTAAATAATAAACATTGATTTTATTCGATCCACATTAACAAATCATATTTATTTATATTAATTTCTCTGCTGGTATGTTTTGTTTTATGTTGAGGTGTCTTTTTTGTTATGTCATAGTATTTTTAATTAATTACAAAAATTTATTGTTATAAAAAGATCTGCAAAATCCTACTGTAGTTTTAACTTATAGTTAGACTTTTGGGGTTCCAATCCTTATAGAATCATTAGATCATCTCAACCGGAATTTGGTTTTTATCAGTGCGTTTTATTGAAATAAAACGTCCTCGGTAACTAGTTATATTTTTGTTTACCTAACGAATTCTTTATATGATAGAATCGTGGTGGTTTTAACATCTCATTGTAATATACGTCAAACGGGCACTTTGACATTTGACATTGATAAATAAAGTATGCGATTTATTTGATACCTACACGTAATTTAATAATACAGTAATTCATAGACACATCGGCACCATTCGGGTGTTATCGTTGTTCCGAGTTTTGCCGATAGGAAAGGATTATTCACTACATCTGTACATACATATGGCTATAGCGACTTTGGATGTAACGTCGAGTTCGGGCGTAGCGACTGTTTTTATTGAAAAGTTTGTAATAAATTCTTGGAAATCAAATGCAAATGTTGCGTTAGGTTAGCGTTAGGTAGGTAAGCGTGTACGTTTCCGAGTTAAAATGGTGCAAACAAAGCTGATTTGTGCAAAGAATACAAAGTTTCGCATTCAACAATATCTACGATGTGGAAAAACCGTGATTAAATATTCCGTCCACGATGGTTACCATCACCATCCACCACCACCATCGTTACCCGCTTTAAATGCCAAGTCCCAAGAATACAAACTTCAACTTCCAACTCTGGGCAACTATGGAAGTTCTCAAAAACTTTTTAATGGTCAGTCAGTCGAATTACATGTAAATATTAAAACTAACCGTCCAAACTCTTGTTCCGCTTCCTCCGCTGATAGAGCCTTATATCTTTGAATTGGTTGGAAATTGTACCTGGTAACAAAAATTAATTTAAGCTTTAATATATCGATTATAAAACACAATACACAATCCAGTTACATTTCTTTATTGATTTATAAAAATTCGGAAAAGCGTCCCTTCCAATCAACCCTAAGTTAAATAGAGAAAAAATAAAACAGATTCATAACATTAACAGTGATGAGCAAATATACACAAACTTTTTTTCTTTGCTAATATGCACTTTTGGACAATATTCCAAAGTTAATTAAATCAAAAATATTTTATAGACTATAAATTTACCATTCTTGTAGCGGGTAAGCATCAATGGCGCCATCATCAGCGTGGGTGAATACATAATACGCGGCGTTTTCTGATACACCACCTTCACGAATGCCCTTGAACCTATAAGGTTATAATTCAAAGATTAAACATTATTAATTCGAAATAATGAAGTAAATAAGTGAGGACAATGTCTGGAGCTTATTTTACCGAGATACATTCCACCGGCTTCAATGCCTATTGCTATGCAAATGTATTACTTCATTGTCCCACACAAAATTAATTATTAATAAGAAATAATAATAATAAAATTATTAATAAGAAGAGGCCTGGGATTGAACATGGGCTCATTCAAATGGAAAACAGGGATCATTTCAAGTGTATTATGTATAATGAAAATAATTTATAAATTATTACAAATATTTTAGTATCGCACTGAGTCTAAGGACTGATTAATATTTCGGCTAGCAACAATGTGTATAAGTAATATACTTTGTTTATCAGTTGTCATATTATAACTAAAACACTATTCTATACCTACTTTTTGCCAGTCTTTCCACCGACTTTCAATATCCACGGTTGGTCTTCAGGTTTGTATTTGCGGGAGATGATACCAAATTTTTTTCTACGTGCCTCTTCACGCATGTCTCTTCCATACTCTGAACCCGCACCAAATCTGTAATTTTGTTTTATTTTTATATACATAACCAATTGCTATACCATAAAGGATTTAATTTGAAATGTAGTTTCTTAATAACTGTGTTCTATGACTATAAACATAAATAGTATTTATAATATAAAAAACGAAGGTCAAATTTCAGTTTGAAAAAAAAATCAATTAAGGAGGTTAGGTATGGTGGGGAATTAAAAGGGTTCTTTGAATTTCCCCACATTTTTGCCTAGTTATTAATAAAGTACCATTAAAGGGTGGTATAGTACAGATTCATCACTTGTTTCTCAAAATGCCACTATCTTATTTCAGTCTCTTAATATCTGTAGAACTAAGGTATTATTTAATAAGTTTTTATTTTATATTGTATAAAATATAGATAGCATAGGATTTATTTAATAAAAATAAAGGATGTGTATAAAAATAAATTACACAATTCACTTGATTAAGAGAAAGTTTGAAAGAAATAAAGTTATAGATATGTATTTAAATATCTACAATACTATAAACTATCAGTTACTCTGGCTATTAATATTCATAAAATATAACCTATAAAGGATTAAGGTATAAGAGGTTGTTCATAATCAAACTTTATATTGGATTTAAAAATAAAGAGCAATGAAATACATCAACTTACTTTGGCATATCTTCTTCGATCCCTTTGAACTCTTTGATGTTGTTCTCCCTTTCCATTTTCACGTTGGTCCATTTTGCAAAATCAACATTCAGTGTGGCATTGAATCTCATCACATGATACTTTTTCTTAACATTTTTTGGCACTCTGATTTTGAACTCTTGAACCGATCCTGCTTGCTATTAAAAAAAATAACTGACATTCATTTTGTTTTAGTTTTATTATGGGCACCATGCTTCCGTTTTTTTAGTTAAACAATAAAATATTACTTTGGGACTATTATACTCTTACAGTATGTAAATTTGCCAATTTCATAAGTATGAAATGTTATTATAACCATCTTTTTTAAATTAAAATAAATAATCTTTTGTTATTATAACTTTGTGTATTTTATTATTATGTAATAAATAACATTATTCTTTTTTTTATTATTTAGTAGTTCAAAGTATATTTTTGACTAGTGTATACTTAATGACTAGGGAAATATGTTATAAATAGTAAAAAAAAAATGTATACATACTGAAGAACTTGGAGTCGTCATCTTGATGACAATTTTTTATATTGATAAATAAGTTATCACAACACTAATAAATAAAATTCTGAAATTATCTAATAGTCCTCAGTTTCATTATTAATAAGAACATTTATATATTTGTATAACTTTGCGATATTACAAATGAGCAACACATAAATATGTATTTTACAGTTTGACGTTCAACTTGATTTTATTACTTGGCATTTGGCAAAAATGCGTTTGGTAATTGCATTTTTAATTCTAAATTGACCTATCATCCAATGCAATGATATGTCAATTTAGAATAATTAATTGCCTATAATTAAAAAACATATGATTGTTCTAAGGAATGAAATGTGTTGTGTAACATTTTAATTTAGATTTGAAAAGCTTCCATTCTTTCAATGATTTGTTTTTTCAGAGCCTATTATTTTTCAAACACCCAAGCGATTTTCTTAAAATTTTCATCTGTTGGTATATTAATATAGTCACGAAAGTATATAACTTACGCATTATGTAAAAAAAGTAAATCGAAATTTATTTTGTTTTCGCCTTATTGATTAATCAGTTTTAGATCGACATTCAAATCCTGAACATTGACAGACATTATTTGACATAATATATGTCAAAACAAATACACATGTTAGACGTTAGCATTAGCGGAGAGGATAAGACATACTTTTCCTATAGTGTGTAATTAAAAATAATACACAATGGGCAAAAAGAAAAACAAAAATAAAGTAAGTGGTGCCGTCAAAACCGCTACAAAAACAGAAAAGAAATTGGCAAATAAACTTAAAAAGGAGCTTGCTAATTTAGGAGAGGTTAGTGTTACCGTATTTATGATTTAATCATAGGTTTATGTATTTTTCTTATTGTTTGCCCTTTGCGTTATTTTAATAGTCAATATAATCTACAAATATGTAACGTCAAACATAATTATTCTTAGGAAGATATTGCAAAAGTTATAGCTGAAATCGAGAGGGAAGAAGCCAAGCGTGCTGCAGCATCAGAGAAAGCATTACCAAATCCACCAACTGCTAGAGCATATGCCTCTCTTACACCTCACCCAACTAATAATGAATTAATTTTGTTTGGTGGAGAATTTCATAATGGAAAACAGGTGACATGATCTACTTATCTTAAATTTTATAAAAAAAATTATGTACATTTTTTAATATGTGCTAGAGTCTATCATTTTATTATTGCAGCCCAAATGTGAAATTGTAGTCTGCCAATTTTTTTATTGGAATAAGATATTTGAATTGTACTGGGATTCATTTTATACTCATAATATATAAAAAAAGTGTTAGAGGTGTTATAAAATTGGTCCATTATTACTATTAGAATCAAATTTACGTAAGCAACAATATTGTTACTACTAACAAAAATATTAACACAATGTAACCTTTTTAGTTACATACCTTGTCAGTTTTATAGTTGGTTGGTACTTTGTTGATTAATTTACTTTTTGCAAACTATGTGTCTGACTAAAGAACATCCCTATTCTATTCTATTGATAGACTGAAGTGTACAATGACTTGCTGTTCTTCAATGCTGCTAATGGCACTTGGAAGCAAGTTAAAGCACCGGGAGCTCCACCACCAAGAAGTGCTCACCAAGCTGTTGCTACTCCAGCTAATAAGTAAGCTTAGGATCATTAATTATTATTAAAGCAAAAACAGGGTTAGGTGTCTCACCAATATTATAAGTGTGCAAATTGTATGTTTGTTACTCAATTACACACTAATGACTGAAGGAACAACAGTTTGGATATTTTCCAAATTGTTGTATAACTAGGTTGTAGGATACCTATTAATAATTTTTTATATATTATTTGACACAAAATTTATAATAATAAAAAAAAAAACTTTGCAATTGGTTGAAAAAACTTCCAGCTAGTAATGTTAAATACATACTACTGATAAATTTTCTTAAACATTTAATTTTAATAATATATTTTTTTAATTGAATTATATCACTAAGTTTATTATCATGTATTATTGAACAGAGGAGAATTGTGGGTGTTTGGTGGAGAATTCACAAGCCCCTCAGAGACTCAATTTCATCACTACAAAGACTTGTGGTGTTTTTCATTAGCAGAGAAGAAGTGGGAAAAGGTAGGACTTGTATGGCTTTTTACATTTTAGAATTCTAAATTAATCAAATTTGTTTAAAATAAAATAAAAATGTTACTTTTAAAATTATTTATTATATTATTGAAATAAGTGGTAAGTGAAAATTCATGGAAATAAAGTGAATTATATTCCAACTATAACAGGAAAAAGCCAAATAAAAAACATTTCACGGCAAATTTACTTAATATCATTGGTTGAATGCTTGATTAATCTTACTACAGATTTGCGAAAAAATGGCGTTTTGAACGTCGACGAATTACACACACAGAGTATGTATGTCATATGCATTTTAAATGTGACAATTTTTTAAGTATGTGTTTACTTTCAGGTTTTAGCTCCAAATGGCCCGTCAGCTAGGTCGGGACACCGAATGGTGTTATTGGGCCGTAAATTGTTTGTATTTGGTGGCTATTGTGACGATGGAAGAGAGTGTAAATACTTTGATGACCTGTACACATTTTGTTTGGACAATCGAGAGTGGACTAAACTTACACCGACCGGGAGAGGGCCCACTGCGAGATCTGCATGCGTCATGTTACCGGCTGGCAATGATTCGGTAATTTATTCAATTCGACCGATAAATATTTAGCCAATTTAAACAAGACAATAAAAAAAGATAAAAGATAATTTGTTTGTAATAAACTGATTCTATTGTTCCTGTAATTCACAATTTATACAATACCATACTGTCTTAGTAATGACAAAAATAATAATTACTACTTTAATTATAATAATTTAAGTAGTAACTTTTTTTTTCATGATATAACAGACGGGTCACATACATTGACATCTCATTGACGCTGTAAAAAATATTAACCATTCCTTACTGCATACTAATTAAGATGTTATGTTATATAAGGCCTGTACACATCGATTCTTGTAGCTCGATACACACTCTGTACACAAATGGGCTAATCGAAGGGCGCGTGTTGCAGCTCGTGATCTACGGCGGCTTCTCCCGCGTGCGCGAGGGCCGCAGCGAGCGCGCGCACACGCACGCGGACGTGTTCCGGCTGTCGGCGCGCGGCGCGGCGTGGGCGTGGCGCGCGGCGGGCGCGGGCGAGGCGCGCGCGGGGCAGGCCGGCGCCGTGCCCGCCAGCAGCGCCCGCGGATACGTGTTCGGGGGCGTCGCCGTGAGTAATTCGCTATTCGCTTTATCTAATACTAGCAATTACTCTTCATGGAAATTTTAATCCTCCAAATTCGATAATTTTATAGAGCTTGTTTATGTGTCTACACAAAGCCAGGGAGAGTGATGTGCATGCTAAAATGAAACACACTTCCCGGAACGTATAGGTGTTTATTTATTTTCCATACTGAGACTATATACTTTTGACCAAACCAAATTATAGCGTGATTCAATGTACTACTAACGCCATCTAGTTACAAAATGGTAAACTAAAAAAATATAAATCACAAAATCGATTGGACATACCGGCCCCCAAGGACTAAATAGTCCTTCAATATGCCATCACAATGACAAAATAACTTATATAAGCGAACTAAAGTAACAGCTAACTTAAATATACGAATTTATACATATTAGATAAAGAAAATTATACATCTTATGCATATAGAAAAAGAAGACAAAAACAAAACTTAAACCTATATAAAAAAAAATTAAAACTCTAGTAAAGATTAAAGAGGAAGGGAAACGCCCTTAAGTTGCAAGTGGTAAGGGACAAACCTTCGAAGCTGGACGCTGAACGATCGTGTTTTTATATTTAAGAGAAACTACTCGAGTGAGTTTATCTCTTCCTGGATGAAGATTTACCACTCTTCCACAAAGCCACTTAGCAGGAGGTAAACCGTCCTCACGCACCAAAACCACATCTCCTATTTTCAATTCTGGGATTTTTACATTCCATTTATATCTTTGAAAGAAATGGGTCAAGTATTCCTGAGACCATCTCTTCCAAAAACACTGCAAAATTTTTTGTGTTAGTTGCCAACGACGCAGTGAGCTTATTGATTTATTTGCATAACTGTGGTCAGGGGCTGTTAACAATGGCTCGCCAACCAAAAAATGGCCAGGTGTCAAAGGTATTGCATTGTCTGGGTCTGATCCAGTAACTGAAAGTGGTCGCGAATTGAGACACGCTTCGATTTGAGCTAGAACCGTGGACAATTCTTCGTATGTCAAGGTAGAGTCGCCTATAACTCTGCGCAGATGGTGTTTTGTGCTTTTTATTCCTGCCTCCCATAGTCCACCGAAATTTGGGGCATACGGAGGAATGAAGTGCCATTCTGTACCATTGTTGGCCAGTAACGCTGCGATTTCAGTTCCAATAGACGACTTTTCGTGTGAAAATAAGTTTTTAAGCTCGCGCGAGGCCCCGACAAAATTAGTGCCATTATCGCTCCACAAATGATTACAGCGACCTCTTCGGGCGACGAAACGCTTAAAAGCAGCTAAGAATCCTTCTGTCGTGAGGTCTGAAACGGCTTCAATGTGGACAGCTCGCGTGGCCATGCAAACAAATAGGCAAATATACCCTTTATGAGATTTATGGCCTCTTCCCTTTGATGTACGTATGGCAATGGGTCCCGCGTAATCTACGCCTGAGTTTGCAAACGGCTTATCAGGTATTACCCGACAAGGTGGTAACTGACCCATTAACTGAGTTCGAAATTTGGCCGCATTTCTTGTACAAGCAATACAAGAATGAATTACTCTTTTGGCTAAGTTTTTTAAGTTAGTGACCCAATATTTGGTTCTAACTAAATTACACATTAACTGCTGACCACCATGTAATGTCTTCTCGTGAGCATCAGTGACAATAAGTTTGGCTATATGAGAGTCTCCTTTAATAATAATAGGATGTTTGCTGTTGTCTGGTAACTCGGAATTCTCCATTCGACCTCCTACTCGTAACAGTCCAAATTTATCGAGGAATGGGTTTAGAGCTTTTATCTTGCTCTTAGTTCCGACATTCATTGACTTCACAAGATTTCGTCTTTCATCGGCGAATAAATGAGATTGATGTTGTCGAACACAGCTGATTAGTGTGTCTTGAAGTTCTGTGGCCGTAAGATATGGTAAAGGTGTATCCTTAGACACATTTGGATTTTTCAACCTTAGGAATCTTCGGCAGTACGCTAGAGTTCTTATTAATTTTCGCAATGATGAAAATTTAAGGGTTAAATCTTCAGCGTCGTCGTTAGGGTTTATGACCTCCATGTGTGCTTTTACAAGTCTCGTTTCTAAATCCGTTTTGGTACATATAGACAATGGTTTCATATATTCTATTTTGTTGTTGCGTAGCCAAGCTGGCCCACACTTCCACAACTCGTCAGAAATCAAGTCACTTGGTTTTACACCTCGTGACGCACAGTCAGCGGGATTATCTTTCGTCTTGACATAAGACCACTGAGCTGCATCTAAACGCGTAAGAATTTCAGATGTCCGGTTTGCCACGAAGGTTTTCCATCGGCTTGGATGATCGCTTAACCATGCCAAAACAATCGTAGAGTCTGTCCAAGCATGTAAATTAGCTTTATCTATTTTGAGAACATTGGACACTTCAACCAGCAACTTGGTAAGCAAAACAGCTCCACACAACTCGAGGCGAGGGACAGATACTTGTTTCACTGGAGCTACCTTAGTTTTAGCGCTTAATAAATGAGACTCAACCTGACCTAGAGCTGTAATACATCTTAGATATACGACGGCTGAATACGCTACAGTCGATGCATCACTAAAACCATGTAACTCTACCTGTATGTCGCTATCTGCCTTTTGAACCCAGCGGGGTATTTGGAAGCGACTCAAATTGCACAATTCTTTCCGGTAGGTTTTCCATTCAAGCAAAAGTTCAGATGGTAATTTAACGTCCCAGTCAAGTCCTGCAAGCCACAATTTTTGTATAAAAACCTTTGCTGTGACTACACACGGAGCTATCCACCCAAGAGGATCGTACAAACGGCATATTTCAGCGATAATTTGTCTTTTAGTTTCAGGCATCTCTGTAGGCATTTTTACTACATAATGAAATGTATCCGAGCATCGATTCCAGGTAAGACCAAGAATTTTAGTTACACTGTCTTCCTTTATTTCTCTATCCTTTATTCCTATATTTTCTTCCTGCCACCACTTCATCAATTCTTCTCTATTGCTAGTCCACTTTTGTAGCTTAAATCCACCCTTTTCTAATAAGTCATTCATTTGTTTATATATTTCTTTTGCTTCTGTTTCAGATTGACATCCGGTCATGAGGTCATCGATATAGAAATCGGTTTTTACTCTTCCTGCTGCTAACGGATATTTTTCTCCTTCATCTATAGCGATTTGCTGTAAAACTTTGACCGCCAAATAAGGCGCACAGGATGTACCAAACGTTACTCTTAATAGTCGAAAGTCTTTTATTTCAGATAGCGAATCATCACGCCATACGATTCTTTGATAATCTACGTGCCTTTTGGCTACTTTAACTTGACGGTACATTTTGATAATGTCAGCCGTAAGACAAATTGGATGCAGTCTCCATCGCATGATAACTTGACGTAGTTCCAATTGTAACGTAGGCCCGACCATTAATGTATCATTGAGAGATATACCATTGGCACTCCTATCCGAAGCGTTGAATACTATACGAGTCTTCGTCGTGCTCTTGTCTGGTCTAATAACCGCGTGATGGGGTAGCCAGACTTTCTCATTTCCTTCTCTTTCTGCTGACTCATGTCTTACTGGTTCCATGTGACCGAGGGTCATGTACTCTTTTATAACCTTTTGATAATTTTCTTTTTGATCAAGATTTTTCGATAATCTCTTTTCTAATGCTATTAATCTGTTTACGGCTATTTTTCTCGTATCTCCATATTGACCAAAAATTTTTGTGCGACGGAAAGGCAATTCTACCACGTATCGACCCGTCTCATCTCTACAGGTGGTAGTAGCAAAATGCCTTTCACATTCTTCCTCTTCTGGAGTGAAGACTTTCTCGTGCACCATGTTTGGCTCGGCTTCTAATTCCCAAAATTGTTTCAGTAATTCGTTTTCTTCTAGCTTGGCATGATTCGCTACCACATTGAGACAGTTACCTAATTTTTCGTTATTGTCTACTTGACCCGACAATACCCATCCAAGGTAAGTATTTTGTGCGATCATACAATTGGTAGGGTGCTTCTTTAAACCTTGTTTTAGAATGTTACAATAAACTTCAGCTCCTAATAATATATCGATCTTATTTGGGAGATTGTACTGCGGATCTGCCAAATCAATTTGACCTAGATCTGCCCAAAACGGTAAAACAAATTTTCTTTCTGGTAAAACAGAAGTAACTCTTTTTAAAATGTGAGCTTGTACTTGCAATTGGAATGAAGTATCATGAAGTGACTGTATATTAACCTTAACTGCATACTTTGTAGTTAAGCCACCTTGACCTCCCCCCACCCCAGAGATGCAACTTCTTGCATCAATTTTGTCTACTCCTAAAAGTTGCACCGCTGCTTCGGATATGAAAGACGCTTGTGATCCTTGATCAAGCAAAGCTCTCAGTATCTGAGGGCTTCCGTTTTTGGATTCAGCCTTAATCAGAGCTGTAGCTAATAATGTTTGTGTACGTGTCTGTTTCGTCGCAAAATTACTAATTATACTATTAGTGACCTCATTCGTCAGGTTTGACGATTCCGGGTAAGTTTCCTCTTGTTCATTTTCAGTTGCATCAGATTCATCTATATCTGTTGCAACTGTCACTGTATACGAACTGGCTTTGCCATGAAGAAGTGTGTGATGCTTCCTCTTACAAATACGGCATGTCGTTGGTACACGGCATATTTTTCCGGTGTGATTATTGCCAAGGCAATTATAGCAAAGTCCTAATGATTTAACAATGTCTTGACGTACGTTTACATCTTCCTTGGCGAATTTACCACAGGACCATAACTTGTGACTTTCGGTGCAGTGAGGACATCTAACATCTGAAGCGGCATGTAAGGACTTAGTTTGGTAAGCGTTTGGTGTTAATTTAGCTTTATTTTTTGAAGGTTCCATAAATTCTAAGGCGCGGAAACGACTTTCTAAAAAATCTTTAAATTGGGTTAAGGTAGGTAAATCTTCGTTTAAACTATTAGCATGTAATTCCCATTGTTTGCGAGTTTCAGCGTCCAACTTCAAGCTGACAACATATATAACAATAGGGTCCCATGAATCAACATTAATACCTAAATTTGACAACTCATGCATACAATCTGAGGTAGTATCGAGAAGATCTTTTAAACCACTGGACGATTCATGGTTCATTACCCGTTGAGCAAACAAACGCTTAAAGATACAATTACACATATATCGCTTGTTATTATATCGATTCTCTATCAAATCCCAACATTTTTTGTAGTTGTCTTTTGTAATGGGGATATGTTTTATTAATTGTTCTGCCTCACCTTGAAGTTGAGTTTTTAAATAATGTAACCGCTGAACATCATCCAGACTTGGATTATTATGCACTAAAGAAACAAAAAGATCTCGGAACGAGAACCATTCTGTATATTTGCCACTAAAAACAGGGATGGATATTTTGGGAAGTCTAACATTAAACTCTTTTGTGTTTGAACTAGACTGAGACTCTTTGGATACATTACATGTTTTAGTAAGCTTTTTAAGTTCTGTCTTATAATCTAAATACAACTCTTCAACCTTTTCGTAACAACCGCTGGAAAGATAATCCGAGCATTTAATTTCATCTCTAGGTAACATTACAATTTTTGAATGATTGTCCGTAAATCTATTCCACTGTTTTTCTAAATTTTCTAATCGTGTTTCCCCATATGCTTCAGTAAGTCTTACCTTTGGAGTTTTCTTAAAGTTTGTAAAAGCTTTACACATATTATTATATAAATCAATTTGTAATTGTGCAAAAGATTCCATTGCTAAAAATTATATAAACTTAACAACGCTTAACCCGATAAAATTTGACAATAAAGACGTAAATCCAGATTTCTTCAACTTAAAGTTTGTAACCCACTAAATCACTAAAGTTTTTACTATGTCTCACACCATGTAAAGTTGCAATTTTCTAAGTTTAGAATTTATTCTATGTCCAGGGTTCCAAATTTTTTCTAAGTGTTTTACAGTTGTACACTTGTAAAATTTTGGGCATAGGTTCCCCGTCTCTCCAGTTTTTGAGAAATTATTCTAAGTCTTACGTTAACACTTTTTAAATTGCAAGTTCAAGATTTCAAGTAAAATTTTCAAAGTTAATTATGCACTATTTGTAAGGTTCAAATTAGCGTACTCACAGTTTATTTGCACTTTACCACTTTTATCACCAGACTGCGCTGCCGCTGCTCTGTAGGTTTTTTAAATGACAGGGTGCGCCACTGCCACTATTGCTGCTTTTTGACTACGCCACCAGTGTTTGTATTGTAGTTCCTCGTATGTTCGTCAGGGGGCGCCACTGTCGCTGGTATGGTTGTATATTCCTCACTTGTAATTTTTATTGATGCTTAAATGGACTGTATGGATCTTGTCAGTGTACCAAGGTTTTCCTTCCAAAAAACGATCCGGCTCGTATGGACCATATGTTTATGTGTCTACACAAAGCCAGGGAGAGTGATGTGCATGCTAAAATGAAACACACTTCCCGGAACGTATAGGTGTTTATTTATTTTCCATACTGAGACTATATACTTTTGACCAAACCAAATTATAGCGTGATTCAATGTACTACTAACGCCATCTAGTTACAAAATGGTAAACTAAAAAAATATAAATCACAAAATCGATTGGACAGAGCTGATAATGTCTATTGAATAATGTGAGCATCATATTTATTTAATAGATTTAAAAAAAAATTACATACATGTTCATTAAATATGAAATCAGTAACTGACCCAGGAATGTTTTTGGGATGAGCTAGAAAATATTTTTATTTATAAATTAAAAATAACGCTTAATATAATCTAGTTATTTTAGGACGTCGAAGAAACAGATGAAGAATTACGCGGTGAGATGAGCGATGAATTAAAAGTGTTAGACTTGGAAACATGTCGCTGGCATCCGGTCGTTCTGCGCACCGACAACACTGACACGAGCGCGGCGAGCGTCGCACCGGTGGCGCCAGAGGAACCTAAGGAACGGGAGGAAATCACAGGTATATAGTTATGGTAACAACCTGCAAATTAAGGTCATATTATTATCGAAACAGATAATGAAATCCCTACAAATATTTCGTGTCTTCATTTGGCATTTACAACTGTATGTAAATAATGACTTTTCCGTCTTTTAAGAATAAAGTAAAAATTTGATATTTATTATAAATGAATCACTACGATAAGCTGAAGCAAGTTCCATTTCCAGTGGTAACGGACGAGGTGTTCAGCATGCGCGTGTCGGCGCCGGCCCCCGAAGGGCCCCGCGCGGCGCGGCGCGAGCGTGCGGGGGCGTCGGGGGGCCCGTGCGGCCGCATGTCGGCGTCGCTGGCCGTGCAGCGCTCGCAGCTGTACGTGTACGGCGGCGTGCTGGAGCGGGACGATAAGCAGTTCTATCTGGGGGACATGTATTCGCTCGGTATGTACTATCACTGTTTAGGTACTTTTCCGATGTCGCCTTTGTCGATACTTATTATAATGAGACTTTTCAAGATTATAAGATACCTACGAATTATAAATATGTAAAGAAGTAGTACATGACCTAATTTTAAATTTTGTTATTTAAAATAAACTTTATTTTCCATAGAATATGTATAGAAAAGTCAAGAAGTCAAGTCCCGCACATGCTGGACCCCGCTTTCGCGGGTTTGGATTCATTAGTTCCTACTATAACTATAGTGTTAATATTTATTTATGATTTCTCAGATTTGCACAAATTAAACGGATGGAAGACAATCATCGAACAGCCTCCGTTACCGGATTGGCTTGGATCTGATTCTGAAGACGAATGGAGTTCTGGAAGTGAGACTGACGACAGCGAAGAATCAGAAGAGGACTAAAGACGACTTACATTACAATTGTAACAGATCACTTTACATATTATCAATAAAACTACTCTACTGTACTACTAATAATGTTAATGTAAATATAAGGAATAAATGGAGAATATTCACTCAGTTTTGTTTGATTTCCTTTTAAATTGGCGAACATTGTGTTATTTCTTATAATTTGTCACATGCCATTGAAATTATATGCGAATTGATAATTAATGTTATCTACTCATAATATTTTTAAAAAAGATTAATATAGACCAGTGACAAAGAACCATTTCTTAGGAACCTAAATATGACAACCTCCGCGGTCGAGTCCATGTAGAAAAAGTTCATTAATCAATCAAGTTTTCTATGTTGTCTTGGGTCTGGGTGTTTGTGGTACCATCGTTACTTCTGATTTCCATAACAAAAGTGCTTTAGCTACTAACATTGGGATCAGAGTAATGTATATGATGTTGTACAATTTATTTATTAAATATATACCATATTGATCGGTTTGTTAGCTATTGTATCCACTATGTTCGTGGAGTAGTTAGCTTACTTGGTGGTAGGGCTCTGTACCAACTACAATGCAGATATTCTACTGCCAAACAACAATATCACAAGATACATAAGATCTCCTAAGGTTGGTGGCGTATTGGCGATATCTTACAACGCCAATATCTATGGGCGATGGTGACCACTTACCAATAGGTGGACCATTTGCCCGTTCGCATATTATTAAAAAAATAATGGGTGTGATAAATGAATCCTCCATCGAGAGCCCAACACGTGTTATGGCTGTTATCACGGAGCTGTAACCTTTCGTGTATAAATGGGTGCTACTATAAATTAGTGGAGCTTTATTCAATTTTGAATGTTACAAATAACTCAATATATGTACGAATAAATAGAAGTTTAAAAAGTATGAATGGATGATATTTAAATAAAAAACTATATTACACATAATAAATTTATTAATTATTTACATAATTGTCTACAATGTAGCGCCTAAATAATATTTATATAAAAATCTGTATTCTACTGTTCATTAATCGTTATACGTTCAAAATTTTAAATTAATACATTACATGTCCTGTTAGAAAGAGAGAAAAGATAATATTATTTTCTCGCACAAATTTATTTTTTAATATCACTTTAATAATTTTTGTTTGACGTTAAGGAAATTAAATATGAATATTAGTTCCCTTAACGAATTATTATATATATTTTGATTATAAATATCGATTTTATAGAAAAGTACATACAGTATTCATCGTATATTTTTAATAATATCAAATATATCTATATTTTAAATCAAGCGTCTCCAAACTATAGTCCGCAAGAACAATTCCAAAATCGACACTACATTATACCAATATATTATACTTCTTTATGATTAAATGAAGTTGAAGATAAAGTTTGGAGACACCTGTGTTCATTTTAATAATAAATTATCTAACTGATGGGTAAGTTTAAGTAATAATTAATTAACTAATCGAAGTGACTTTAGCATTTAGCACAGATAATGACTAAAACCTCTTGCAGTTAGTTAAATGACGTAAAGAGGTTTAATTTCACTTTTTTTCAAAGTTGTTAACAAACTGTCTCTATTCAAATGCCATGGTACATATTTTTGTAAATCATGTGAAATTATGAACATTGCAGCTGGAGTGATTTTGCTGAGAATAGTTAACTTATACTTTATAATAATCTTACTTAATTACAACATAAATGGATACCTAATAGAAGTGACACTACAATGTATTTAAGCTTAAACATCCATTCATTTATTTAAAAAAAGCATTAATTTATTTTTAACAGCGCTTTATGCTGAAACGGAGAGGAACTATAATTGGTAATGATTTTAGTGATGTTACCATGTTAAAGATGAGAATAAGTTTATAATAAAAACTTTTTAAAGTTCGCATTTTAGGATATTGATTATTGGGCTGAAAATGTGCGCGTTATTACCTACTATTTAATTTCAGTCCGTAGTGAAAACAACAGGATAGTAGTTCCTCTTTGTTGACCACGTAGTCGAATACTACATTCGTAATTGTCGATTGTGGCAGTTTACTTAAATTGGTACCCTGTAATTGTTTATACCCCTATATTCTACTAACGCTTATATTAAAACATTTAACGTTGAGACTTGCAGAAAACTGAAAGATTTTAATTTTTAAGTATAAAAATATCTGAAATAACAGATAGTATTTTAATGAATAATTTAGGTGTTAATTAAACATTATTTTTTATTAGTGTCATAGTCACGTGTAGTCTAATATATTTTTAGTAATTAGTATTATTTAATGTGTTGTTTTGGCAATAAACCTTCGTTAAATTACAATTTAATCGAATAGTGTTTTACAATTTTGTTACCTACTATAAAAATCTACGTACGTATATAGGATAAAGCTGGATAATGCTTACACGTTTCAATATATAGATTAAAAATACAGCAACAATAATAACATGGTAAGGACATCATATGTATATATACATTATTGTACAGCTTTTACACGAGTTGTTAATAAAATTAATTAAAAAAAAAAGACTTTATACTGTGTGTCCATAATTTTTTATATAAATTATCTGTTCATACGATCATTTAAAAATCATAGTTTTAGTGTTGCAATATTTAAATTCATTTTTAACTTGGCAAGTATTGGTTTTAGATAAAATTGATAATTTTTTCTAATGATTGTGAAATTCGATTATTTTAACACGTTAATAATGCAATTGATAAAGTTAGTCTAGGTAGTTAGCAAATATCTTTTCGAGGCATTCGAACTTTAACAATGACAATATTTTTTTGGTCCCAAAACTTGCACATACAAAGATTGTTTCTTATAGAGTCATTGATATGTTTGTTTAAAATAACAAACGTTAGATGGAAGCAAAATAAAAAAAAAATCATAACATTTTAATATTGACAACGTTTAATTTTAAACAGTGACAGATGAGAATTATTACTAAATAAAAAAATAAAAATTATTGCGATTTATTTAATAAACAGTTATTATTTATTATATAAATATTATTGTGCGTTTTGATTATAATAAAAAAGACTATGTATGGCATGTAAGAAAGTTACTTATGTACTAGCAAAACTTAGCACAGACGACACCAAAACTTGAATATCTAAGAAATAGGGACAGGGATAGTGTATATAATGCAAGTTACAGTAGACTCTTGACAATCCGACTAATATCTAAACCAACGCTCCTTGTAAGCCAACGCAAGCGAAACTTCAAAGCATAGCATTTGTCAAATTATACAATATATTTATTTTAATTAAAAAGATCCGGACTGGAAAAATCCGGGATGGCAGCACTCAGTACTCTGACATCGCCTTGTAAAACATTTGTCGGATTACCGAGAGTCTACAGTATTAACTGTTGCTGTCTCTTTTCTTCTTACACATAGTGTGTCATGACATTCTTAAGGATACTATACACTGGTATCTTACAGTAAAAAAATCTAAAATTTAATTTGCAATACGCTGATATTGTAACGGATCGTAAATTAAAATATAAAATACATTTATAGCAAAGTAAAGCTGAAGCCAACGTATAAAAATTAAACATGATTGATAACATTGCGTTATTAAAATAAAAAACATAAAATTAATAAAGCGAAATTATCTATGTCAGTCGGTTAATTCTATTCCGAATGAATATATGATACAAAGATACAGTACAATCAAAACGATACCATTAAATAAAAACCTTCAACCAGTACATAAATTTAAAAAAAATCGTTCTTTTTTTAAAAAGTTTTTCTTTATCTGTATATTCATTTAATCTGCAATTTGATCTGTTTTATCACGACGATATTCCCTTTGATTGTGTTGTATCTTAAAATTATAAAAAAAATATCGAAAGCAAATCAGTCTTAACTTACGCTTAGTTATACTTCTAACTAATATTTACATTTTAAATAATTCCGATATTCCGAAAACGGCACACCGCTTTGCGTCACTATGTACAGAGAATTCACAACTAAGTTTACACACATTATAACATGTTATGAAGAATATCTTAAAAAATTTCGACGACGCTGAGCGATGGACTAAAGTACCATACATACATACATACATACATACATACAAACGTACGTGAAAGGATAAAAACATTCGCTATCTAATTCGAATATAATTTACAAGTAATATTTACAAGATCATTTAATAAATACACGATTTGGTTGTATTTTTTTTTTCCTAATTTTTTTATAATTGCCATAAAATTTGGGTAAAATGGTTTATAATATATATATATATAAAAAAATTGAAATCCACTGTTATTGTCGACCACTTATTCCTTCGACAGCGGAATATTTCGATTAATAAAATAAATTAACACTACACATTCACTGTGTATTTCTTTCAATTTGTTGAGAGTCTCCGACGTTTCGAGTACCGACCCGTCACTCGTCCATATCACAGGAGCGTTCGCTCGACTCGCTCGACTCGCTCGGCTCACGACCGTCACTCGCACTGACTAGCTCTTGGCTTCCGCGAACGACACCGACGCGGTGACGTCACGTCCCGCGCACCGACCGCGGTCGATCGTCGGAAATGAAATAAATAATTGTATTACGTGCATTACCTATGCTACAATAAGTTAACTGCGCGACGTGACGTCACCGAGGTGTCGTTTAGAAGATATCGGTCACGATGGTTCCGAACCACGCGCACACGACCGGGAGGGCGTAGGTGAAGAGCGCCGTCTGCAACGACGGCCGGTCTGCGGAACCGGCGACCGGCTGTTCCTGAGCCTGATCCGGTCCGGATGAAACATCGACCCCGGTCTGGTCTGGTCCCGACGGGACTTCGTCTGGGGTCGGGTATGATCTGGGCGGGACGAATTCCCGCTCAGCGACATCGGTGTTGGTGACAGGCGGCTCGTCCACGCGACCGCGCACTTGGACATTGTTGTTTCCGGGAACGTCCACAATGCTGGGTACATTCGGTATCTCCGGTGGCCGGTTATCTATATCGGTTTCTGTTGTGTCCAGCCCTGGTCTGCTATCTCCGGAACCTGTAAATACATTAAAGCCATGAGTGTTTTTCCTTCCTCTGGAATGTTTGTACCAAGTTTCTAGTTTCTATTTATTTGTAAAAAAATAAAATAGAGAAACAAGAGCGGTATAATGATAAGGTATATTTTTAAGTAAAAGTACGTGCTAACATGATTTAAGTGTTACAAACCTTCAGGATAATCCCTGTCGTCATCATCACCGGGGTCCTCGGTGTCGTTCGTGTCGTCTCCCGAACCTGATCCCGACCCGCCGTTATCCAAAAACTCGTTAACTGATGCCGCAGCCGATTGGAGATCCTCAGCTGATAACAATAAATAGAACATTGAACATCAATTACAAATGAATTTAATTAGAACCGGTTTAAAACGATCTCGACGGTAGCTCTTAGATTTGCCTTAATGACCGAATAAAAAAAAATATTAATATAGTTTCTTCTTTCTTTGGATATTATCATGTAGCAGGATAGCAGACGTCATGCTTTGAATTTTTTTTGTGATTAATTTAAGACTCAAAAATATAACTCGGTCCAATAATTTTGCGGCACATGTCCGATATGACCTAGATGCTACGCGCTTTTCGAAAATATATTTTTCAACACGAAACGTGAGAGTGTCATAGGCGTGCGCCACTCACCCGAGTCCTTCCACTGCACCTCGACGCCGTTGTAGGCGTCCTTGAGGCGCGCGGTGAAGGCGCGCAGCGAGTCGGCGGGCGGCGCGGGGCCGGGCGCGGGCGCCGCGTGCACCTCGGGGTTGGACGCCAGCGCCGCGCTGCCGTCGCCCGCCGCTATCGACGTGTAGCTGTAATGTGTACGTACGTTATGCGCCGCTCCTATGTATGTATATAGCGATCGTCGACCATGACTTAAATGCTGCGTAAATGAAGGATAAGCTAATGGTTAGTGAATCTTCTTTATTTTTCTCAATTTTACTAATTATTTCAATTTATTAAACTTTCATAGTCACGATAGGAAATATTAAATGGTACTAATAAATTGATCACTCACCTGGCGACATGCGAGCCGTTGAAGCAAGGCGCGCTGGTGACGCTGGTGCTGGCGCACAGCACGGCCGGCAGGTGCAGCCAGTAGCGGCGCGAGGCTCGCACGCGCGCGCGCGTCTCGCGCACCAGACGCTCCAATGCCGGGCCAGACTCGGCGCCTGTATAGCGTAATTTCATTATATTAATGATATAAGCGGCTTTGAAAATGCGTAATTTTTAGTATATTATATCCAATAAAAACTTTAGTGTCTTTCCATGTTTATTATGATACCGTTTATTCTACTGAACTACGAAGAACTTACCGTGACCATCTTCAGGTTTGGTAGTCGTCGGCTTCTTTTTCTTCGAACCTCGTTTGCCGTCGAATTCATATGATTTGAAGTCGATCTCGGCGCCACCGGGCGCGGGGTCCGGATCAGCGTCCCTCTTTTTTCTCTCATTTTCTTCATAGTCTTCTAATTTAATCTGTCCTTTCATGTACTGGAGGAAACGTTCCCTCGATTTGGACTGCTCGGCCAGTTCCTCCGTCGCTTTTCGAATACCCTCGGGGCTCCGAAGGCTTATTAATGACGGGTCCTCGTTTACAAGACTCTCGAATGAAGCCTCGATTTCGAAATCGTCGACATCATTAGATTTGTGATTCCAATCGAAGTCTGGAATGACAGATCGTGCGAAACGCCGACTCCGATCCGGGGCGAAGAATGGACCCGTACTGACACCTCCGCCCAACACTGGTTTTCCACAACCAGAGAAGATTTTCTGTGAGATCTCCTGGTTGCGCTCCTGGAAGCTCATAATAGCTTCGGATATTTTAATATCGATAGGTTCTACTACCATCGCTATGTTGAATGGGCCAAGTAGCCGGTCTGCGACTTTTTCTACGGCATCTGTAATGTAATTTTTTTAAGTTAGATAATGATTAGCATAGCTTTGACATTTCATTTACAAAAGAATTATCCTTTTATCAATTTACTAATCTTAAATAATAAGAGAGATTGATAAAAGTCAAAGGTCAAAACGTAGTTATTAATTCCTCACCAACATAAGCGTCCCACTGTTCGCCTAAATCTGCATGAGTGGGTAGACAGCCCTTTATAACGTTGTGGCAATACCGACTGCAGGCGGGTTGCTGCTGCCCTGAGCATGTACCGCAGTACCGAAGTCTGGCCCACGCTGTCACGCATTCTTGGGTAACACCCACCTGGAAATTGTGTAAAAAAACTTATTGATGAAATTGTGTCCTTTTTAATTGAAAATTTTCTTTTGAAAAAATAAGAGTAGTTTCAAATCTCACGGTTTGTCATTGTCCTACAAGGACAGGATTTTTCCAAAATTAAATATAATATTGTATTTGAATTTGACCTAAGATTCATGATTGCGTCATTGACATACACGCATTCGCCTTGATGTGATCTTTAGGGCTTGCATGTACAAGATAATTGTCGGTCAACATTCCAAGACTTAACTTAAACGGAATGTGGACATGTCTCTGACAAATATGAACATATGCTTGCGAAGTCGTTATTCCTTTGTCGAAGGATGTTAATTTAATATTTATAATCATAGCTTTTAAGTCTCGTTAGATGAATGATGGATCGTTAAAATATTACGTGTTGTATCATAAAATATATATTTTTATTGGAAATAATATTTATTCTTAGTTATTTCGATGACATCATCCGTACTGAATGTACAAACTAAATGTAATAAGCGGTTCTTATTACGAAGACGATTTGATTTCGTGCCCATAAGTTCGTTTGTGAATATGTTCTATATAATTATAATATTAATTGCCAGAGCAATGTGTCATCTGGCGCCAAATGAGATCAACGGACGGATGATTCAGCTTACAAGACGTTATTCTGCACGAAGGTCGAGCTACTTGTCTCGAATATTGATAAGATTTTATACATTCAGCGCCGAATTTCGCGATAGCGATTTGCATAGTAAAATCCTTAATGCAATAAGCGACAAAACACAATAGAGAATTGTGTTTTATATGGAATGCTTATGAGTTTCAAGTGTCCCTGAAGTACCAAACTTGATATGATTTTATTCTGGTGTGCGAAGTCTCGAGGTCAGTAGGCAAATCGTATCTTAATGGTCACCCATTTAAGGCAATGCTGACTCTAAATGTTTTCTTGTATTCTATTAGTTTTTTTTTGTATATGTATTTATCATATATATGTACGTCTACATTATGAAATTTTGAGTACGGTTTATTGCTCTAATGAAGAATTTACCAGGTTTTCATTATTTTTGGGGTAGATAGCTCGATTATTTTAGCACTCTTCCCCTTTTCTTTTCCTTCCATTTGTTCCTTACAAATGGTAAGGAACGGACGTTCACATTGACTGTATTTGCATTTAAAAAGGCTTAAAGCTTTTTTATAAGTCCAAAATCAAAACTTCACAGGCAAAGATACACTACTTCTGTGATAATAATTTGAACCATTTGTGAGTTCCTTATAGATATTTATCGGTCCAAATTTAAAAATAGTATATATAAAATATAACTGTATAAGTATTCAATAGTATCAATCCTTTTGTTTTTAAATACAATAATGAATAAAGAACAGATTCTATTTAATTCAAGTAGACTCTTACAAACACTTTAGGCTCCAGATATTACATGATAAATTAGAACTTCCTCGTGTTGATAGGAAATCGATAATATAGTTAGTCACTTACTCGACTTTGTTCGTAGTGTTTTTATCACTTGACTTTTAGATAATGTTTTACGAATGTAACAAACCTGCATCATACTCCTGACGACGTCCGCGCCAGCACGCAGTGCTTTGTGGAAAGTGCGTGTAGCTACGAAAGCGCGTCGAAGCTGTACAGACAGTTTCGAGGGCACGTCTTCAAATGGCTGAATGTCTCGCATGTGTTCATTCACACATTTTAAATACCTGCAAAGAAACAATTCAATTAAAAAAATCACATATCTATCTACAACAGACACGCATCGAGGCGGATTATCCCCACATCGGTAACATGCCAAAAATAAGAAAAAACATTTGAATGAAATAGTTTAAGCCAAATGTTTATCCTATTTGTGCAGGGCGATAGCGTAATTACTTAATATGGTAAACAAACATCGTACCTAATTATGAATAAGATTACGTTGTGGTAGAATAATATATAGACGTTAGAATAGGGAGCTCGAGATTTACCATGTCGGTAAATCCAACACTGGGCTTCCAGAATACAGTCGGATTAGAAGTATGAAAAAAAAAATTGTTGCTATTTGCAAAATTGTTGCTATAGACCTGTTTTACTGAAGTAAAGAAACTAAGTCATAGG
Source organism: Vanessa atalanta (assembly GCF_905147765.1). Lineage (NCBI taxonomy): Eukaryota > Metazoa > Arthropoda > Insecta > Lepidoptera > Nymphalidae > Vanessa > Vanessa atalanta. The sequence goes on along the minus strand of NC_061872.1, from coordinate 2,676,372 downwards.
CATTAAATTATCTTTAAATTACAACGAAGACAATGTTGCAATGTACGAGTAATAGACAATTCCAGAAAATACGTAATAAGCGGAAGAAACAATTGCCGTCTTCTTAAGTTTTCATTGATATTCCGTCGCCAGCCTACTTAGTAACGCAGACATGTATACATTTAATAATAATTTTGGTACCTGGATTATTTCCTTTGATACGCATACGTTAAAAAAAAAATAAACAATGACTATACCTAGACAATATTGTATGATTATGGATTAATTATCCATTTTTACATTAGTTCATAGGAGTGATCTGTACAGAAAATATATTAGCAACTGCGTTTTATTTTGATTAAATGTATCCCAATTTAACGAGATAGTTTTTGGACAACATCTAGTAACATGATCGTGAAATTGAATATTTGAATTTGTATCCTGTTTATACAAAGCCGTCGTTATATAGTCTTGGTTTTATTAATTACAAGCTGATGAAACGATGAGTAATCATCAAAATTTATAGTTACCAAATCACCGAAATAATTTAAAACTAGACAAACAGGCTGTTTTTTTAAGTGGCCATAAGCGCATATAAAGCTAATATTTTAAGGAATATTTCAACGTGGTCTCGAAAAAGATTCGAAAATAAACGTGTTTCGGGGTAAATATTTACTAAAATAAAAACTTTCAAAAAAGTAAAAAAGTAAAAAGGTTTAAGCAAAATTTGATTTTAGCTGGCTTTTGATAACTTCCGATATTCCTTGTCGCTTCGAATTTCGTTATCTTAACTAACCTGTATATTTTTATAATTTCATCTTTGTGACCAAAAAACATCAATATATGTATATGTATTAAGTACCCGCTAGATTTCAAACCATACGCTCACTCTGTTCGACTAAGCTGAACTGCGGTCCGTACACCTGACTGAAGTATGACTTCGCCATTTATTCAGTGTGGTCGTGTATAAAGCGACGCCCATATTTCCTAAATTCGTATCAAAGTATGAATCTGTGAACTTACTTCTTGTACAAGCCGTTAAATACCTACCTTCCTATTAATATCGTAATACCACAATAATTTATACATTAATTTTAAAACTACGAAGTCTATAGGGACGACGTATTGTTATACTATGTTGAACGAACACCTTAAGCTCCATGAAATTAAAGTCGCTTACAACTCTTTAAGCTGTATATTTTTATAGTTTGATTAGCTTACATAATGAAGATTTATCGCTGTGCCGAACTTTAGTTCTAACGGTATTTCAATAATTTGTTTAAATGAGCGTTCTTGTCTATCGTTGAAAATATGCCAATGGCAAAAAGTAACGATTTTTAAAAGTATTTATTAAAAAATGAATATTTAATAAAAAAATGAGTATTTAATAAAAAAAAAGTAAAGTATAATTGACCGGATAGAACAAAAGGCAAAGTTCGTATTTCGTAGAATAAACGATGCGAACTAATAGCACACGTAACGAATACATTTTTAAATAACGAACACACAATAAACACGTGTCTTATTCAGTACAAAGATTTTTTTCAAGAGGCGTAATTTTTGACGTTCTTTGATGTTCTATGAAACGTATGTACATAGTAATTACTTCGTATGAGGAATAAAACTCATCTTTACTCAGAATAATAATGACGTTAATTTTATAAATATTTCTGTTTCTACAAATTGCGGTCATGTGTCTATTGCTACCGGCTTTTTAGTTTTCAACCTCCTTTTAACTCTAAGTAGAACATATTAGTATTTTTAACTGAAACCAAGGAACTTCTTACGACAGTAGATTTATTTTCTAAACATACATACATATTATAATGTAGTACAGATTTTATGGAGTAGTAATTAAAGTTATAATTGCGTACACGAATGACGAATAGTGCTATTGATCTCAGCTATTAGAAATGTCATTGGTCACAAGGAACAACCCTATGTACTATTAAATGCACGCCATTGTAGACCTTAAACTAAAGAAATAAGAAAAAATATTCGTCGAAGTCGATCACGCATGTTCACGGAAGTACTGTTTGAAGACAGATCTATAAAACACTTAGAGCTGACAGTTTATTTGAAGACATAAATATACTTCTGTAACCATAATAGACCATAGTGTTAAAAAATGGTTATGAAAACATTATGGAGTGCTTAGCTCCTGTCGTACCTTTGAGTGTCAAGTTTAAATCAGTTATAGAGTGTGCGTTTTATGTTAATGGAACGTTGACTGAATTAATCACGTTGATTAGACAATCTGATGGTACACTTGATTCAATAAAATGGCTAAGTACATATTTCCTAAATTGATTGGACGAAACGAATTTATATCTTTGATGCATTTTGTAAACTTGCCAAAATGTTGAACGAACTGAAAAAAGATTACTGTTATGCGCGTCTATATTTATCACATTTTTCTGGGAAATAGAAGTATTCCCGGGATGTTGTATTAATTTGTATCAACTGTCTAAGGTCACGTTAAGGAGGTAACTCGAATATGAGTATGAAATTATGTATATTTATCTACATTGAGCGAGTTCAATTTAATTGACATTAAATAATTATAAGATATTATTTGAAGAGAGATTTTATGGAATATATTTTAATACTTACTTTTCGCTTCCAACAAGCTTAAAGAAACTAAATGGTTAATTAATTTAAAAACTAATAATGGAACTTACTTCTCGTCGAAGCTGTATTGTGAGTTGAGCACCGTAAACATCTTCTGGTAGAGAATTCCGAAGAAACCGTCCATCATTTCGTCAAAGTCGTTATCGCCTCGGGTGTAATACCTGTAAGGATCGTTACTGTATTTTTTTATTTTTATTTCATAACAAGATCTTTGACTTTTGAGACTTTCATTTTCAATATTATACGATCTCAAAAGAGGTCTGTATAGCAATTCTGAAGTATAATATCGACGTAGAACACGATAATTAAATGTCTGAAAATAATTTGTGGTATCGTGATTTTTACGATAAAATCACGTATCAACGTTTGCTTTACAATATTAATCGATCGGTTTTTGTCTCGAAACTTCGAGTGACAACTTCTGTTTATCACGGATTTTTTATCATCTTTTTGTATGGATATTTAGAAAGCAGATGAGAAGACGAAGACCACTTGTCTCTGGCCATGCACATGCCAATGTAGAGGGAATTAGCAATGTCTTATGATGTCAATGTGCTGCCGATCGTGAGACTTCAGATATAGGCAATTATGTAAATGTGTGTGTGTAATACATCAACATAATTATGTTTACTCAAAATAAATTTCAATATTTTACACATACTAGATAATTAATTCTTATTGATTACATACTACATACAGAATATAGGTATTTTTTGTCGTAAAATGACCAAAAATATTAACAATTCAAAAATCCTCATATCAAAACCTTATAAGTATAAATGTCCTTGTTAGTGATATTATGAATAATTTGTACCTTTCCAATTGTTCGAACAATTGCTCGAAGACATACGTGTGTTGTTCGTAAATCATGCCGTAGGTGCGTTTGAACATGGCGTGGAACTCTTCCCGTGAGAGCTGCAGGAGTTTTCTAAAGAACTCTGAAACAAAGAGGAAAATATATTGAATTAAAAAAAAAGACAATTTCGTAGAAAAGCATCATATTGAGGAAAATAATACGTTATTGTAATACTTTAACTAATTGGGCAATTGTACAAAGGAGGATAATAGTTAAGAAAGATTTTTTTAACTATTAATGAAGCTTGTAATTAATTAAATAATGGGCTTGTAATTAAATGAGAATCTCTGCTTAGTATATTGTCTTGTTATATCATATTGCTGAGATGTAAATATAAATGAGCCGAGATATCCCAGTGGCTAGAACGCGTGCATCTTAACTGATGATTTCGGGTTCAAACCCAGGCAGGCACCACTGAAATCTCATGTGCTTAATTTGTGTTTATAATTCATCTCGTGCTCGGCGGTGAAGGAAAACATCGTGAGGAAACCTGCATGTGTCTAATTTCAACGAAATTCTACCACATGTGTATTCCGCCAACCCGCATTGGAGCAGCGTGGTGGAATATGCTCCAAACCTTCTCCTCAAAGGGACAGGAGGCCTTTATCCCAGCAGTGGGACATTTACGGGCTGCTAATGTAATGTAATGTAAAAATATATATGAATGAATGAGTGTGGCACTACAGATTAAAAAAAAAGAATTAAAAAAATATATATTTTATTTTTATAGTTGTTTACCGCAACCATTCACAATCTATTGAAAAACATAGTTAACTTATGTTGCTGACTGTTTTTTGTTTTATATTAATTAAAGTTAACGTGGAATGTTGTCCATTGATCGTTAATTTTTTATAGAGTTTAATGACTACCGTTTCAACTACCGGCTATCTAGTAGTACATTATGTTTTGTTTTACACATATATAAAAACAATGTATCTTGTATCAATATATATATATTCTGTTGAATTGGTTTTAAGCGAATGCTTTTCGAGGAATATTTTTAACGAGGCATAATTATATAATTTCCTATGAAACCGACATGATACTTACGATATGAGGAATAATACTCCTCTTTACTCCAAATAATAATTGCGTTAATTTTATATATTTTTCTGTTTCTACAAATAGCAATGTATCTACTGATAACTTTTTCCTCCTTTTATTTCTCTCTTCTAGTAAAGCATAATATTCGCATTTTGAATTGAAACAAAGGAACAACGTCATACAGCCTTCTGTAAAAATTGTATTTATATTCTTTACCTACATATATGTATATCTATTATAATGATATAATATTTGTATTATTACAAGTGGTTTCCAAAGAAAGTGTATAATTACTTTTCATTTGGTCGATTTAATTTTTTTTTCTTAAATCTTTAAAATGTTATTATAGCATTGTGTGTCGCGGGTGTTATGACCAAATATTTTACCAAATAGTAAAGTAAATAAACAAAGTCACAATATACAGAAAACGCAAGAAATGACTAGATAAATATATTGTTTTGTATGTTATAATTAGTTCCTTATGACCAATGTCAGCGATTACTATGTGCAGTACTAGTTAGTATCATTAATTGCAAATAGCTAAATACGTACCTGATATATTTTTTAACTCGTTTTGTCATATGTACTGAGATATAGGACGCCATGAATTTGTTATATCAATATCGCTTATTTAAAATGACAACGTAGTTTAATTAAAATTAAGTATATAATGATGATGACGGTATATCATGGTATGAGGATAGAGAAGAAATCTGAATAATTTATAATATATTAAATTTTTTTTATGGTATATCGGTAGGCGAACGAGCATTTGCTCGGGCCACCTGATAGTAAGACATAGACAATGGCGTTGTAAGAAATATTAACATCCTTCATCCTTACATCACCAATGCGCCACCAACCTTGGGAACTAAGATGTTACGTCCCCTGTGCCTGTAGTTACACTGGCTCACTCACCCTTCAAACCGGAACACAACAATACTGAGTACTGCTGTTTGGCGGTAGAATATCTGATGAGTGGGTGATACCTACCCAGAAGGGATTGCACAAAGCCCTACAACCTAAGCTCAATATTAATAGTTCTTTGACCCGAATATACAAATATTTAAAAATCAGCAATTATACTCTTTTTGTTTTTATTGTTGACCTACAGATACTTAATCGGTAATTCTTATAATATTCATTTAAATGTATATAATTCTAAGTTAATAAAATAAACCTTAACAATAAAAATGTTTTTTTTTTTATTCAATCGTAACAGAGTATAACATTAAGTTATAAATAAATTGTACTCGCATACGAACCGCGGAATGGCACCACATGTGTGGGTTCACTTGAGCATCGTATTACTTGTGTATGAGCAATCGATAGTGTATTGATTAGTTCATTTTCTACTTAAGCTGTCCAAGTGTCTAAGAGATGCTTATTCAATTATTAAATTCAATCAAGAGAACCTTTTCTATCTTACATACAAAGTTTCAATCGAGTGTTATCGTGCATTGCGTAGAAATCCTTTTTTTTTAAAATACAGAGTATTATAAGCTCTAAGTACAGAGGCTATTTACATTTTTTTGTATAAAATTTTACTCTTTGCATCCTTTGATCCTTTAACCTATTAAACATTTTTATATATAGTTATGATATAGTTAATCATTGAATCAATTAAATTATTTTAGAGAAAGCAATTTAATTAATTTACTCAAAGTTATGTCTGTTATAGACAAGATTTTAAAACATTTTTTACCAATTTACGGAACACGGATAAACGCCCTTTGTTAGAATACTAATTTTGTCAGAGATTTATCGGCTGAATGCTTCTTATTAATAAGACATTAGGGGCGCTGTATATCTAGCCTTCATGAGTGATACAGACAGGTATTAATATATTCCCTTATATAATAAAATCCATAACTATCAAGATACGTCACTTACAGATCATATTGACCAACACAAAATATTATGATATTTTTTAAAAGAACATTTATTTCTAAAGATGTTTGTTTATCATATAAGTGGTCCCAACCGCACATATACATTGGCGCTGTAAGAAATATTAATCATTCCTTCTTTTTTTTTGAGGCTCTCCTGATGGAAAGTGACTACCACTGCCCATGGACATGTGCAACACCGGGGGGCGTTGCCGGCCTTTGAGGAAAGAGTACGCGAAGAAGGAGTGTTGTCCTTCATCGCCAATGTTTCACTAACCATAAAAATTTAAGGTGTATGTCCTTGCGCTTATTCACTTACCCTTCAAACCAGAGCACAACAATACTGTTGCTGTTTAACGGTGGGTTATAAAAAAAAAAAAACTTGCTACAAACCAAGTTGTAATATATGAATTCGTTTAATAAAAAAACCTTTTCTAATAATAGCCGCCACAAAGTGTTCAGTAATCCATCATGACATATCGACACATTTTCTAATTCATAAAAGGATATTGGACAGTTGAACTCTGATAGGTCTTTTGTCCTTTGGGAAATAAATCATCTACAATATTATCAGAAAATGCGTGATCCAAGTATCGCGGTGTTGTTTATCAAGCGTTTAAAATAGCTCGTGCGTCGGTAGCTCACGTTGATAGTAAAATATGGTTTATTTTAAAATATAGACTAAGATAACGTGGATTTATGTGTGATTACGATTCATTACCGTTTTGACCCACTGACAGAGCCGCCATGTAGATTTTTTTAACAATAAACGAAACTAATAAAAAAAACTTAATATATTTAAATACAATTTATTTATTATGTTCGAATCATAAATTAATTAAAAAAAAAATAATAATTATTATTAAAAGATATTATTTTAAAACAAGATTTTATCTGTATATATCATCATCCTAGGTCTTTTATTTATTATTTTATTTTTATCTGTATATATGTATGTACCTACGTTTTTTTTTATAAAAGATTCTTTATTCCCTTCTACTTGTTTTCCTTATAATTTAAATGATCAATAATGTTAAAAATAAATAATAAAAAATATTTTTTTTAAGTAAAAGTGTTTAATGAATTACGCAAGTATTTATCATAAGAATAACGTATTCGGTCCATTGACCGCGTCTACTTATTGTTGCTCGCGCCTTCGCGATAATGTCGCGTGCACACACGAGTCGCCGTCATGCGTGGAAACTATGTTAGGTTGAGTGCACATTGTGATATTTTAATTAATAATCTTTATAAATAAATAAAACATTATAGTATAATAATTCCTTATGCAATATTTGAATGTGTCTTTATTGCGTGTACATATATGTTGGTTTTATGGGAAGTTAAAGTTGGTAGTACTACTTTGTTCTACTAAAAGCCCAGAGAGCCTAATGGCAGAGTAAGTGGATTATTATGGAAGGCATCACTTTCTTATGTGCTGACATTGTGTTTATAATTATATTGCTCGACGACAAAGGAAAACATCGTGAGGAAATATGCATGTATCGAGTGTATACACATCAACAGTCAGTGGAATAGTTTATTAAATTAGCACCAAAACGTAATAACAATAATTAAATTGTTGTTTAAACGAAAAAGTAAAAAAAAGTATAGATGTCGAACAAACGTGTGAAATGCCTTTATATAAAAAAAAACTCAACTAGGTACAATTATTGCTGATTGATTTACAATTATTCGTATGCATTCGTAATTTGTTAATTAGTCAGCTGTCAGTCACTGTCAATCAGGCTACAGTGCATGCCGCAAATTCGATTCGAATATATATGTATGTATTACTTATCTAAGTAATAAATTAATAGTTAATAGCCAAAATATCAAAACATTGATTCATGCCCACGGCTGGGCGTAATGTCCTGTTAAACAAAGACATCGCACGATTTGTACATAGCACGCCGGCTCAGAAAGTTAGGAGGTACAGTATCCTGTGTATTTTGTGTTCCGATTATAAGCATTAGTGAAACGGGGCAGTAGCAGACCAACAAGAAAACATCTATAATTCTATAGTCTCCTAGTTCGCAAATTTTTGATGATTACTGCTTACGAACGGCAATGAACATTTGCGATAATATTAGCTGTCTGCCTTCATATTATTAAAAATTAAAAAAGCATATTTTCTCGCGTAAATGACCTGCAGATTTAATTAAAACCTACTTTTGTGTGCTTAGTAGAAAAATCCCGACGGTGGCTTATGCTACGCCTAACTTATCTTTTCGTTCTCTCCATATTAATTAGATGTTACAGCTTTATTCAAATAGTGCCTTCGTGCACTATTGAATAGCAATTTTACAAGATAAATTTAATTAAAAATAAAACCAGTTCGAAATGTAGATTCTACAGAGAATTTACGGCAAGAAATTCCGCAGCTTTCTTCTAAGCATGTGAGAATCAGTTGTCGCCCGCGGCTTCCCTCGCGTTTTAAGGTTGGTTCTTAGACTTACTTGGAGTTCAAGTTTGCTTCATATCAAATTTCATCAAATTCGGTTCAGTGGATTGACCATAAAAGAGCAGCGGACATACAAACACACAGAGTTAATTTCGCACTTATAATATTAGTATAAATTTAATGACGTACGGAGATCTCATGCTGCACGCTGTGTGAGCGTTAAAATACAAGAACGTACAAGTTCGCACAAGTCGCGGTGTCTGAGGGATAAAACAAGGTACCTGCTCCGGACTATCTGCCCAAATTAATCTATGACTTAAATAAAAAAATTGTTATACTAAAACAAAATTAGTAAGTAAAATATAAATAAGAGAAAGAGAGAGAGAGAGAGAGAGATACAAATTAATTAAATACTTAATACAAACAACACAAAAATCTAAGGCAATAGAAAGAAAATACGAATATGTTAACGTCAAATTTGTTGTTGGGTTATTATTTGAAAATTTTGGAGTAGTTTCAGTATTAAACTTTTGCCAACCGTACAACAATTGTATACAACAAATAATGGTTAACTTATCAGCAAACAGTAACGGTGCCCAAAGAATTTCGGTTCATAATTTATAGTTCTGATAAATTAATTTTTCCTTCGTTCGTCTCTACTTTTGAAAAATTTACAGAACGACGTCCTATTTAAAATTCAAAATACCAAAATTCATAATGATTATGCGTATGCTCTAATTCTGAACGATGCTTAGAGAGAGTATTCACGCAAAATATCGAAGAGGAAAAAAGATCTTCACATCTTAACTCTAGTTTCACATTCAATAGTCCAAGGCGGTTGCATAACATGTAGCGTCGCAAATGTTTACAACGATCGCAATACTTTTTCACGTTCATTTCCGATATCGTGCCGTCCAAAAACAAAGATGTCAATAAAACATTTACAAAGCAGTTAATTACTAACCCAATTCCTTGGATATTTTTTTTATCTAAGACACAGTTGCATAATATTTACGTGTTCGCCGAGGCACTAAAAAATCATAGAAAGACGGAAATAAAGAAAAGTTATTCACAGGCGATTGATGTTTTAAATCCAAACATTTTCACGCATCACCTAAAACGATTTTTATTGCCTTCAATGCTCACACGCCACTATGATACGTGGTTCAAGCAATTTCACGACAGGCATGAGGAAAGTGCGAATGCTAATCAATATCACTATTGTTAGGGAAGTTAATTTTTTCTGTCCTTTTAGGAATTGTTTGTAAATATTTCGTGATTCTTGATATGGGTATGAATAAATTTAAACCCTTTTATAGTACGTGAAACGGATCGGAAGCTCTGCTAGTTTCGTTTATTCGGAGACACTTCCGATAAAATGACTTATTCTATACTGAGAATTGTTGCAGTTTTTTTATAAGGATTATGACTTTTGTGTAGAATGTCGTTGTACGCCAGAGATGGCTCAAACTGGATGTTTTTATATATTTTAATAGCCAATGAAATCAATATTTTGAGGCCTTGAATATTATATTGAGATAGGTGATTTTATAACACGGTTTGTCTTCTTGAATATGAACTATCTCATACATGTAAAAATCATGTTTTTTCTTTATTTTTTATGATAATTAATATATTCAACGTAGTGACATCCTTTAGTCTATCTTAGTAAGATAGAGGGACAATTTGTACTGATTTTATGCAATAGTAAATACCATAATTATGTACGTAACAAAACGTAAAACTTAAACACTATAGCTTAACACACACAACTTTAAATAATCGCCTTCTCGACTTTTGTCGTCAAGTAATAATCTCATGCGACAAAATTAAGGTTTCTCAAGTGATAATACATAAAACTAACATGTCTGAAATAAGTAAAAACGAGAACTAGCCTCTTATTTTGCAAACAAATGACATACAACAAGTATGTTAACTGTCAAGAAATCGATTATAGATTATACTTGTTAGTTTGCGCAAAACATAACCGTCTCATTAATGTCAAATATAACTGTTTCCATGTCAGTTTGACAGCGGCTCTTTGATATTCGATTACGATGACAACGAAGCAAATAGCGGTTCGTGAGTAAGTTGTATGCTCTGTGATAATGTTCATGCATAAAACATTACAAAGACAACGTATAATAGCTTCACTTAAACTAGGGCAATACAATTGATTACATCTTTCTTTAGTTTATATGTAAATTAACCGACACTAATACATTAGTGTCGGTTATTATGTGTTATTAAAAATATATAAAAAATAGAGACGTGATTATTCACTGATTGGCAAATGTTAGATATGTTTTAATAGATTTTTGGAAGTAAATAATAAAATGCAATGCTTGTCAGAGATAATAACTAAAAGGTAGGCTATTCCCGTACCTTAATAAATAAATCATATGCATGTGAATCATCATTTGATAATTTTTCACATGCATATGATTTATTTATTGATAAAATGTGATAAAATACATTTTAATGATAAATACCATGTCTGTTCCACACCTTCGCAACAAGATAATGATACACTGTAAGTTATCAATTGATATGCAACAATATTTAACAAGTCTTATTAAAAACAATTGTTCTATTTTTTACATAATTTCTTATCGCGCATATTTTTAATATTCAATTTATTTTATAATAAACATTTAGCAATGTGCTGGCTGGTTACCAATTTATCTAGAGGTTATTAAAATCAAGTTCAAATTAATACCTACAAAATGAAGAGTCGATAGTTTTATTTTTAATCCAAGTAAAAAAAAAATATATTTTTTACATTCATTCAATTTTTAAGTTCGTTTATTTAGTGATATATTTAAAAAGGTATTTAAAAAGAAAACGACTTTAAGCATCGTAACTATTCTCTGCTCTAAGACACTAAAGCAATGCAAAAAACAAAAGATTATTTATGGTAAGAATATAATATATATTACATATTTTTCATATTGCTATACAGTACTTTTTGTTTAGGCTTTTTCTTGTTTTAACTTAATGACTTTATTGTTGATTGATAAGTAGATATTTATATAGATTTAGATTAAGGACATTTCTTAAGACAAACTTAGTTTCTATGATAAATAGTAAGACATACACACGCCAAAAACTCACATGTGTGACAAGCTTAAGAGTCATTTCGGGTCCAATTTTATAAAGGTTTAATTATAGCACATTCGATTTCGCGTTTGTTATAGATATCTCAATAATTTTTTATTTATTTTTTGTGTATAAAGTATTAAATAGATAATATTTATGTATAAAATTTTTCCATAAAAAGTTTACGGACAAAAACTCAGTTTAAATAAGGCTATAATTGACGAAGAATACTTGAAAAAAAAGATGCAAATCGTATGTTAAATATTACGGAAATGTATATAATTTGTAATAGTTTGTTTTAATAAAGATAACATTGTAATGATCGCGTGCTCTAACATGGAGGAACACATGCGTGAAACATTTAAATTATGCTCATAGATATGGCAACACCAATATTTTTTTAATAAATAATATATCTGTCGACGTTCACTTTACAAATTATAGGTTAATATGTTACTATAAAAAAGCACAACAGTAAGGTCTTTAAAGAATAATTTAAAGCCAATTTACAACGTAAAAAATATTTTTTTTTATATTTTAGTCTGTTGGTAATGCGCTTACGTTTAAAAATATCTTATGCTTACGGGAATCTATAGTTTACTCCTTTAATTCAAAAATTAAATTATAAAGTTCGTAATATGTCCGTTTATAGTTCAGTTCACTAACACAGTAGGTTTTCTTTAATATTATTTTTCTGTTTAGAGTAATCACGAATCTGTTTTGATAGACACTCTGATTTGGGTTTCGGAATAACACTGTGCTGAAATTCCTCTGAAATTAAGATTGGAAAAATAGTAGGAGAAACCGTGAACCTGATGTTAAGAGGTCACCGTTAAATATTACCCATTCCTTTCATCGCCAATGTGCTAATAACACAATAAAGAAGACGAACACCAAAAAGTTGTGTTGTTTCTTTAATTTCACGGGTTCAATGACCCTTCAAATTGGAGCACAACAATACTTAGCATTGAGGTGAAATATGGTAAGTAAATACTTTTATAAAATCAATTACTCAACATTTATTTACGCCGAGCATTGCCAAACAGCTAATGAATAATAAATTTATATCTATAAATCACTGCTCGCGTTTTATTCCGAAAATACGCTCTATATTGACATTTAGAACTGAGATCATATTGAACCAAACAAGTCAGAGCGCGCCTACGTAATTAACTTCGGCATTGGCTATTAATTATTGAAAGATTATTTGCGATACCTACGTTTAAAATAAACGAGATTGTTTTCAATCTTCAATAAATAATATAACGATTTTTTTTTGTCCTGTTGTTCGGTCTATTACAATGGGCTAATATAAACTTATGCGACTGCGCAAGTTTACTGAATGAATACAAATGGAAATACGATATAGTCATCTATCTGATGATTACTCAATAAAACTGTAATTAACGTTTTGTTCGACTATACTTATATTATAAATACGAAACTGTCTGTGTGTTTTTATTTCACGGTTAAACCACTGCACCCGAATTTAATGAAATTTGGTGTGAAGCAAGCTAGATCACCAAGAACATGGGCTTCTAACACTTAACGACCAAACCCTAAAACTCGAGAGAGGACGCGGGCGACCACTGTTCAATATATCATCTACCCCGAAATGGTTCGACAATGACCGGAATCCTGACCGGTAAATATGAAAAAATAGTAATTCCTTTCATTTAAAACAAATAACTTAATTTCATCCCGATTCAAAACTTACAGGCACAATTTACTACTTTATTAAATACCTTTACCCATGAATATACCTACCTGCGAACACTCGTAGTAATGAAATACCTATAATTTGTATTTTAAGAAACTCTGAGCGTCCGTTTATAAAATGCCGTACAAAGGTATTCATTTGAGTCACACATCCGGCCCAGGACCTTTAATTTTTAAAGAGTTAGTCATATTTAATAATAATATCGGGATGAAAAGAAAAATTTAAATAGACATATCATCTACCTGAGATGTATATTGGCGTTGGGGAGAATGTGGGTATAATTTTGGGGTGCTATAGAATATAATCTAAAGCTCAGTTGAGATTGGTTTACGTTGACCAAAATAATACCATTTTCATGTTTTCTCTAGATAGATTACGCTATAAAAGTTAAATTTTATAGAAGACAAGCCAATAGTGCTTGTTAAAAACTGTTTTTGTTTATAATACACATAGCTGGAGCAAATGGTATAAATTATGGTAAGCGGTCACCACTGCACATAGACAATAGCGCTGTAAGAAATATTAACCATTCCATACATCGCCAATGCGCCACCAACTTTGGGAACTACGATCCCTTTTATCACTGGCTCACTCACCCTTCAGACCGACATGCAACTGATGAGTGGGGTAGCCCTACCACCTAAAAGTAAATTATCTACAAGTAAAATATTATAAAGTTTGTTTTATTTTAATTTAATTTACCTATAGCCAACAAGCAGCAAAAATTGACTTTTGCCAAATTCTTTAAACTTTGTCCTACAGACCGATTTCGGCATGACAATCGACATTCCCTTATTCTCGTAATCCAGCGGGACAACAAACCCGACACGACTGAAAATAATTCAGGCGCAGAACCAAAGACTTTACTTTCGTTCCACGAGAGTGTAGACACTGCTAAAAGCCGGGCTGCTACGAGAAGTTCTGGCCCGAGTCAGGGTTTAAATCCTGGACCTCGGGTTTTTTTAGCCACTAGATCAAAGAGCTAGTCAAGACTAGGTATATACATTAGTAATATCAAAGGTACGCGATAGTTGTGCACGTAGCTAGGGTGCTATGTCCCTAGCGCCTGTAATTACTCCGGCTCAGTCACCCTTCGCACCGGAACATTGCACAGTCTGCATTGTTACTTACGAAAGAGAAAAAAATTGCGATGAGCGAACTTTTATTTTTTATAATTATGTTCTCTAAAGAAAATGTAAACATCGTTCATATTTTTTATATACAATATCTAAAAAGAAATAGAGTTGTATTTTATATTTGACTAGCGACGTGACCCGGCTTCGCACGTGTGTAATTTATTAATAAACGATGATAATATTATATTTATAAAATTTATACCCTATAGCACTCAGGAATAATGTAGCTTTCTGATTTAAAATAGGATCAATAGTTCGGTAGATACATAACAAATAAATTTGACCTCTTTATAATATTCCTGACATATGATATTCAGAACGTCATTGGTTTATTTTTGTCATACTTTTATATCTTAATGAACTTTGGTTATGAATTATTATTAATTTTTTGTTTTAATTGTACGAAAACCATCTTATTTACATATAATGAATTACAAATATCTCAACGAAAATAATAACCAAAAATATTTTTTTGTCAAAAAAATTGTGAAATTTAAAAATCGTGAGCAACTGTTAACGTTTGTATCTATATTTTCTTTAGAGAACATAATTTAAAATAATAGTTTGGTCATCGCAAATGTATTCTTTCCAATCGTATTCATAGTAAAAAAAAACAAATGATTCCTGATTTTAAAACTTAAAAGTACGTATATTTCATTGACATTACTTTACCGCCTCATAATTGTGTACTGAACATCGGCTTAGATCAATTGAAAACGCTCATGCGAATATTTGACACACATAAAACTACACAGAGTCGCATTGCTAACGGGATTGCGGGATCGCAGGCAATACTTCAGATAGCCGCAATCTTTATGACCGTCGATTACTGTCACCGTACCCATAGTGGCAAGTGTGTACAACTGTGTGTCTGTATGCAATCATAGAATTCGAATCCTAGATTAGGTTTATATGAGTTTTTCTATCAAGAAAAAAAGTTTTAACGGAGTTTTGAATTTATTTGTACAATAACATTACTTAGTACTTATTTTTTAGTTTTGCTACGAGTCCGTAAAGTTCTGATCTACCATATTGATTTATTTTCTTTTCAGTACTTCAGAGATTGTCTGGACGAAATTTCTAATTAGTATAAGTCCGCCTTTGTCAATTTTTTTTTTAAATTAATTTTACTTGGTGACAGGGCGTTGTGCCCGTCTGAATAGGTACCACTCACTCAGTAGATATTCTATCGACAAACAGCAATAGTTGGTATTGCCGCGTTTCGGTTTGAATGGTTAGTGTGCTAGTCTAATTAAATAATAAATAAATAATGAATATTGGACAACATCACATACATTACTCTGATCCCAATGTAAGTAGCTAAAGCACTTGTGTATTGGGAAATCAGAAGTAAAGACGGTACCACAAACACCCAGACCCAAGACAACATAGAAAACTAATTAACTTTTCTTCATCGACTCGGCCGGGAATCGAGCCCGGAACCACGGAGTGGCGTACCACATATGAAAACCGGTGTACACACTACTTGACCACGGAGGTCGTATTATATGATTATTCGTGATATTTACGACAACTACAACAAATTAGGATTTCCTTTGCATACAAGTACTTCGTTACCTTACATCTTATCAAGGTGTTACCTTGTGAAATTGAGTAGGTAAGTATTAATATATATATTGACATAGTAAAATTCAATTAACCTTAAACCTGAATGTATGCCCGTTTTTACCTAACTAATGTAATAAGTGGTGAGATAATAACGCTTATAAACGCCTCCGTTTTTTTTAATCAAATCTTAAATCATAATTAGCTTTCTTGATTCGATTAAAAAAAATTGCCTGGCGGTTCTTTTGATTGTATAAACCAACCACACCGGTTTATTAAACAAAATATTGATGTGCGTTGACAAAAAATGTGCTTGTTTGTTCTAAGTTTGTTTTATTAGAAATAAATAAATGACAATAGTGTTGTAGATTTTTTATTACGTGTCAGAAAAATTAAAAAAAAATGTGATCGTTTATTCTGTGGTCTTTAAAAATACCTTTACTTTCGAAATCAAATAAATATATATATCTTTTTATTATAGTCAAAATATTAAAGGCAAAGAAAGAAATGTTACATATTTCTAAGTCGGTGAAATCGACGGATGTCGAGCGATATCTTTGAAAAGCGTCTAAATTTACATTCACACGTGCATCTTTATTTTCGATGAAAGATACAAAGCAGATGCTCACTTCACTTTGAGTTCGCTTAGCGCAGTCACTACATTAAAAAATGCAACGTTTTAAGGATATTTATTGATTCATATCTTTTTTTTTAAATGTGACTGACAAAAAGTCCTGATGGTAAGTGGTCAACAAACCCCCTAGAAATATTGACTATTCCTTACATCAACGCGCTACCAACCTCGGGAGCTAAGATATAACATCTTTGTGCCTGTTACACTAACCCTTTAAACTAGAACGCAAGAATACTAACTATTACTGTTTGGAGGCAGAATATCTGATGAGTATGGGTGGTACCTAGACTTATCAATTAATAAATTTAAAACTTGATGTTAGCATTTGTTGTTGGTAGGATATATAAATTGAATTATATTTTATCAACATATATTTAATAATTGGGGGGAAAGAGAAATGTACTAAGTGTCTTAACGGTCTCGGTTGAATATACATTCCGAACCGGTGGTAGCTTAACATTATTTTTATCTTGTAAAATTGTGATTCTAAAGTGTTTTCAAGACTACTTGAATGAAGTATCTACATTTTGATAGGGTTTGTTATCACAGACAATCACCGGCTATATTAGTATACAAGACAATCGAGGACTTTTACGAATACAATCTACTTGAAAATATAAATATCTAAATCCAAGGGCGGCCTTTATAATCGGCATTTCCTTATTTATACAGTTAATACTTAAATTGATATATTAATTATTCACAAATGTTGTTTTTTTTTATAACCATTGTAAACTTAAAAATAATATGTTTCTTTTACGTGGAAGAAAAGTTAGTATAGAAAACTATAAAATTATTGTTATTTAACATGCAATTTTGTTGCATGCATGTGCATAAAACGATATTACATTTAACTGTTTTCATTAGTAATGATTGAAATAACGAAAAAATATTTATAGATCAGTGAATAATATTTTATAGATATGTGAATCACTAAAATCGTTACACAATCGGCGAATATATCGCGTTACATTCACAAAAAAACAAATGAAATGATAACCTTATTTTTATAAGTCACCTAATGAAACAACATATATTTTTTTGTTATTTGTACGCTTATGTTAACAGTAGGTATAGAGTGTATATATACGTGTATTATAAACGCGAAAGTCACTCTGTCTATGTGTCTGTTGCTCTTTCGCTGCCAAACCATTGAACCGAATTAGTTTGCAGCAAAATTAAAACCCAAGGAAGGTTGGGTTAGTAAATTATAAATTATATTATATATTAGGTAAATTTCCCACTGTTGCGCTAAGGCCTTCTCTCCCTTTTTGGAGAAGGTATAGAGCATATTCCACCAAGCTGCTCCAATGCGGGTGGAATACACATGTGGTAGAATTTCGTTGAAATTAGACACATGCAGGTTTCCTCACGATGTTTCCCTTCACCGCCGAGCACGAGATGAATTATAAGCACAAATTAAGCACATGAAATTTCAGTGGTGCCTGCCTTGGTTTTAACCCGAAATCATCGGTTAAGATGCAGGCGTTCTAACCACTGGGCCATCTCGGCTCTCATCTTTATAGTTACCTAAAACCTGACCACAGACTCCTTAAATGCGTGCGAAGCCGCAGGCGACAACTAGTTTGATATAAAAGCATGACAATTGTCGAGAAAAATATTTTAATCTTACAATAAAAATGTAAACCCGAACAAATATATTATATAAATACCAAATTTTAAATACATTAAACTTTATTAATACGTTGCCTTTTGTGATGTCATTTTATTATATATTTCCAATAAAACACGGTACCAAATACCAAAGCAAAAAAGTAGTGTCTTTAATGGTTTCGCAATAGACCGTTTTTTTTCTGGACTGGCCAGCGGCAGACAGATTAGTACTAAATAATGATTCATCTACACCAGTTGAGCTAACTTAGAAATGACGCATATTTAAGTCACACCTATTCACACACACACACACACAGAGGTATAATTTATAACTATGTCAATTATTATAATAAAAACAAAAATTACTATCTTACTAATATCATAAATGCGAAAGGGAATCTAATCTGTCTGTTGCTTTTATGAAGCAAGCCAAGAAAGGACATTTTTCATGCCTTACACTTAACGCCCAACCATTAACAAGCGACCCAAGCCGCGGATGAGAACTAGTTCAGTAATGCCTACTTAAGTAATACTCTTATTTGGTAATTATTGAATATAAAATACTATGCGCTTCATAATTTTCCTGTTTCTTTATTTTAGTTTTGCAAGGGGAACACGATACAGTGGTCACCTAGTAGCAGACTTCATACATAATACATAAGTTTAGCTTCCCGCTGCTACGCTAGTAATTGCCGCAGAACGGGCCCCGGGCGCCTGGCCAAACAAGGACCGAATGTTTACACATGACGACACGATTAACAAGACAATTTGGAGGACATTTACAATATACGATAAGATAATTCGGTTTGTAAAAAACTAGCAATAAATGTTTGCAAAAAGAGCAGTCGTTGTTTACTGTTTTGGTCATCCCACGAACAAATGATTTAGTCAAATTAAAATCTTGTTTATGACGAGCTGTTTTTTACTTTTTACACGGCGACAGATTAAAATAATGAGTACCTTATTGAGGTTTTTTTTTATGTAATAGGTAGGCGGACGGGCAAATATAAATATATAAAGACAATTAATGGTACCAACGCCCATCGACGCTGTAAGAAATAATAACCATTCCTTACGTCACACCAATGCGCCACCAATGTAGTTACACTGGCTCACTCATCCTTCAAACCGGAACACAACAATACTAAGTATTGTGTTTGGCGGTATGACATCTGATGAGTGGGGGGTGGTTATATGTTATTGACATAAAAAAAATATAAAAATAGTCTTTTGAAACGAAAAGGAAGTGCTATAAAACACTTAAAATAACGTGTTTTTCGATAATGATTACCAAGAAAAAAGGTATTATAATTATTATTTTTTTTGTTATAATTCAGTATGAGGTTCGTCAACAGTTTTCTTATGATACATTTTCCTTGTATCTCGCATCGACATCGTGTCGCCGAGCTCAAGAGGAACTAATTGAGGGGAACGGGACACCATATTCCCAATAAGGTTTGATTACTTACAACCAGAACGAAAGTTATGCCGCCAGTGAGAAAACTTTGTCATTACATTAATTGACCGGACACAATCATGATAATATTTGTTGTAATCTACCAACTATGAAGGTTAAGGGGGTGACGTATAGTCAGCTTTGGTGTTTTGTTTTTTTTTTCTTCAGGTAACTGAAGTAATTGAGTCTTATATGTTCGCTTAGAAGTGGAACTACTGTGGGCAAAAAGATTTGAGACGGAATAACAATAACTACCGTTTATTCTGATTGTTGCTTATAAACGCTCACATTTGTAATAATACAATATTTTTTTCATTAGGAGTCACATCATTTCTATTTATACGGGTTATCTCATCGGGATTCACAGCAGAAAAGCAACACGTTTAAAATAAGATGTGACGCATTCGAATGTACCCTTTCTTATCAACTAAAGTCATTCTTAAAGTTGCCATATGCAAAAAATATAATTTTTATTGACTTTATGCCAATTATTTTCTTCTATAAGAACATGCTATGCTTCATTTTCAATGAAATTTGTTTCAAGATCGAACTCCATTTCAGACAGATTTCTAAACTTTTATTGATCGATTTGCAATAAAGCTATTTCGTAAAAAAACTCGAAATTCCTGCGAGTTCTAATGTGAGAATTCGATGAAGAATTGTCAGAAAATAAGTATGTTGAGAGCTTCGTTGAGAAACGAGCGGAGAAGTATGGATATTCGCCACCCAGGAGCTCGAGGCCTACCTAAAGGATTCCATTACGATATAGTAAAAAACAAGAGAACAGTCGTGGTAGATATTCACCACTTTAGTTGTTTCAGTTCAAGAGACAAATAAGTTAGAATTATTATTAATTCCAAGCACACGAGACATATAACATTATCTACGGAGATTTTCAATGCAATAACATTGTAAGGAATGGATTTAACTTTTGAGTCAATTTCCATAGACGTACATAACTAAAAATGTATTTATCCACTTGCCGAATTAACTTATCAAAAAAAAATTGACAGTAAATAGAGGCGTGTCATATATATACGGCCTTTTTTTGTTCCAAAATCTTGACATTTTTTTATTATCTTTAGTGATTCTTTGTATAATGACAGTGTCAATAATGCGTGAGTTCTTAATCAACGTGAGAGTTTCAATTTGAGTGAGATCTGACGAATGTTTCGAAAGTGGACGATTCAATATTGAATGTTAGAATGGCCGATTTGATGTTATTGATTTTCTTGGTTAAAGGTGTCATCAAATAACATAAAATGTGTTTTTCTCAAAGAGTTTATTCGTTATCGTATGGTTTTGGTGCGGCAAACATTTTACAAAACAATTTCAATAAAGTTGCACGCTGTCAAACATGCACGCAAAGAAGAATCTTTGCTGGTTTAATGCTCGTGTATACATATATATGCGGTCACCATCATATGTAGACATTGGTATTGTAAGAAACATTAAGTTTACATAGCCCATATGATCGCCGTCAACTTTTGGAACTAAGTGTGATGCCCTTCTGTCTGAAGTCTCTTCAAACCGGAACACAAAAATAGTAGGTAAGTATTGTTATTTAGCGGATATAATTAAATTCAAGACGTATATTGATATATTTTATCTATTTTTTTACTTAGGGCATAGTTCCATAATGTTGTCTTATTAAAACTTATCTAACGTAGTGCGCGCTCAAATTAATCTCATTGTTTAAAATTAGTTTTTTTTTTATTCTTTTTTCCGTTGCGGTGAGAAAGAGGTCCAAATTAGCAAAATAAACTTTAGTTCGTATTATAAAAATAACAATAATATTAGTGTGGATTTCCAACGACGGTATATTAAGTCACAATTCAACAATAAATTCAACAAACGTTGCTAGTTTAACTGATAAGTTAGTATTATCTTTGTTAAGGCAGGTCGCCTTTAGCATCGACTTCTTTGATACAGCTTTATACGGAGTAAAGAGGCCATTAGTTATAACAAGGAATGCCGTTTGCATGACTTCATACCATTTATTTGTTAAGGAATAGCGTTGTCGATACTATTTGTATTAAAGCACTGATTTCTCGAATATTTTTAATATAAATATTATTATACAGACGGAAATGAAATATTTGTTTTTTTTTTAGTAACAGCTTGTTAACTTCCCACTGCTGAGTCTACCTTGATTGTTTGATTGATGAGTTGAAGCTGTCACTTTTGATACGATCTGTAGTGTTCGTTTACACCTAAAACTGTTATGTAATTTTTATATAGAAAAACATCAGAGATAAAAACGGATATCCAGCCAAGCGGATACCGGATAATACGTCAATATCCGGCCGGA
The DNA here is from genome assembly GCF_905147765.1 of Vanessa atalanta. NCBI lineage: Eukaryota > Metazoa > Arthropoda > Insecta > Lepidoptera > Nymphalidae > Vanessa > Vanessa atalanta. The sequence continues at coordinate 2,654,033 of NC_061872.1, read as the reverse complement.
TACCGTTTAGTGGGTAAACACTGCTGCTAGCTGACCAACAAATAAGGGTCGCTCGCAATCTCAATCGATTCTGTGTTGAGCAGATACAGTCAATCACTTGTTACAGACATGTGATAAATTACAATAATATAATTGGCAAATTTTTGGAAAAAAACATCGTATAACTTGGTTTGAGTATTGATTCCAGGAAGAGGATAAGGCTGAGGAACTACAGTGACTCGAATTCAGCTTTATAAAAAGTCCTTACAATGGGGGAAATTGTCATTGGTTCTTAGTTCTATAACAATTATATTATTTAATATATTTTATAAATACGATTGAATTTTTGGTAAAAGCAAAGTCCATACGCGATTGAGCTGTTTGTTTTATTTATTTGTATAACCAGTAATCGTGACACAGAAATAGTTAAACAAACAAACTAAAACGTAGCTAGGACAATACATATTAATATATAAATATATATACATACATTTAAGTAAAATAGGTTTGTTACAGGGAGAAATAACTAATTAATCGAAAATATTAGGCATATACGACTTACGGCTTTATCTATATTTTTTTTAGTAGGTTGGTTAAACAATGCTGTGTTCTTCTTTCGAATGTCAAAGCAATGATGATAGAAAGAGATGAATCAAATTCTAACTACTCCCTCTAAACAACTGTCTGTTCACTCACGGTGAACGTTAAATTATCGTGCATTAACAAACTTAATCTAATTTGCATTTTTTTTGCTGTTTTTATTAATCTCATTTGTCAATATTAGTCATATCACGCACATTAAGACGTCTTGTAACCACGAGCGACACTCATACTAATGCATGCCAATAATAATACTATTGTCTAGGAGGGGCGCGCCTTCATGAGTGAATGGATTCATGCATGTTAAAAAAGAGCCAGAATGAATATAATCTATTCCAACCACAAGATGAGACCCAATAAATATCATTTGACAGCTAATTCAGGCGATATTATTGGAGAGCTTAAACAATCTATGATATTCACTATGGATTTCCGAAAAATGGCATATTGAACGTCGACGAAACTTATCGGAATTTTGGAAGTAAAATTATAATGAAAATAAGGGGTTAAGTATAACAGTGTTGTATCATAAATAAAGATAATATATTAATCATAACTAAGCACAATATAGCTGAGTTATTAGTTTATCTTTTTTCCTACTTAGTTTAGTTTGTTTATCTTTTTTCCTACTTCCATTGGAACAGACTATAATTATATCATATAGATATTTAATTCAATTATTCTATCGTTAATTATTCGTTCGTATATTCATTTATAATCTGTATTATGTTCCAGTATGAAAGGTTAATGAGCAAGTTTAATTACAATATAACTATTATTTATTATGTTCCTTTGTGAACTGATTTAAATGAATCTTTTTTATATAAACTCGATTACAGGTCGATGGTGAACGCCATGTATTTTTTTAATTATTTTATATATTAACCAACTTATAATGAGGCCCTTAATTCTTTTTTTTTATTATTATATATAAGTATGTTCCATGAGTATAAAACTAAATGTCACCGTATAGATTTCGCACTTAATCTTTACCAAACAAATTATGTTTTATTTGTTACGCAACATACAATAAACGCAATTGATTTTGCATGAAAGTAAAATATTTTAATCGCAGCAAGACGCCAGTGGTAGTGGCCGCATAAGTACAGTTTTCTCGCGATAACCCGCGAGCGGTCACGCATCTATTTATAAGCGTCGACCACTCACTCCTTAATATTAATATTAATGTTTGTTGAACTTCTTACGAAATATTAAACAAGACACAACGTATGTACTTGTTTTAAAACGACAAGAGAACGCGTCGTTATTGTACGTACTTTGAGTACTAATTAAATATATCTTTTGAATACAATCGTTCTTAATTTTGTGTGCGGGGATGGCACAGTGGAATAAAACTGAAGTTAGCAGGTTCGAATCTTAACAAGCACTAATAAATTTATTATATGTATGTTATGAAGTCGTCTGGAAACGTGCATGTGTGGAATGCAATTCAGTCAAACGTGAATGTCTGTCAACCCGCACTTGGAAAATTTTCTACTTTAGAAGGGACCAGCTCTCGGCCCAGCAGTGGGCGCATTTAACCTACTTGTTACCCAAAAGATTGTTTTTACTTTCACTCAACGTCTTGATGAATTCTCGTATTATATTCAAGTCGTTTTTGACGAAGGTTAATGCATTCACTGCGATTGTATTTTTTACTATATGCGGAATATTGTTAAGATTTACGAAAAACTTCCTAGATTTTTTACGAGCGCTTGATTTATTCATCTTTTTAAAAAACACATTTAAATTTACTGGACTCTTAGTCGAAAAGTAAAGCAGTAATTTTAATTCGATTTTAAAATGATTCAATTCAAAATATTTTTATAAATAAACTGTGTGTGTGTGTTTTTTTAAACAGTTGGGGTTTCTCATCAATGCGGAATATTCTATGGATATTTTACGGAGAAGAATCCACGAGAAATTAAGTAAATACTTATAAAAAATATATAATAACGGATATAAGCAATCTTGTATTAATTACAAGGAGATAATTAACTTCGACACGAGACCAGTCGATTCCATACATTTTTATAAGAAATATTTCTGTTGAAGGTTTAAATTACATATTAAAAAATCATACATGTGTTTGACGTAAAGTTGAAGCATGAAAGTACTGATGGCATGTCAAGTGGAAATTGCAGTATTGTGTATAATAATACCACTTTGCTTGATTATTTTACTATTTAAATATATATTTAAATAATTATATTGAAACCCTAAAATTAAAACAAAAAAATATTGATTTTTCTACGTATGAGACAATGTGTCAAATCTATGTAAAGAATTATATACGTATATTTGTTTGTTTGTAATCGTTGAACGCTTATAAACTCGAAACTAAACCAATTTCCTTGATAATTCTTTCACGATTTAAAAACTATCCATAATCAAACAAATATCCATATAGAAGTAACAATTTTACTTAAAGAAATAAAGGAATTTAAACTGTTGGAACTGCTTTATCGGTGTGTATATTATATTTATGTATTTATTCTTGTAGTCGCAAACTGAATTCCTCGCGGACGAAGCCGTAGGCGCATTAATGAATATCAAATCATATTATTAGTTTGCTATGATAAAATTATTTAATTACAAGGGCATAACTAATGCTAAGTTAGATCTTGTCGAGATAATGTCTTAGAATATTGTATCTCGTGGGCGGAATTGATATAATGAGAAAACATTCACTAACAAGTTGAAATAGTTCAGACAGCATTTCAAAATGCAACTTCTGTTTATTAAACTTAAATAGAGATACGATCTATTTTCATTTAAGTACCTATTTATTTATAGATTTATTCATTCAAATGCCTTATTGGTCGTTTCAGTCAAAAAACTCCGCAATCTGGAGTTTGGCAGTTCGTTTAGATTCCTTTGCCTAGAATAAGAAATCTGTTAATAATGTTTAAACTTACCATCAAAACGCTTGGCTCTATTTGATAAAATATCGGCCAACTTGCTTAGTTCGCTCCGAAGAGCGCCTTCGAGCTGCGAGCGGGCTTGTTGCGTGAGTCGTGAGCGCGCGCCCGCGCCGCAGCAACCCTTGTTGAGACACAGTTCGCCGGCATCTAAAACAATACAACATTTAAAAATTAAATTAAGAACATTACTCATTACATAGAAGGTATAAAAAACAAATTTTTCAAATAGGCTGGATATAGGTATATATGGTCATGTATTTATAAAAAAAACTCGCTAAACTGACTTGTTCTGAGTTCTTTATTCAAAATGATTACATATCATTACATTATCATGTCATAATGAACTAGGCAACAGGGCGACAATTTTAGTAAGAAATGATCACATTATCGAAATCGATTCTAAGCGTTATCGTTGCCGTTCAGCTGTTTTTCTATACTATCACAACTATCCAGTTGCGGTTCGGTTGTATTTGGATCGCAATAGTAGCGGGAACGTATCATAATCGATATATTTTAATAGAATTCGCTCCCAGTTTTTTTCTCTATTTTTTATAGAAAAGTAATATTTTCTGCGATCTTATATATTCGTTTAACTTTCACGGCCTATATAAATGATGTCTAAGAAAGGCAAGTTCGCCCAGTATGGACGAGATTTATGCCTACAAGACATGTATTCGCCGACACCCGGATACATTTTACTGTTAAATTTAAATTGAAGACCACTATATTTTATCAATAAAAAGCAATAAATATAAAAAGATATATATTAACACAGCGCTTTACGCTTTTAGATGCAATTGGCTTGGGATTTTATACTTGGCGTAATAAAATATATATTTTATATGCAAGATAGTTGCTATTCGCACGTCACTTGTAATATTATTACTTGTAATATTAGTATTGTGGTAAATTCAAGCCATGTAAAGCGGCTTAATTGGCAAAAATGAGGTAATAACGACCTTTCGTTTGGCAGACTGCTGTGCTGCAACAAACATTCAGGATTTAACACGCGGCTACAATGCGGCTTGGCAACATGACATTTCATTTGTTCTTCATTATCATGTCTGCTTTTAAATTACTTTTTACGTAAGACTTGCAATTTCTCTATATTGTATTCACATCTTAAAAAAACGGCTGTAAAGTCGAGTATTGTATGATATCAATTATTTAATAAACGCAATGAGATAGGTGTATGCAATTTATATTAAGTAAATTAATACAAAATAAAGTAAAATAAACCTTTTTTTTACTTGGACTTCGTGGGACGCTTGGTTGAAAAGAATTTGTTGAAATGACAGACACAATCAAATAAATTATCAACGTTTGAGAACAATTCAATGAAAAGAAACAAAATTGTTATTAAAAACACAGAGTAAATATAAACAATAAATAAATAAGCTTAAATAATATAATTTAAAACCATAATAGAAAAAGAGAGAGGAGGCAAGGCGTCTGGTATATCCTCTGTATAGATTTTTTTAACGTGACAATATCTGCCAGTACACTACTGTTAGCCACGTAAAAGATCATCGTTCCAGTTATTAATTTATCTCTTATATTAAAAACTTTTATATCATGCTATTTAATAGATTAGAAATTGTTACATTTGTCTGAATTGCTTTGTTTCTTCGCTTAAAATGTACAAAATCGTCAAAAAATGTCGATAACTAATTTATGTGACTTCAAGTATTGTGCCATATTGTCGTCTTGTTCGCTCCCCGGGTAACGTAATGCAATAAAACCCCCTCGGACGGATGTTTAAACTTATTTGGGCCCTGAAGGTCGCACCCTCATGATTAGAGCCCCATCGATCTGCGCTACACATCTATAAATATACATCTCTTTCGATTACCCTGGAGAATGGAGATTATGTTTGGTTAGACATCTCGTGTACATCGTACCTACTGGCGGAATGACAATCTCTACATAGTATAAAACTTTACGCTTAGATCTTTTAAACTACCCGACAGATTTCAATGGTCATTTCATCAATAGAGTGCTAGTGTGAGTTCTATGCGTATAATACATGAATATTATCATGAATAGTAAAAGTCAATTACAACTTTCCTAGCCGAAAAAAAAAGAATTTTTCTTTTTATGTTTGAACTTCAATCTAAAAGTTGTAGCTTTAAGATCCCTATTGTAACCCTGTGAAGTCGGTATAGATAGGTAGTATATTAATATACCCGTATAAGCTCGTATGTGACCTGAGACAAGCTGTATATTTCTCATATTGAAATTATACGTAATAACTACAGGACTAATCTTAAGAAATAGCTTACGCTTTGATCATAAGGATTTTTAAAATTCATTCAATGAAATGTTACTGCAAGTTACGAGCAGATTTTCGAACCATTTGAGAAAATAAGACACAATTTATTTATGTATATTAAATCTGCAGAATCGACTTTCATCTAGACACGCGGTAGCGTGTCAGCCAAGTTCTAGTAACAGAACTGGCTAGTAGCACCGTGTGTAATATTACACGAACCATTTGGAGCCACTTTTGACCTCCTCATAACTCAAAAACTATTTGACATAGATGTGTCAAATTTGGCTCATATATTAAGACTCGCGAGATACATATGTGTTCCAAATTTCATAAACGCATCTCAAATGGTTATTTAGATATTAACGTCTAAAAATCGTCATTTTTATCACTGACTGACCTATAGATCAAAACTATATCCTACTTCCAGGTGACCTAGAAAGTTCAAATTTGGCATGCAGGTAGATAATTAGGCCAATATAAAGGAAAAAATCTGAAACTGGTAATTTTTTATCATTTTATTATAATTTTTCATGTTATTGGGTCTATAGGAACACTTATATACTTAGTTCCTGTAATAACTGTAATAATAAAAAAATGATGTAAGAACCAGCAATCAAAACTTATGACAGCCGGTCTTCAAGTAGATTTTAAGGTCTTCACGTGAATATATAACAAGTTGAATACCACCCTTAAGTTTTTTAAATCCAAATATTTCCGTTTTAGTACTTATGAGTATAGCCGACTTTCGTATTTATTACGTTATTAACTAGCATTTAGCGCACATCAATGGTGCCAAATAATTATACTTAAAAAAAAAATAATAATAGGCATTTCGGTACACGGCGCGCGACGCGACGCCAGAGCAGCGGGTTAGGAGCGTTGCGATTAAACCTTAACGCGGACGTGTCTGAGCGAGTGGCAACCGCGCTTATAAGAATTATTTCAATACCTTCCGATGGAAACTGCCTAGTCTATTCGACTGCATATTTTTTGTTTGAGTATACTAGTATACAACAATAAAAAAGGTTTCGTGAGATTGTAGTAGAGTATGTATATCGTAACTGGAATGATTTAAGTTTGTACTCTAGCGCTACAAACGGGGATCCTTATTGCTTGGAAGAACAGAATCGAGCAAGCATGCTGATGTCAGCAAAGGACTGATGAATGGGTCCAATGGAAAAATAGAGAAGGTACATTGGGGACGTCGATAACAGCAATAGCGCACGTAAAATAACAATTCAATTTAAACATAATTTAATTTGCGAACTAGAAGTCAAAACCAAGTTACAGATATTAAGTAATGTACATATATGTTCAAAGGAAATAATTCTTTATTTGCTTAGCATATTCTACTATTATACACAAATTACAAGGCCTTCACCTTGACGGTGCTCTTTTCGACATAGGCTCCTCTATATTAAGTAAAGAGCAGGCTTACGTTGGCCTCTCTAGAGTTAAAACCTCAGATGGAGTACATCTTATCAATTTAGGTCCAATTCAAATCAAGACACAAGAGAGCTCTATTGTAGAGTACAACCGTCTGCGCACGTTATACCACCCCTACTTGGCCAAATTAAGTATAAACAGAAAACGCGTAAAAAAAAATCCGGACACTGAATGGGCAATTCACTCGAACATTTCAGAGGTACATACAAGAAAAATAAGAACGTATCAAAAAAAAGACAATTATAACCCGTAAACGTAGGAAAATAAAATAGCTTAACAAAAACCATTTGGTATTAATTTTGTTATTAATAAGTACCTATTAATAATTTATATACAAAAAGTAGTGATATCCCATCAAAAACATAAATGTAAAATTGAGAGCCAAGTTAAATATTATGATATATACCTTGGTTGTTGACTTCAACGACAAAAGAAGTGAGATCTAAATTTTTGCCAAGTTAAATAGCCCTTCTGAAATTTATTTATAACTACATAAAATAGCATTTCTTCTTATAACTTGGGATAATATATTGTTGCCTAAGGTCTGACTTGGCTAGTTCTTATATGTTTATAAACACAACTTATAGTTTGTGTTTAGAATAACAAATTATAACTCAGAACATCTAAGAAGAATGGAGGACAGCTCAGTATTGCTTAGTTAGTATATACGTACATTAAGAGCTGCGATGGTCCAGTCACTAGAAAACATTAATCTTAACCAGATATTGCGAGTTCATATCTAGACAAGTACCATTGAATATTTGCGTGCTTAATTTGTGTTTTTAATTCATTTGTAAAGGCTTAGAACTTACGAAGGCTATAATATAATTCTTATATGAGAACTAGCCAAGTCAGACCTTAGGCAACAATATATTATCCCAAGTTATAAGAAGAAATGCTATTTTATGTAGTTATAAATAAATTTCAGAAGGGCTATTTAACTTGGCAAAAATTTAGATCTCACTTCTTTTGTCGTTGAAGTCAACAACCAAGGTATATATCATAATATTTAACTTGGCTCTCAATTTTACATTTATGTTTTTGATGGGATTTTCTTTACTCAAGGAAACCGTCGTGTCGTGACTCCGGAGAGCGACATTTAATATAACATATTTATATTCAGTAACATAAAGCAATATGCATTTAGATTTGGTATTTACTAAAATTTGAAAACAACATTAACATCCACACTCTACAGCATGTTACAAACAATACTATCTTAATTGAAGTAAATCGATTTGAATTTCGGAAGCGTTATTGTGTACCGAGTCGTGCTTTCTGTCAGCGACGTGGGATAAACTGGGATCCAATTTGCATTTTGTTGGAAGGAATTTAATTGCTATGCCGAAGCAATAACGTCGAATATGTATTGTATAATAACTCAGTGGGGTCAATCTCAATTAAATTTTTGGTATAAGTCATGAGGGTTTCGCGTATTTATTAAAAATAAATAAAATTAACTATTATGTTTCATGATACAACAACGAAACACGACGAAGAACTCAAATGTCAATATTGGGATGCGTGATTACGAGCGTATTTTTTATACTTTTTTAAATATACTAAAGCAAGGCGATGAGCAAATAGGCCACCTTATGGTTAAAGATTAGAGCCATTGATATTTTGCGTTGTAAAAGATATTAACCTTCCTTATATCTTGGAAACGACGCTGTTACGTCCCTTGTGCCTGTAGCTAAACTGGCTCATTCGTGCTTCCAACAGGAACAGAAGAATACAATTTAGCGGTAGAATATGTGATTAGTGGGTGGTACCTACCCCGACTACTTGCACACACTTGCACACTTTACTTTTTATTTATGATCGAAGTTTTTTTTAGCCGAATGTTATAAGAATGCAGTTATAGTACTTTAAAATGAACTATATTAGAATTATCGTTATTACCAAAGAAATGCATACAATCTATTAGATTTTACAGAAGTGAATACGTAAGAAATATCATTAAAAATATCATACAGGAGTGAATACGTCAGGATAACATTAAAAATATCATAATTATAGAAATGTTACACCATAAAATGAAGATTTGCTTTTAACGTAAACAAAGAACTTTTCACCTACTCAAAAAGGGTGCTAAGTAGGTAAAGCGACTATGTTTATCTCTGCGTATAATAAATTAAAGGTATTTAAACAAAAAGAAGCAGTACAATTATAATAAAAAAAATACAAATGTACGAAACATAAATAAATTTATCGTTTTTTGTTTTTTTTATTTTTGATTTTTATATGAAAATGTTCGGATATTTAAATGCTTATTTCAACTTACGCCAATCGTCAACACGAGGGATGCATCAGGGGCGATGGCGCACTATGACGCTCGTAGCCACAGGCTTTTGATATTTTAATATTTACCGGATTTGACGAAGGGCCGTGACGAATCCGAGGGGTTTGATCTCGCTTTTACGATCGTACGGATTGCTTTTTAAATGTTCTCGACTATTGCTATAATGTTTATAGTTTTATTCCATTTCAGCCAAAAACTTGTGTGATTACTTGCCTTTCATAACATATTATTTTAATTCGTGGGTCATCTTAAATTTGTTACTGTTTTTAGAACAAATTAAACTTTTATACCTCACCGTAGTTGAGTAATAATGATGATAGACCTTCGTCAATTGTACATTCATGTTTTTTTTTATAAACCTATACAAGGAAGATATAGAATATAAGAAAGGAGGCATTCGATTCAGTTAAAACAAAAAAAAACAATTTAAAATTTGGATCACAAATTTAAAGATTACAAAATCAATCCACACTAAAAATGACATTTCTAAATAATATAATAAGAATAATCGTATCATACCATTATATAGGGGCTCACTAAACTCACTCGTGAATTGTTAAAATCCGACTTTAATGATTAATATTGGAATTAATATCGTCAAAGTCGTGTTTTACTTTGATATTTCACGAACGTAAACCACATTTGGTTTGTTCATACAGAACAGATCTGCTAAACTTGTAAATTTATTATTCACACCATTAAAATCACATAGATAATTATATAACGTACTCCTTACTTTTTACTAAGCTTGCTTTACATTTTTGGATAAACTTGAACAATTTCAATATAACTAATCCCAAAAATTAGAATACCAGTTCATAATAAAAGACATTCAATTTTAAGCTTTATACCAATTGAATAAGATACATTATACGAAGACTGAAATTATATACTGTGAATTGGAATCTGTATAAGAGTTCTTAATCTGTATTTATAATTATGTCTCTATCAACGAAGATTCAAAAAGCCAGACACAGAACGTGTATATATTGTAAACAAACATAACCCAAACAGCGCTTGTATGATTTATATTTCTTTCGTATTGCGATACACTAACCCCGCTTTCTTCAATCTCGGCGTTTAAAAAAATAAACATTTATTTAATTTATTTGATAAATACATTTTAAATTAAAAGCGAGAAGCGAAGCACTTTTTATAGTTATATAAGAAACTTTCATAAGCGACTTCGTTCGTATATAACTTAATAAATCTTAGTAAAACTTTTTAATTTCCATTCCAAATATGAAGCCTAGACGATAAAACCTATCGGTATTTTTGCATCACAAACACAAATACATTGTGCACATACGTGTTATAGTTTTTTTTTTTAATGCAAGTCCAGTTTAAAGGCCAGCGTGCTATTGTAATGTGCCTACATTTTTTCCTCCACCTATTGTACTCGTACGTTGATGATATGTCAGAAACCTCACGCACGTGCCGGTAACAACTGTCAACAATTTTAACTCAATTGGATAAGCGATTCGCGATCGCTTTTAATACGAATAAAAACATATAGCAATTTTTATTACAAGATTAATTGAATTATGGACATAAAAATAGCATGCTGTAATGATCGCTTTGAATAGTGTCAAGATGGCGAGCTGTTGACTCTCATTAACGCTTATCTGAACAAAAATTGATCCAGCCTCCTACCAGTAGAAATGTGATTTAAAAATTGTATTCTTAGTGTAATTTAACCAAATAGGTTTTATTGTCGTAGCGTCTATTATATTAAGTTTTTATTTGACCTTATAAATATAGGAGATCCATCGAATACGAACAATTGAACATCATTCAAAGATTTAAGTGAATTATGTATCTTTATATTGACAATTATTTTGTACGGGTGTATGATAGGATCGGGTTCCAGCATTTTTAATTTAAAATTCTTACACATACCACCTGTACGAACTTGAGAGGGGCAACTAGTTTAATATACCTATACTCAATAGTAAGCTTCCCTGAATATTTAAATCGCTAGTTGGACAGGCAAAAAAGTTGGGGCGTTGGGTTTTAATATTGTAAGTATCAGTTCGCAATAAGGAAGATGGCTGTGTCATGACTCTCTCATGCTACGTAAAATTGTTTAGTTCTGCGCAAAGGTTCCTCGGCCGTGCCTTAATGCCGGCACATTGGATTATGAGAGTGTAAGAATTGAGACTGCGTCTTTGTTTGCGAGGGCATTTGTGAACTTAATTACATATATTCTCTTATATTGACACAGTCTTCGGAACATTGTCTAGTAAACATGTTTCAATTTAATTTAACAGAACCTTTATTTTGCAATCCTTGAAGAGTAGATCACTTAATTGAGTCTAAATAAAGCATAAGGAAAAATGTATACAAAAAATACAACTAAACGAAACAAAAAATACGGGTGTTAAAATAAAACGCAATCGAATACCTTGACGTTTTCTCAACGAAAAATCTTCTGAAAATGATTTTCAGAGATAATAAGTGGACAAGTGATATGTTTAATGATAACTGTCATCTGACTTTGAAGATAAACAACAAGATTTATCGAACAATCAAGAAATAAATAATCACGTTTTAAAATAAAAACACGACAAATCAATTAACATAATATACGATTTTTTTTTATTCCGCATCATACCTCGTTAATATGCAAGATACTGGATGCAGTTGCAGATAACATCTCGCCCCTCCTCAAATTTAACGACTCTTTTATTATTTTTAAAGCGGCACTTGTAATGTGACACAGAAAAAAATAAACAGCCAACAAATAAAACATATGGCGAGACCGCGTTACGTGTTACAAACATATTTAAAGAATGTTACCTTATGACCACAAAATATTCATGAAACAAAATAAACACGAAGGAGTTTATTTATTATTTACGATTATTTAATTTAAGGCGCACCACAGATAACGTAATTGCAAATGACTTTTACTAAGTCATAAAGAAGTTATGATATTTTTTATTTTATAAATGAGCGATTAGAACAGGATCTCACTAATTATGCGTATAAACGTAAGGGCAAGTAGGATAAAATTTTGTTTATTGATCTGTTTTTTTTTTATGTGATATGTCCCGTTTTATCCATATCAGCAAACATCTAGTATAGTTTATTTAGTTATGTAGTCTTTCTCGACTAGACATATTATGTAATTGCAGTCGAGTCTCAGACACCCCTACCCCCATCAGTTTTGATTATGTTTCTTTCGAAGGGAGCTTGGATAGACCGCCTCCGGGCAGCACTGTTCGCAGACTCCACATTATCTTCTTATATTTATTCAGAGAGAGAAAGTAAAACCTTTTAAGAGCGATAATGATTAACATCGAAAAAAATTTACTAAAGCATAAATGAATTTACATTATAACATTTGGTTTTCGCAATATATTTTATAAATTATTCTTAAGCAACTGACTGGAAATAACTTTTAAATGTAAATATTTTACTGAATATATAAAAATATCGTCTTGAAGGATATTTCATTCCATAGTAACAACCTTTTTCAAACACTCGCCTCCGTGGTTAATAAGGCGTTCACAAAAAAATAAATAAACAAAGCGAATGGTTCTTTCAAGTTTTTTTGACGCTTGGGGTGGAGCAAGTAGGGCAATAATTTCATTGCATATTTCACCCCGCTTTAATAAATTCGTTGCCTTAAGAGCTCTCTAGCTTCGTACATTTAAATTGTGATTTTAATAGAAACGCCCCAGTATTTACGGAGGGATGTTTTAAGGTGTCGAATAATAACCACCTTTATCACGGCATCCGACTCGTTTGTGTAAAATTACCACTTTGTAAAGCTTTATCATTAATTTGGGGTGATATTTTATTTACTTAAGGAAACAATTTTACAGTTTATTACAATCAAAGTTCGCGTGGGATGCAATCGTTAACTATCCCATATTTTCTAACATTAAATTCTGCTTTCTAACTCGACCTAGTTTTGACAAGGTTCCAGTTTTTTCTGACCATATCTGCGGAATCCATAAAAGTAAAGATTGAATAAATCGCTGGGACCGTAACTTTTAGGCCCAGTCATTATAAACAGTTCACGATCATTTTTTACTTTCGAAAAGAGGTTATTACCGGACATTGAATACACCAAGCGGATTAATCGTCCAACTTTAACGGAACGTTATTTATTATGAACGGTCCGGTCCAAGAAGTAATTACCTTTTATACCAAATGATAATAATAACAAATTGTCTATCGAAGACAATAAAAATGCAAACAATAGGACAGCGCAAGACATAGCATTAAGTTGTTAATCGTGTGATCTAATAACAAAGGGAGTTGATGGTTATTTATTTGGGAAAATAATGATTACAGAGTTGGGAAGACCACCTAAGTAGGTTTGAAATAATCGGCGGGTCAGCAGCAGGTAATTTATATAATATTCCGTTAGATTATTTTATTATACGATACAAAGTCATTGAATAATATTTAGACTGGAATTTTAATTAGATTTTTATACTATTATGCATTTTATAGGGTTTGTATGTGAAGTCAATGTTAGTAGTGTATATTAAATTCAATTATAATTGATAATAAATAATTATTATTGATACAAGCGTTTCGTATACTTGGGTTTCTGAAGAATGAAAAACCAACTCTATTCTGCTCGTCTGTAGCGTTATTTTCCCATGATGGCATAGTCAATTTAAGTTTGGTATGCATAAGGTTTTTCATGATTTTCTGAATTTAAATAAAGTAAGCTAACATCTTGTAAATCTCTCAATGTTAGGCAGAGATCTATCCTCTTATTCTATCCTCTTATGTGTGTGACCCTCATGTACCGTGCATAATTATGTAAACACAAAATGCTTATATAAAATTATTCGTACTAATCAGCGTTTGGTAGAGATGGCTGTCGTCATTTGACAAGTCCTTGTCGACAAGTTTTACCTTGTTAAAAGGCCCAATAATTACTGGAAAAAAAAAATAACACAGCGATACTTTATGTAACATGTCAGCATTAAAAATAATTCCAAGAAATTTAAGTCGAAACTCTTAAACATTCCTGTTGCCACAAGTTGTCATTAGTAAGTTGCCTAACAAACTCGATATAAACACCAATTATTTGAAAATAGTAATGACGAGTGACAACATTTTATAGACTTGATCTTGAGTTGATTGAAACTTGCATATATTAAATTAAATATCTTCTACGTATAAGGAGAAATTACTGACATAAAAATTCTCAAGTCGTTTAATTTAACGAAGTGAACTTTAAAAGCGCCTACTTGTAAATAGCGTACAATATTTTATTGCTTTTCGAAAACTATAACGATTCAATATAGAAACTTATTGCTTCCGAATACTATTTTAAAATATTTTAACGATAAAAAATAATAACTACAGTAAAGTCAGCAATAAAAACATTCGAGTATTCCCAAAGAAAACGTCGAAGTAAGATATTGTTCATTCAAATGCGTGATTGCATCGTAAAAACGTGGTTGTGGAAAGGAGAAAATTAAATAATAATAGAAACCATCTAAGAGATTGGAAAAGATTTAGGCAATTACAAAGACCACCCGCGATAACTCGCTCCATTATAACGTATTAAGTAGAAGGTGGACAATGAAGCCATCAAAAGTAATGTAGTCCAAGCCCGAAGCGCCGTGAACTCTCGATTAGGTATCTAAATTATCTCCAGACATGTTACCGTGAAACACGATGCGACAGCATACGTCAAAACGCTTGACATATCGACTTAATGGCAGTCTGTAAATAAAATTTGAATATGGAATACACGTAGGTACTAGTAATTAGTAAATTCTTTTTTTTTTATATCATTAGTCTCTAATTGAACATTTTTATCGTATCAAATATTTGATCCGGAATTGAATATTTGTAAGAATTGTACGAAAAGTGGTTTCTTAGTAGTAAACGTGCATTGCAGCTTTGGATTGAGAGGTAAATTTATAATTAATTCCAAATGGTTAGTTATCGAAATCAGCATATTTGCAAACTGAAGACTGCCTCATTGGTAGTGTCTTAGCTTAAAGGGTAAAAAAATGTTGGGTTTTACATTCTCGTACCTCGAAAATACACGTTATATCTTTGGTCCCGACCTCTATTCTATCGTGTAGGATTTGCAGCCGATAATGAGAGTAAAGAGATATAGAATTAACTTTTTTTTTTTGTTTTCACACATTTTGCACTATAATCCATTATGATGTTCAATAAGCTAGTATCTCTCTAAAATAGGAGGATATTGTTATTATTTGCCAATGGCTGGTTGTCGAAATCAACAATGTTTCTAATTAGCTAACGTAAGATAAATAGTTTTTATGATTACAACAATTATTTGATGTCAATGCGACGAATAAGAAACGACCTTGATTGTATAATACTAAAGTCACTCGTCTAGACAGCGCGGCTTCTTTGGAGTTAAAAAGCTTAATTCTGAGCGCTAGTTTTTTTTTCTTCGTTTGATTGTCTCTCAACTATAATTAATGTGTATCGTTGTATACAGGAGGAATTTTTGCGGTTTTCATAGAAAATATAGCAAAATACACCTTGAAGGAAGCGAACGGTAAATAGGTTTTATTTTTCTTTTTAATTTGACGTAGCGTGCCGTGCGCTAATAAACTGAAGCTAGTAATTTTTTTGTACATTTGTTATATCGTTTATGAACGTTTAAGCAAACGAAATTGAAAATTGTAATGCAAATAATGAATTAAATTCAATTCGAATTCATTAATTGCAATTTTAAGCTTACATTATTACGTAGTAGGTATTTCTTTTTATGATCGTTATGTAGTATTATTATTTGGAAATTAGATTAATGTAGGTAAATCTTAAAAATAAATATGAGCAAAATATGTAAGAACGTAGGTACTTATGAATATATAATATTTTAAATTATGAACCGACATGAATATGTAACAAGAGTGAAATTTGTAGAAAAGGCCACGCACAGGCATGGCATTGCGGAAACTAAAATCGTCCGGAACGACGAGCAAAGGCGCGCTTGGTCACAGACGGATGCGTCAGCCTAAGGAAGTATACTGCCAATTGCCTGAAGCGATTCGAAGCGAAAAGTGATATATACCCCACGGTATTTATAATAATTACTTTAGAATTCATTAGTTAACGATAACAGGCTTTCAACGCGAATATTTTCGACTTTTTTGATCAGTTGTGTTTCAAAGGTGAAATTTTTCATGTATGTACATGTACATATATATTACATCGTCAAATAACAAAATGTTTTTATATATAGGTATACGCAATAAAATATGCATGAGTCGTGTTATCGTTGAAAGTCGAATACATAATATATTCTTGCTAAAAATATACAAAAAAAATGTAAGACAGAATCACCAATGTGCTAAGGTCAAAGACGTCTGGAATAACTAACCGCGTTAAAATAAAAATGGCCGAGGCACGTAGCTAAATGAGACTAAAAAATTCTCTAAGGCAACCAATGGATGAACCAGAAAACCACCACGATCGTTGACTGGTTAGACCGTATTTCGAAAAAATCGTCAGTATGTCTGAGAACCATATAACAAGAAGCGAGTAAATACAGATTTAAGTAATGACGTGATCAATAGTAATATTAAGTCAGTTTAAACAACTATAAGTGAACTATCTTCCCGCATCTCACACAGCTAATCGAAATGCAGAGCCGACAGCCGCAGATTTATGAAGTGGCTAATATCCGCCACGATACCGCATCAGGAAGATCACACTTGACTTAAGAAGGATTTGCATCTGATAAGCAAATGCGAATCATTACGTGAGAGATAAAACGTAAAGTACTCTTAAAAACTTATTATTATTTAACAGCTAAACATGTTTGTCTAAAAAAAAAAACTTTGCTTCATGAAAACGAATTCTACTGAGAAGAACTCTCTAATAACTATAAATATGAAAAAGTCAACGATTTAATCTCTTATCTCATTTGTTTAATCTTGTATAGACTAATGTCTTATGTATAAAATATTTATCTTCATGAAAGCATAAAACATAAAATGTAGGAAATATTATTTCTACATAAGCTTGTTATCATCGAAAACTCGAAACTGTTGAACCAAACATCTCATAAAGTTTTCTCTCGTGTACCGAGTCATCCTATTCCGCTTTCACCCACCAAATGTACCGAACTAATCTCGGTCACCATTCCATTAGACCTAGGTTATGTAGATATAGGGAATTTACCGATAAGTATGTACAAGTCTATTGATTTGTGTAACGACAAACTATGAAAAAATTAAGGCTAATATCATTAATACTTTCCTCGGAGGAAAACCACCAAATCGTTATGGTTGTTTTTTCTTAATTTAATTAAGCTGTAATATATACCTATACATTTTGTTTTTCATTTTTTATTTTATATTTAAATGGAATTGTTTCCATTGTATAATATTGGTAGCAATAATTCTGTATCTGGTTGATAAATAACTTTTTATTATTTTTTTGGCATATGTATATCATTTCATGTGCCGATACACAAAGTGCAACGCCCTAAAGAAGACGCCGCACTTAGACGGACTGACATTCTTGAAACGCTGATAATAAAAGTTGGAACCCTGCGCATGAACATACATGTTGCTCTCTGTACAGATACGTACTCCGTTAACTATATCCTTTTTTTATTCCACGAGTGCTCGTTCCAAGATTCCCGTCGGATAAATAAAGGATGACGCATTCGAAGATTCCTTTATAATTAGAAGTACCGACCGTCGAAGTATTCTGGTGAAATTGGCTATATCGGACGAAATAAAAGGCGAAGTTCTCACACGGAACGAAGATTGATCGTTTAGGTACTCTGAAAGGCTTTAATTAAAGGATCCGAGAGGTCTGATTACAGTTAGGTCACCGATACGACGCTTAGCAAATCTCTTCGACTTTGAGAGATATAAGTGGATCGGTGTGGGAATATATTTTTTTTATTACGGTATTTTAAATAAGAATCAGAACGGATACTTAAATTAGGTACCATTCCACCTTTGAAAAATATTTCTCATACCTGATTATGACAAAACATTTTAGTATTTATCTTTATTACTTTATCGTATAAAGAAGTACTCCAATTTTCGTTTAAACTTAGTTATGTGATAATGTATTCGTTGAAGGTAAATTTTAGGATTTTTTTTAAATTTCGGATAACTATTTGTCATTTCAAATTATCGTAGATTTAAATGCGTACTTCATAAGCACATATTGCGTAAAACAACGTATCAGGTGTTATCATTTCACAAAGATCATCTCCAAAACTATCTGAGATCACGAACCCCAAAAACATATCTCCACGTGGTGTGAAATGTGACATTAAACTCACATCGCGACCCACTATCTAGCAAGCATCTCACGTACCACAAAGAAATTCTCTTAAGAATTTTAGACAAAGTCTAGTCGAACATAACCTTTATATCTATAAATATAAAGGTCAACTTTCAATACGTTTTTCGTCAACATTTTATCGTATTCAGTCCACCGTACCCTGTTATTGTTTGAAACAGACTTTATTGTTATGCAGAGTCAGCTACATTCCGGAATATTGAATTCACTACCATTTCTTATTAAGTTATAAGCCCATAATTTAAATTTAAATGCCTTTCTGTCTATTCTATCGTTGTAGCTTCTAAATTGTTATAGAATCGTGATGGAGTTTACTTTAATTATCTATATCAAACGTGATACAGCTTCGAGTAAAATATCAGTGTAATATATTAAATCAACCTTCCAGGGAATTCGTAATTAATTATTCTAAATTAGAATGTGAAATAAACTCATTAGTTATTTCTTAAAAATATCTTTATAATACAAGCATATGCTTCAAGTATTTTATTTATTTATGTTATATAATTTTTAAAATACTTTAATAAAATGGCAACACCGATACGACAATATTTAGTAACATAAAGTTTGTCAGTACAATTTTTTCAAAATGATACAAATGTTTATTACCCCTAACGAATATAAAAAGTTTAATAGATAATGCAAATAAACAATTCTAAGGCTTTTTTAACCAAATATCGATAATGATACTACTTTTGAATCGATTACAACACTCATATTAGTATTATTGCCACACGCCGTCAAAGAATCACTTTTAAATAAAACTAATGTTTATAAATCGCTTTATCGTCCCAAATTAATATAGCCTCGGAATGAGAGCAATTGACCATTATCGGCGTATCTTCGTTATTTATGGCAGCACTTTGAACTGTTGATAGTTAATATTTGCCGCAAAATGCTGGCATGCTTATGCAAGTACACAGCTGTCTGCGTGTCGATGCATTCTGCAATCAAACGTTGCATATGCTTTATTAATCAACGAGAATTGTTCTTCCAGCTTCGAGCGCGTTAGATACAAGTAATATACATCCTAAATGTCCAAGAATAAAGTCTACCAATAAATTTTAACTAAATTCCGCATGTATCACGTGTTGTGTAATAAAAAGAACAAGATACAGTAGTGTAGCCTTCGGTTATATTTCATATATACTTATATCTCCCACGTTTGATTTCATAATAATAATTACGTGGGCTTTGTCCTTAAATTAGGAAAGACACAAGTTAATGATATTTATATTGCGTAACTTTAACAACATTATGTAACGTTACAGTTCAATAGGAAGACTATGGTTGATTTTATTTCAGATCATCTTTGAACAATTCGTAATATTCGTCTATAAACCGATCTTTTGTTCCTGCAGTGAATATTGCAGCAAATAGTAAATTTAAAATAGGAAACAGGCTATCTACTAGACGCCAGATCCATTCTCTGAGTTGAGCAACCTTTTAATCACACTAAAAGCTTTCAGCATTCATTCGAACGTACTTACCTATTTGTGATTGTTTGTTTATTATCAAACAAAGTTTACATTTTGTCGTTACGGTAAGACAAGATCCATAGACAATACTTTATACTTTTGTAATAGATGAAATTGTCAGTGTCATTTTAGTCGCATAGAAATTAGACAAGAATTCTTTTGACTGAGACTTGATCTTTATGAACTTAAGTAGTTCAAAGAATAAAATTCTAATAAAAAAAACAGAAACAAGCGGACATCCCAATGATATAAAAGTGGTCACCTTTGATCAAAGACATTTCTTTAAACATTTCTATGCTCCATTATATAGTTCAACGAAACGGGATAATTCCATTACTAGAAGTGATTGAGTCTTCTGATGGGTAAACTCTATATAAGTCTTTACTCACAAAGAGGACTAAATCACTTCTAGTTATTAAACAATTTTATTTAAGTTATAAAATAGCTCCTTTTTCATAAATCAAATTATCTCTCATAAAATTCAAATAACATTCTTCGGTGTTCGTACTAAAGCTGCTATTAGAAACATGTAAAATTTCATACTTAGTAATATATTCAACACGTGAAAGTCTTAACTAAGACTTCGCAAGTAATATACTAAAGGGCAGATTTCAAAGCGTTGTTCGAGGCTTTTACTTGCTTGCCAGAGAAATGTACATTTTTATTAACCATTGTTCGCGTCTGCAAGACGACTGAACTGTTTGGTACCTACGTAAATGATAGTTTGTACTTTTTTTTTTATGCACTAGTCCATGAGTTAAAACTAAACATAAGACAGACAATGAAACTCAAATAAAGAGTATGTTTTTACAGAGAAATAGAAATGTGATTGAGCTACTAAGTGTTATATTCAGCTTAGACTTTAATAATATGCGATACAAGAATATATCTTTAAGGAACGAATTATTAGTCATTTGCCACCATTAAACGAAGCCACGATTTGAATTTATACAATTTATAGCTCTTATTAATTATACTCGGTATATATATATATCAGTAACGTAAATACATTAGCAACATTAGCAGCCTGTAAATTTCCCACTGCTGGGCTAAGGCCTCCTCTCCCTTTGAGGAGAAGGTTTGTAGCATATTCCACCACGCTGCTCCAATGCGGGTTGGTGGAATACACATGTGGTAGAATTTCGTTGAAATTAGACACATGCAGGTTTCCTCACGATGTTTTCCTTCACCGCCGAGAACGAGATGAATCATAAACACAAATTAAGCACATGAAAATTCAGTGGTGCCTGCCTGGGTTTGAACCCGAAATCATCGGTTAAGATGCACGCGTTCTAACCACTGGGCCATCCATCCATCATCCATTCATAACATGCTTTTTTTTTGGTTTATTAAGAATCGCATATATATATTTATATAATTATTGTATTACGTTTATCGAATATTGTTTCTTTATAACGCTTTTTAATAATAACATTATATAAAATTATCATAAACTAACAAAATAAGAGTAACATTCACCTAAAGCAGTTCTGTCATCTCGGCATCCGTATGATTTTGACAGATATAGTCTCTAGTGCTGTCTCTGTTGTACAATCTCTGTACTATAATTTAGTAGTAATTTAGTATTTTGACAAGACTAAAAATAAAGTTCTCTCTCTTTCTCTCTCTCTCATCTCTAGTATAAGGTAAAAAGGATAAGTTATATATTTCCAAATTAGAACTGTAAAATTAGTTGCGAGATTGTTTTCAATTTATCTTTAAGATGAAATAAAATGTTACGCTTAAAATATATAATACTATGTTTTATAACGTCATCACATAAATATATTTTTAAGTTAATAGCTGTTAAGTTGTAGACTAAGTATATTATTATTATTAAGCCTTCTTTATCTCACTGATAAAACGCACTGATACAAAGACAATAACATTTAAATCCCACACACCGGTCCACCGATTGAACTTAAGTTTAAACATCTCGCTCATTTTTGTTTCCGATAACTTTACTATAGAGTACTTTTATAGCCTAACCCAACTACAGGAGGTGTAAAGACAAATTAACAACTTTGACATTGACATTGGATATTGACATTGGATATCGCGTCAATATTGGTCTAGATAAAAAAAAAACAATGACATTTATTACAGATACCTAATAAAATGGCGGTTTGAATGTAACGAAGTTTGAAATCAAATTAAAGTCGATATAAGCAATCAAATGGAGTAATGGATAAATAACGATATATTTATCAAGAATTGTTTAAAGAACGTAAAATCATGAAATGCAATATTTAAATCTAAGGTACGCTTGACCTTATTCCTTCGACTTTAACAGGGTACTTATATTTAGAAACTTGTTTTTTTAACGGTCAGTTACCCTGATAATTAATAAATAAGACATAAATCAATTATAATAACTAGATTCATTCATAATTAATAACGACCAACATATAATGATAATAACGATGTAAATATAAATATAACCTAGTATCCTTACCGAAGTTATAAATAAATTACGTTTTAATTCATTTAACCTAGGAGGAAAAAAATATTAATTGTAGTATAAAGTAGAGTGCGTTAACCCGCACTTAACCTCTGCGTGTTAATCACTCTGTGCAGGAAATGTCACTTCAGAAGATCGTTAGGGCGCATACATATATATATATGACAGGATTTCTATGCGGTATAGTATTTTAGTCTAGTATAACTAACAGAGTTGAATTTTATTCAAAATTCATTTAAATAAAAAGTGTAATATTAGACGGAAATCTATACACAAAATGGTATTTTTCGCGACCGTCGTATTTTTTCATAAATGACATGGTGACAGCCTTCATGCGGGTTTAATATTACGTTAATGCCGCTTTAATATTATTTATAGGTAAGCGTTTGAAATAAGTACACATCCATATTATTATTTATTCCATTTAAAATATTATACATGACATTTGTTCTAATGTGTGTGTTGTTTTTAATTTATACTGAATAATATATTCAGTTAAAAACGTTTCTAAGATAATAGTGTCACTATATATGATTAAAATTGATTAACTTATTATGGTGTTTGTTGTTTTAACGAAGATTTTTTTTTTTTTTAGTTTTCTTTAAGACATGAGACGTACTTTGAATTAATTAAAAACTGAAGTCATAGTGTCATCTTCATGAATTACGATGGTTGAGTGGTTATAGCTATACTGTTTTGTTTTTAAACTATTGTTTAAAAATTTTGAACCAAATTAAGAAAAGCTCGTCGATCAAAAATTTTAATAAATCATCACGTAATTCCAAAAACAAAATCATTAAAACTTGTTTGCGACTATTTTATAATTATGTCAGAATACCGTACAAAGTTCAAATTATTCAACTTAATGAAAGCAACGCGTCGAGAAGTTTCATACAAATTGGAATTGTTCGAGAACTAAGATTACAAGTTCGGTCGCCATTTACGACACTGCATTCCTTTGACTTTAAGAGTTTAATATTAGAATTTTAAGAAAACAATATCTTTCTAACTTTTTGTCATCTTTGCATATTTAAAGCCAAGACAAAAAAAAACTCCGTTAAAAAAATGATCTGATTTTATTTAATTTATGAATTCACACATTTAATAAGAAAATAATAATGTAATAGAAATAAATAAAGCAGAATTTTTTAGATTTATGTTATCATCATTAATAGACGTAGGTAAAATGTAAATTCTGCGAATTATCGCGTTGTTTTTGTAATTCTTATCAAAAATATAAAATAATTAAAAAAGAAAAAACAATTTAGTTTATGTTAAACCGTCTGACCTATAAAACCTTTTTCAAGATTATGCTTTATAAATATGAGGTCGATGCTTCGGCTTCAAGCATTTCTAGGTGAAGTGGCACTGTACACCCTTTGTGGACGCGACAAGACGTAAGGTTACCTCCACAATCGAGGAACGGCTTATCATATTAAATTATCAGACATTTGTTTTTTTTTTAAATATATTTAATCAAACAAATAATATAAAGATAGAGGTGTGATTAAGTGTTTTTTTTTTCTTATTTATAAATTGTTCCAAACTTTTACCAAACCATACATTATCAACGCGCTTTCCTCCATGGGATAAAAGTATGTACCTTCTGGCTTAAAAATCGATACACCTGGTGCATTATAATTGTATCATCTCCCGCCATCTTAAAATTCTAATGACTTAATATAGCATGTGAGTTGGGGAACGTGAACACAAACATTGGTTAACAGTTTAAAAATGTTAAACAGATAATAAATCATAGAGATAAAAATATATTTGATTATAATCATTTGTCGTTCCATTACACGACCGGTCCGTATCCGTCGTCGGTTATGTTTATATTAGATGTCCATTTGTTTCTATATGCGATGCATCTAAAGTAAGCATTACTGCGTTTCATTTCTCTGTATAAGCAAATTATAATTATCATAGTAATATATGAATTAGTGATTAGGTATAATATTTATATGTGATGACGATATTAAGTGTGCGCGAATCGTTGTTATTTAAATAATATCGTAACTCGATAACCTTGATTATTTTGATTACCGATTTTTAAATTAATTATTTTTAAAGGACCAAATTAATTAACTTTTTTGATAAATACATTATAATTATTGATTATTTGTTTGATAAAAATGTGTTGATTATTTGTTTCATAATTATGAATTTAATAATAAAAGGTAATAATAAGTTACGAGTTTTTCGATTTTATGTACTCTAACAATGAGTGAAAACAAGAAGTACACTCAAGTAATATATAGGGATTTGTAAATAGTTTACAAATTGTATAAAACTCTGTACATCTAAAAAAAATTCAAAATGATCATTATCGTAAGAATTGAACAAAAAATGAAAAGGACACATTCCTAAAATACTTTACTTTTTTGCCAAATCCATGAAGCACATCTTTACCTGTAAACGAAAAAAAAAACATAAATATACATAGAAATTTCATTCTTATAAACGGTAAAACGCTTGGATGCCTCGATTATATTCGCTTGCACTATTTTTCATTGTTGCCACGGGTACAAAGCGTATAATCCACGTGAAATCACTTAGCTTATCAACAAGTAACCAAGGACCGTATTAAGGGCAAAGGGATTAACGGTCAGATTACTCCAACGTTCACATAAAACCATATAAAACTCAATCGATCAACGTGATACGCATGCCTCGTATTGTGTAGAAGTCTTCTACAGACTGTAGGAATGTTTCTTTATAAACTAAATATATTATAACAATAACACAACTTAACATCATATGTTTTTTTTAGTTATATTACTTATTACAAATGTAATAAGAAACATTTTTAAATAATAGTAATGTCCTTTAAGATCAGTACCTAAATTCTTTTGATATTTGAATCATCTGTAACGTTCTTCTGTTATCGACCGCCCGAACTCACCCAGCTGACATCCAGCTGATTTTTTTTTTCTTAAGGTATGCGTAAGCTGGCAAATGAGCCTAACGGTAAGCTATTACGACATAAATATTAACCATTCCTTCCATGTACAATTTTTATTACTATATTAATATATGTTTTCAATAACTATAAAATAACTCTATGCTTATAATAAAATCGGAATTATATCATGCTTTACGAATCAAGAATGAAAATTCAGACATCGATTTTTTTTTTATAAAGAAACTTAGAAAATATTTGTACAAACAGGAAGGGACCCTATTGTCGGTCCCGTGAATAGAAACGGTGTTTATTAGCCCATTGCTAAGTAATTTGAGGATAGCCGAACGTTGAATAATACAACATCGAGGAACCGTGGGTTTATCACAGATTATATCGATTATTATTGAATAAATTTAATTGAACTTTGAAAAAATGTTATTTTGTAAGACGTTGATTTATTTTTGTATACTAGATGAAAACCCGTCTTCGCTCGGATAAGATAAAAAAAAAAACTAAACAAATATTAATATACTAACTACCGTACCCCTGCATGAAATTATTATATGGTAGTGATGGTACACTTTCTGAACGCACCCGTGAACGTCAGACATCGAATCGACTGCCCGTCGAATTGTCATGTCGTTAAATTTCATGCGTTTAATATCAAAATATTTCGATTATACGAATATTGCGGATATAATTATGTTGTCGACTAAAAAATTGTTAATAATTGTGGATAGGTTTCGATCGGGTCTATCGTATACAAAATTAGATTGTTGTACAAGATATAACTTTCATGGCTTCAAATTAGAAACCAATAATTGTGCATAAATCACAATCAAATTAATATAAATAAATGTTTCTATTGAACTTTAAAAGTTTCTTAAAAGGCTGAGAAAGTGCTGGTTACACGTTAATATAATCCCGAGCCGCTATCTTTAGCGTTGCGTTGCGTTCCGGAGGTGTGAAGTAAACAAAGACAGCGTAGCGCGGTCAATATCCCACCGCAAATAGAAGCGTTTGTCATGCCCGTGCTCGCACCGCTCAAAGAGTTGAGTACTGGCTTAAGCTGAGTTAGGAGGAGACTTCATAGCACAATGTGAGGAACTTTCATATAAGCCTATTAATATAGGAGTTGCAGTTCCGTTTTTATATTCATTGATGCTTACTAATAAATTGTCATACGTACTATTTAAATTGTTCAATTGTGTTATGAATGTTACCTAAAATAATGATAGTTTAATAAATAGATTACGATTCACCAATCATAATTTCTTTACTTGCTGTCAAGTCTCAAAGAATACCCATTTAAATATATTTCTTTCGTAATCCTATATTAATTTCACGATAAAAATCTCGATAGTTTAAGTCTTTAATTGTCTATGTTATTAACGTTTTAGTACAAACGATATTTGTAAAGAACGTGTGAAATGTAAATGCACATTTTCATTGAAACGTTCCGCATCCCGCCTCCCTCACCGTCGCCACGTAGACGCAAGCCCTCGACGTCGGCAGGGCTGCAAGTACCCACCCTTCAGAATGCATAAAGAACGACGCATAATGTGGATCACTCGGTGTCTACCAGATCGAAGTGCCAACGATGTCATTTGAAAAATACTTTAAGTTCAGCGTGGTCTATAGATGTAATATAATTTTAACACTGTCTGCATTTCATTGCATAACACAAACAAATTATTGGTATGTTTACTACGGTCTTTGTGCTGAAAATTTTTTATCAGCCTTAGAAAGAGCAGGACAGAACCATGTTGTTCAAAAAAATACACATACAAACATATTTACACACAAATATTTATATAAATACGCGTATAGTATTAGTGTGCTGCATGTGTAAAATTACGGATAATAATTTGAAATTAAATATTGTGAGATCGTTGGTTTGGCTTTCTTGCACACAGCGGGCTTTCTTTCAGTCGAATGAATTGATGTACTATTTGCATACTTTATGGACCTGAGTGTGACAAGACATACATTCCGTGCCAAAAAAATACCTTAATACAATGTCACACGCGGGTAATATTTCCCTACTTAACTAATACCTACGTGATAAATCGTAAAACCTACGATACAATTGTTTATATCTTTTGATTAAGATCCACTTGTTTTATCCACTGGACTAGTGCGGCATTAAACAAAGTTAATTACAATTAATTCCTCGATTCTACGTAATTCGTCAGCTATTTGTTTGGCGGCGTGTTTCAGGTCTATCTAATCTGCATCTCGTCGCAGACGTCGGTACATTGTTATGTCACGGCAAACAATGCCGAGGCGGCCCTAGTGTAGGACTAATACCTTAACGCTCTGAACAACACGTGGACTCTTTATATGTGGCAATTTTGAAGTTACGAAATGATAAGGAATTTACTTCGTGACAAATAGGTAATCGGGCTGTAGTCATTACCGTCTTTACCATACGTCTTTACACGGGGTACGTGCCCAGGGCCCCCATACAGAGGGGGCCCCGAAGAACCAACAATTCCTTTCAGTTTGAGCACACAGTTGCTTACTTACATACTTTCGAAATTGCCATATTTGTAAGAAATAACTAACATCGAAAAGCTAGTGACGATATTCGATACTTAGATTCGATCATTAGATAAATAGTTTCATTGTTATTTAGTTAAATATTTTGCTAAATATTTAATTTTAGTAAATATCTAGCAAAAGGGCCCCAAATTCAAGTGTGCCCAAGCATAGCTTGAGACGGCTATGACCGTAGCCAAGAATGTCTTGGGAGAAAAAAAACCCATTGACGTAATATTGATCTGGACCTGCAGCCATGCTATTAATGTAATTCTTTTTCTACATCATATACAAAAATTAAAGAAGATAGAAGAATCATAGTCACTGCTACTTTGGTAATACCGCATACACGAAGACATTTCATATTACTTCCTTTGTCTATGTGTACACCGACAAAGGAATTTTTCACATATTTAACAATGAATACGTAATTAAATTCCAATTGAATAAAAACTCATTCAAATTACTCGCTTCGATGAAAACATTACAAAATTCTATTTATTGTTTTAGAACACCATTGACCCGGACACACGGCCAGCTGATCAAAGAGGGAGCGATTTGTTTCAATGCATTCCTTAATTGAAATAGTCGTAATCAAAGTCGGTTTGTGTAAATTGTAAGCCCTCGCGGTATCAACTGTACTAATAAAATAAAACACTTGATCAAACCGAAATGTCACGTTTTTGTATAACGAAAAATGTATCTTCTAGAAATGCTTCTTAATATAAATCGAATATAAATCTATGTAGATACTTATTTTTAAAGTTATCATTGTTATTATGACAGTTTTTTTTTTTTTTATTAACAAAAGTATAATTTTCGGTATTACTAGAATAGTTGTTTTTTTTTAAAATAATTTTATTGATGCATAAGGTTTGTTGGAAATTATGTCATTGCAAATAAAATATTTTTATGTGCAAATTAATAATTTTTAAAACAATTATTATTTTATACAAACAAGACCGGATGAATGTTGAATTTACAATTTCTCTGTATAAAAAAACCAAGCCCTCCTATATTTACTAAATACTATATTTATTTAATAAATATTTGACCAAGTATCCTTGGTTGCAACAAACCAATAATTGAAAATAAATCGTACGTACTTAAATTTTGGATACCTCTACTTGCTAAATTCGCTATCAACGAACTTTTATGTTTTATTAAATAAAATCCTTAAATTGAATTACTTTATTTTTTATTGCTTTAAGTTAAGAACTCTCTTGCGTTCGATTTAATTTGTAAAACAGTATTACATTGAAGAAACATATTTTAAAAATCACGTAGTCAAATAACAATAAAATTTCTCATTAACATATTATTCATTCAACAGGTCAGATCTGAGACATACAATTACAATACATTAAAACCAAATACGAATTGCGGCAACTAACGAACGTCACAGTGTTGCAAATTGAAAAATAAAATAAACATTAATTTTAGAACCAAATAAAAATTCAACGAGCGGTCGAAGCGGCGCCACTGGACGCGATAATAAATCAGAATAAGTCTGCCCTTGGTTTGACTAATAAATCAGTCTTCCACATGATATTCAGAACATGGTTTGCCGTTTGATTAAAGTCGAAAATAGATTTGAAATGAGAAAGAGATGGCGAACCGAACGTGTCAAATAATGAGGTATTGGTGAATCAGCCCTACCTGTTATGGAACTTCGTAACCGTGAAAAGAAAGGAAAAAAACTTTTGCTGCGTCCTTAATAAAAATATTTTTCTAATTTTAAATAACAACATCTTATTGTTATTTAAAATTATATTCCGATTAACATTATATAAAATTTACTTTTTAAGAAATGATGCTAATCTCTAAATGTAAATCTAATAAATGTTTTTTATTTAAATAAAAATATGTAATTTTTTTTTATTTTTTATATTTATGAAAATAATGTAGATACATAACATAACATATGAGATATTCCATGTACAAAGTTTGATATTTCAGTTCTAGAATTTATTATAGAGTTATCGGAGGTCAAACGGGCCGCAAAACGAATGGTAATTGTAAAAACCGGTTTAATAAAACACTCATGACAATAATAAAATCTTTTGTAAATTTTATAGAAATATCGTTTTTAATTATCATAATAAATATAATATAATATCTTAATGCAGCCTCGCACACCATATTATTTTAATATTTTTTGAGCAAGTCATTTAAATTATATTATCTATATTTTAAATATAATACACGACATAAACTTTTCAATTACAAGTTTAATTATTAACCACGAATCAAATGGTCGTAAATAGCTAACAGTTATCATATAAAAAAAAATAATATACCTAATAACAGTAATAACATAACATATGTGCCTCTGTAGTAATAAATTGTTTTATTATACCTGATGTATGTTCTGCGGTCTTCGGCTATATTTGTTAGTAGTGACTTGTGAGTTGTGAGTTTTGGTGTGTCTTGAAATATATTAATTATCTTCGTTATTTTTGTTTAAAACAATCGCACGGTTTATTCAACAGTATCCATTTCACTATACTAAACATTTTGAAGTTATTTGCATATGCAATTTGAGTCACACCGGCATTGAAACAAATTCTAGCATTGTGTAATTTTGAGTCACGTTTCAATCACGTATTGGTTGCCTAGTGAATAAGTTCAAATGTACGACTGCTTCGTTGGTTAAGTGGACTTGTGGAACTAACACCCAGGGTTCAAACCCGGGTTCTCTCTAGAAAAAGATATTTCTATATTGTACATCCTGTGCTTTGGAAAAGAGTAAAGCCGGCCCTGCGCCTGAACTCTTTCCGATCGTTTTTGTCGTCTCACCGGATTATGGCAGTGAGCGCCTAGTTTGCGCAGACATTTGCGCGCTGTGGAGTTGGCTATGCCGTAGACTAAGTCGGTCAGGTCATCATCAAGATAACCAAGTGTAATTAATAATTGAATAGGTTAAGGCATGTAGAACTAATTCTACCTTAAAACAAGTACACAAAAAAAATATATAAAAAGCTACGCTACTATAAATTATTTTAGGCTGCATTATATAGATGACATCGTATGACGTTATTACCATTAAAATTGTATGTAATTACCGTTTGTAGCGATTGTCACAGATAATAATTATGAGAAAATCGTTGCAATTAATTTATAATTACAAGTGATACAAGAGCCACCAAGCTCATCAATATCTAGAATGTACAAAATTGAATTACAAATTAGGCAATAAAAATTTTACGACTATTTAAATTATCATAATTCGACAAAGCTTGTGTTAAAGTCAAATAAAACTAAAGAATACCCATTTTGATTTTTATTAGATGCTCCTTTGTTGTATACGTGATTTAATTATGAAATCACTTAAAATAAAACATCAAAATACAACATATCTATATCTGTGACCATATTTTTTCCAAAACGATAGTGACGAAACATTCTAACAAAGAGATATTACTATAGAGGGGATTTACACTGCCACAGGAACTAAAGTTGTCTCTTGTGTCTTCAACAACATTGGCTCACTTAAACATTTAAACTGACACACACTAGAATAACATAAAACATTACTAAATAAATCAATAAATATAATATAACACTTATCTGAATATTTCTTTAATAAAAATATATATTTTTCACGGCCCCTTAAACCCTCCTAGAAGTGTTACAATAAAATCGTGTTAAACATACAGATACCTCATCGTATTTCGACGCTTCGTTGCGCAGCTGTTCTGTTTTTATCGCGGAATTACTTACACTAATGCGCACGGCATTAGCTTGCTTGTAAACAGCCTCGCTAATAATAAGTTTTCAAGTGCCTACCGTGAAAATTACTGAGAAACTAATAGCTACTTTATCGACTTTTATCGTTAAGGATTATTAAACGACTACACTATCCGAGGAAACTAGAATATTATTATACAATATACACTTAGCTTAAGTATTTTTTGCATTAGTGCAATATAAGGATTTTATTCATATCAATCAATCAGTCATAATAAATATAATATTGTGGTCAAGATGTCCCAGTAGATAGAGCTAGTAGTACCACTGAGTTTTTATGTGTGTATTTAATTTCTGTTTAAAATATGGAAAACATTGGGAGGAAAGGTCTCGCGTGAACACCGGCACTTGTTTTCCCTAACCTTTTTCTTGCACAGCATTTACGAATTGCTAACTATTATATAGATTAACACTAAAAGTATAGTATTTTCAAACCTTAGTTATTATGATGTAAAATAGTGTTTACTAACGATAGAATAAAATACTTCAAGCGGCATTTTTGATCCTACTATAAACTATTTTATAGAAAGTTTA
Source organism: Vanessa atalanta (assembly GCF_905147765.1). Taxonomy (NCBI): domain Eukaryota; kingdom Metazoa; phylum Arthropoda; class Insecta; order Lepidoptera; family Nymphalidae; genus Vanessa; species Vanessa atalanta. Next base: position 2,621,553 of record NC_061872.1, on the reverse strand, counting down.
TCTTAAAAGGTAATTCAGCCTAAGCACTTTGGCTGAATGACTTTTACGTAGTCATTTTTCAACATACATATACGTGGGCTATACATATATCCGCTCTGGGATGTTGACGGCTGGCATGTTTGTGAAGATACTCAAGCATTCTGTTTACAATCAGTCTTCGCTGAAGTTTGCTCGATTTACGAGAAGCATTATAATGGAAACAAACGATGAGCCATCATTCTTGGATATACAAAATTTAGTGTGCTGCTCATTTCCTTGTTTGAGGCAAACCACATTATGAATGCAATTTGAATCCATTCATTAGAACTGAGAGTGATGATAGTTTATCAGAAGGAAAACCTATGTAAACAGTCATTACAAGTAACGAGTAATTACTTAGTTATAGACGAATAATTAAGACTTAACCGCATTTTTATTTTGTAGTCTTATTTATTGTTTATTTTAGATTACATGATTAATTTATTAACATTAATTAAATCAAACAATGAACCCATCGCCAATGGATATACAAAATTGAGCTCATTTCCCCGTTTGGGGTAAACTATTAAATCATAAAAGTCATGGGAATTAATTTTTAATCACCAATAATAATAACTCGTTCGTCCATCCTATTCCCTCGTGCGCCTACTTCCCGTATGGGCAAAGCTTATATCACTGAGGGTGTGTACTGTATACCCCATTGCATCTAAAAAAGTATTCTTTGGGGTCCAAAAAGTATTATCTCTAACGTCACAGAGTAAAGGAATTGCGGTCTGATGCTCCATTGTAATATATTAATAATAAAAGCGAAAGTTTTTTTATTTCATTCCTCACGCTCCAAAGACTAAACACATTTTAATGAAGTATACAGTAAGTTAATTATGTAAATAAGAAAATTGTGTACAGGACATGAGCACTTTTTCATTAATGTTTAATTCATTAATTTATTATAACGAGGGCAATTACAGAGTATAACAATAAAATATCCTTTAGCTTTTAATTCTTATCTTCAATGGAATATGTCAAATGTCAATACTATTTAGGTGTTGCTACATTGCAAAAAAAATATATCGCTGGAAAACGATTCGCTTGATTCCATTGCGTCGAAAGAGTATAGATAAAGATAAAAGCACTGTTTCACGGGCAACTGATAACTGTTGAGTGATCGTAGATGTAATATAGATATGCGAGTGTTTAATGTAACAAGTGGGAGTTCCAAAGCGATGTCAGGGTTTCAGCACCGGCAGTGTGAAAATAGAACGGCAACTAGGTCGTTTAGCTCTCAATTGCGTATCTGTGCATCTGTGCTTGTGGTATTGCCAAAAATTATAAAAATTACATATTTTTATGTATGCATATTTATAGACATTAATCATTAAAATATTTTCACGCATTAAAAAAAAACTTTCTTATAATTAATTTGTCAGAAAATTAACTAGACTACAGCCTCAACTGGGCGGGGTAAATCTTTTAAAAATAAATATAACATAAGTGATTTTTATAGTGTTATATGTACTTGAATGAATAAATCCCACAATTATGTTGTGGGATTTATTCATAAAAAAGTACTAATATTTTTATTATTTTTTAATAAAAGTAATAGCCTATTTTTATTTCATTTTTTACTCTTTACCGACATTTTTTTGTTGTTGTTGTTGTGTTTTAAAACAATTATCGAACAGTCATTGTTGTTATTCATATTGGCAATTTCTTTTTGATCGGATTTGTACTGTGATGTTGTATAAAAAACTTCCCCCATCGAGAACACAGACCAAACATTTTTTTCTAATTCCAATAACTGATGCAGCTGCGTTTATTTATACTTTATCTTCAACTCGTTCGGCCTCAGGCTACGGGTACGTTTAATATCCACGTTAATTGACGCGGAACCCGCATTCCTTGAGATGAAATCTTTAGGATGTCCCTCGAGTAAACGAAGGGAGATTTAGAAATAATCAAATAAATCGCATAACAAATGACGACCGAATAATATTAGTCATTTATAATTGTAATGATTTGGAAAACTTTTGTGCGAATTATTTTATTTTTACTTTATAAGGTAATTAATTTGTGTATTGTTATATTTATGACAGATTGATGTTAATTGAATTAAAAAAATAGTTTATATCCGTGAAAATGTGTAACGTATTGATTTTTATTTGTCTGTGGTAGAAGCTAGTAATATTATCTAATTGTCACTGACAATTAAACTGCTTCTGTCATAATGTCAACTGTCAGACCTAATCAGTTTATTTCGTCTATAAATTTACCAGACATTCTTAAATACAAATTTTATTATTTTGCTAATCTAATCTTTACTGACAGTGGCGGTATGTTGTGCCTCCATTTGGCAAACAGACTTAATCGTAATCTTTAAAGTTAAGACAAAAATTTCAAAAATAGCATAATATTCACAGTGTTTTATTTTTTAAAAACATAAACATTTCTAAAAAAGAACAAAAATTTATAAATCTTAACTTAGCTTTGGCTATGAACACTAATGGAATAATTGTTCAATATGTTATAAACGACTTTAAAGAAAATTCTTTGTTCATTTGGTCTCACGTTAGATAATCGATTTCCGTAGATATTCTATATAGTATTAAAAATATTACCTCCTACAAATTCCAGAGGATTTAAATACTAAGTACATACAGTAATTAATTATGTGGGCGTATTTATCTGAATTTTGAATGGCCATTGGTTATAAGTCAACATAAAAAAATAATTTTTGAAATCTAAAGCAATACCAACTTGACAACTATAAGTCGCTCCAATAACCAATCTAGGAGTCATTTCTACTTACGAAGTAATGAGATTTTGTAAATATTTTAGTATTTTGTTGTCGGTTTCGGTTAAAATATTTCCGAATTAATTTAGATTCAATGCTACAGTAGAATTCTTTTTTATCCTTGTTTATGGAATGAGCTTCGAATAATATGCGGTTAGGAAAATTATTAAACAGTTATGGTTAAATAACAACCATGACAATCATTGTATATACGAGAGACAATACCAACTTATTACACCAAGTTTCCGTCTCCACAAAGTCAATACATCCTTCCTGGAGCAAGGTACTCGAACATTTGATAAATATAATATATAATAAAACTCCGCATATAATTTAACTTAAAGAATATAGATTACTTATATTAAAATTTAAAACAGAATGGATTGAAATTTTTATTAATGGCGTTAATCGCGCATAAGCCGCTTTACGTTCGTGATCTGCAAAACTTGGGAGGCATATTAATCTATAAAATATATAAATTATAAAAAAGCGTGTTAAGTTTTTTTTTCAGGCAAGATTTATAAATTTCGAACGGGTGGTAGCTTCACATTGAAATTATCTTTTGAATTAACTAAAATAACGTTTGGACAAATCGAAAGTTTTTTTAAAAAGATCGCTTACATATTTAATTACATACATCCGGGGCAAACAGTTAACATTCCTTTTTTGAATTGGTCGAAAAGCTGACCGGTGTATCGTCAGTCATGTTCTCGGTTGTCCGAAACTGCATTACACGAGTAACGCCATTTATGACTAATAGATTGCGACGACAAAAAACTTACAATCTAACAAAAGTGTCGTAATTCCACACCGTTATAAGTTTCATTGCGAATAATTGCAGTGGAAATACAACATTGAAACATACACGGTAAAGTTTAAAATAGTCTGTTTATAGGATACTTGCGGAGGCGGCCGGCGCTTTTGACTGAGCGAGATAACATCTACATTGAGCAGGTAGGCTTTTATTACAGCCCCTTAGTCCCTAACCACGATTTTTAGTGTTACATATCACACGGGTTCACATGAGATTTACAATTATACGATTATGATTAAGAAGTTAATAAACCTCAAAACAAGAGTTTCGGATACGAAAGATTTCGGTTTTAATAATAAATACATTTTGGTTTTTATTAATATAATATTATATTATTTTTTATTCAACCATATTGTCTGATAGTTCTTAAATACGTCACTAACGTGTCCTTTTCAAATATTTAGTGTACTATTATCATTTATTAAGAAAATAATATTTTGAAGTTCTATCTTACAACTCAAATAAAATGCTATACATATACATAAGAATTTATTCAATGTATAGAAGATATACATAACACCACTACACATACACTAATACATGCACATTAATCGTCAAATTTATATCATAGCTATTGTAATTTGTAACAGACCTTTATTATCTAAGTTTAATAATTTCAAGTAAAGTCGCGAATAGAAGCAAGTCTAGCACGTAAACAAATACGGTTCCTTTGTCTTAATATAAAAAAAAAACATGTCGATGTGAAATCGACTAATTGTTTTTTAATTAGCGCATATCATGACATCGATCAAAGTACATTGAATGCTTGTAATTGTTTAGGAATTATTCATTATTTTTTATACGTGTAAAATGACGCTTTGATGCAAAATTGATACAAATTGACTTTTAATATTAACATCATTTTTCATATAATAATGAACCGTATTCTCTACATGATACAGGTCATAAAAATACACAATGTAATTTAAAATTGAGAAATGTGAACCTTATAACGAGGGTAATAAGGGTCTTGGTGAGGCTTTGTCGGGCGCCTATTAATAAATAAACAAACACCGCTCGCAACTAGGATGCTTTGCCAGAGATCCGGAAACAAAACAGTACGACCGCGGCAAATATTTGTCTTGTGAAGACAAACAGTGCGGAGACAGTATAAAGGACCCTTAGCAGTCAGGTACGGCAACAAAGTGAAACTGCTCATTAACTGTTATACAAAGATCTGCATAAGATATACTAATATATGTATTTTTTAGTGTATATTTTCTTTTAACTGCAAGAACAACGATTTTGTTAAGTCAGTCGCACTATAAATCCTTTATAAAATTATATCCTGGATTTAGAAACATTTTAGAAAGCGTCAATTTTATTGTGACACACAGCCTTTACATTCCATAAGAAATGTAAATATAATAAATAAGGGCATTAGATATTATGACGATATAACGAAAATTGGTTATGCTAACACATTAATTAGTACAGCAAATATACAAATACGATAAGGATTTCTATCTGAATATTTACACTAAGTGTAAGTAGGTACCTATATGGACAGGTGTATAAATAAATGAGAACTTTAAACGGCTTATAAAAGGCGAGGTTCAATGTTCGTGATCTGGAACCAGATCGAATGGAGGTCCAAGGTTTTCAATCATGCCGGCCAAGCGCCGGCGAGATGAACTGCATTCCACCACAGTCTTTGTCATGTTAACCAAATAAGTGGTTCATTATTATGTTATTTTAACAAACCATAGCGCAACCGTTTACGTCGTCCATTAAGTGCCCCTTTTTGTCATCAACACGAATACCACATACCACAATTAACATAGTAAAAGATTCAAATCCTGTACCCAGGACTACTGAAAAAGGTTACGAGCCGAGTTGAGCTGGTCGGTCGGACGACAAAAAAACGTATTAATTATTTATCACATGCTTCGTACCAAGGAAAACAACGTGAGGTTGTTAGCATAATGCAAATGAATAAATTCGTGCGCAAATTCGGTGTTATTATACTAAAGGTACGAGTAGGTAAGAGCTGCTGTCTGTGCCTCAGTACTCTTCGAATTTATGAGTTTTAATACTTATATATATATATATTTGCCATGGAATAATACTTACATATTTCTTACTATAGATATATATATATATACATAGTTTGAAAATAAACTAACTATTTACTTCAGATCCGATTGTTTTTGAACTACAATTGTATATTTATGTTTTGTATTTAAAAAAAAATAATCAAGAACAAAGAGTAGCCGACATTCTTGAACGTTTGCAGAAAGTTTTGTAACATTTTAAAACACATTCTCAAACTAGACCAGTGTATCGAGTACTCCTCAGACCCTTATGTAGAGAGACTTTTGTCGTACATTTGGCACACACTGACTACTCAACACACGATGCACACTGAAGTAAATACAGCTGTTGGTCTTCCTAACGCATGCAATGTAATCGATTCATTGATGTTCAATTTATTGATTTGTATTTATAAATATTTACGTCGCGTATTATTGCGTCTAGAATAAATCATGCTTCGTTTCTGAAAACGGCAAATTTTAATCTTCACTTACTGCACTTTCTACTCGTAAACGCAAGACAAGCAAAGGTCGAAGATCTCTAATTTTTGCACGTGGTAACATTAAATCAGTAATATCCCTAAATATATATGTAAAATTCTAGATATATCTTTAGTGTTGTAATAATTAATAACAATGTAACAAACTGCAGCTTTAGTAAAATCAATTTGTGATAAAAAGCGAGAGATGTCGATTCTGGTCCTTTGTGCCGTTCGACGACTTTTTTGTACGTCCGAGTCGCCCACTCGAGTTTTTGGAATTCCTACTGTCCCCCACCACGGGCGCGCACCGCCGGGGGTCCACGTTCATTCATAACGCCGCGTGATGTCTATCTCTTGACACCCTACTAGCATTTGTTTCGACTAGCCTGACTTCACTTCACAGCTAACCCCTAATTGACGATATGTGACCAAAATACGTCATTAATATAACAAAATATCAAACATATATTTCCTTTCGTCAGTTAAAAAAACAGTATACATATATATAAAATATAAGCACTTTACATATCTCAAACTGCTAGGTCTCTAGCGGCACAGATAAAATATTATATTATTTGTCATTGTTTTGTTACTCTGTGTGTATTTTAGAAAATAGAATCTCACATGCGTTGAACGGAAACGTTTAAGAAAACAAAACGCCGTATTGTTTAGAAACATTATTGTACATTTTAAAGAAATAAACCACCTACGTTGTCAGTGGTCACCATTAAAACATCATTTTAGTTTAAAATACGAAGGACAATTACTGCAACTGCCATATGGCATCCATACATCAAAAGATTAACGGTGTATGCTTGTTTAACTTTTGCGATAAATCTTATGAATGTTGTATTATTTTAATATAACTCTTCAACGTGCTGCTTTCTGTTATAGATATTAGACATAAGACCTTTTCCGTGGAGAAAATAATCGTTAAGAGATACAATTTTCAAAACGTAATAACTCACTGTAATAATCATATACATATCAATAGGTTGGAATTAACAAACTTGAATTGATCGCTTTTTTCCCGATTTAATATACGTAACTGATTTATTCCAAGAAATGAAATAGATAAAAAGAGAGATAATAATAAAGAGGAATAAGTTAAGGATATGTGTCCAAAGTCATACCAAGATGCGGTAATGCAGCTCGTGGCGTATAAAATTGAACAAATGCAAACAGGCGTGATAGTAAACATTTTCATGCGATTCGCAACAGTCATTAAAGCAATGCGCGGTGGCGTTATGGTCCGGCGAGGTGATCGTCCGGCTCTCACGGCATAATAATTACGGGGCGCACCGCTCAGTCGCAGTTTGTACTTTATAATCCGGCTCTTAGTGACCGTTTACATTGCACCATTTCAACATCCTTAAATATTTTCGAGAACAAACATGTTTTTTACAAATTTAATCGAATAGTTTTTATCTTCTTTTTATTTTATTTATATTTTTTTAGCAAATTTAAAGTCTCCATACTGTCAAATTGTTAAAAAAAGAATAAAAAGACTAGTTTTATAAGACAAAAATAAAAACAGTACCTAAATACGATTTAATAAAGCTTTTTTCCTAAATTAATATTACGACTCGTAAAAGAGTTTTTTTTTAAATTGATGAGTTACATTATGTTCAAGTTTAATTCATCGTTAAAAAAATATCCACAATTTTTTTTTAAATGTTGTTAATTTTAATAGATCTTAACACTTAGCCGAATTCATGTAAGGTACACGATTTTCATAAAGACAATGCAATTCGAACTGAACAAGCATTCGGTTACCGTCTGCCGCTTTGTTATAATGAAAACGGGCTTTACTGCCCTCCGCCTCGCCCGCCGGACCGCATTCCACTCCCATGCGACCGCGTCCTGACTCCAGGACTCACCAAAATGTCTACTTTTTATTATACCGCCGTAACGGGCTACCCTTTTAATATCGAGACCTAATTACAATTCGCCAATCGAAAATCAAATATCACCCTAATCTTTAACTTCCAAGACGATAATTACGATTGATACAAACATGATATTTTCCGATTCCTCTCGGTGGAATCCATGTTCCGGAATCGCAATTTGATAATTTCTAAGATTAATTTTAAACTACCACCGGCTTACTGGCTTGGCTGACTGGGCTGGATACTTGTGCTATATGTTTAACAATTACTAATATATATTTTGTACGATTAAAGTCTGTCAATATGGTCTTTTATTTTAATCAAGATGTTGTCAGTTGAGTGTGGCAATTCATTTTTAATCTTCCTTCTCTTGGATACTCATTCGAGCTGTAAATTGTAATTTGATCTTTTATTAACAATGTCGTCAAAAATGTCGATTAATACTTATAAATTAACTTAACATAATCTTAAACCTTAAATCCTTGCCAAAACTATAAAATAAAATACTTGAAATACCCGAATATTAAAAACAATGTGTAAGATTATTTTGAAATTGTTTTGTACTATTTCTATTGAATCGATGTTTACTGAACAAACGTTTAAAATTCAAAATAGAATTTTAAAAAAAACAGCGATAAATCTAAGTAGAACAAATAAAAACAAGGTGTCGAACAAGTTAGTGACGATCGCGTCAAAGATGTTAGTCACGACAGTCGATTCACACGATTGTTGCCTATTCCATTAACTAAATCAGACGATGACGAATCGAGCAGTAAATCGAGATTATAATCATTACGAGCTCGCGGGCTCGCATTCTTACTAAAGAATCCGTGAAGCGATGGAATGCACAGAATCGATTCGAACTCGTTTTGTTTTCGCCACGTCATAACTCGCCCTCGACCCCTGGCTGGCTGTCTGCTTGATCACAACATTTTATCTGACTATCATATTTGCTAATCAAAGATTACCACCTTAGTATTTTTTTCAAATCACCAAAAAAAATTAGAAATGAAAACGAAAACCTTAAACTTTTAACTCTTAATACTTATAAACTTCGACATGGTAAATTTATATCATTATTTAACATTATCTATGGTCATAGGTCACAGGTCCACCTAAGGTGGACAATTTGTCGTCTTTCGCAAAAAAAAAAAAAAAACGCGTCATTACTTCTAAATAACGTGTTTTTTGTGATTTTCAAAAAAATCGATTATTATTATTATATATTTATTATTTCGAAATATAATATGTGAAGCTTTGTTAAAAAGATAAGCTTTTATTTATTATTAAAATAACACATTTTAAACAAATAATTTATTTAAATTAGCTAGCTATGAATTAAAAAAAAAATCTTATGATTTTCTCATAAAATAAAAAACAGTAATTATTTTCTGATTGTTCGTTTTATTTTAAGATTGTTCTTGTTTTATTATACACTAACCGGTATTAATAAATATGAAGAATATTTTTTGTTACTAAGTATTTTTTACAAAAATAATAAACTATTTGTTGAAATGTACCTCTGGAAATCTTTGATTATAGCTTGACGTTCGGTGACACATTCACAGAATGCTAATATATTGTTTTATAAATATCGTTGCACGAATGAGAATGAATAGTTATTGAGTTATTACAATGTAATCGATATATTTGTACAGGACACTGACTCCTTACATAGTCGTTTCTTCAATGAAAACAATTTCAATAAATGTTATTTTGATTTGAGACCATTAGAACAACGTATTTATACAGTCAAATTTCAAAGTTGAATTTGTGTGCATCGTTAATGTAATTTTTGAGAAACGTGCCTGACGCAAAAATATTCGCTTATTTTTTTTTAATAATATCGTAATGAGATCTGGGTATAGTAAGTTTTTGCCCTCTTTTAATAATTAATATAAAGAATCGATAAATTAATATTCTAATTAATATATTGGAATTAGTATATTCTTACCAATTAGCACTTAAATATTTTTAATTATCTTAACATCTTAATAATGCATTAGCAAGTTTGCATAAATGGAAGGCGGTACGGACAAAAGAGGTTGTTTTTACCGTCTAGACCGGTCTCCGGACAGGTTGCCACCTGCACGCCGAGGTATGTCCGTCGAGCTGGTCCTCGCGATTAATCAGAGATTTTTAATCGTTGTAATTCAACTGCTACACCTGGATCCTTTACTACTCTATAATCTAGTGCGTATAAAGACGAACGAGACACAACATTTATTAAATTTGTTTTTATAAAACACGTTGAATTATTTAAATTGTACAAAGTTATGCCGTCTGCAGTACCTATAGAAAAAATGTAGTAACGTCTTGAGTTAATATATTGTGAAGTTTATTATCCTAATTAAAGAATATTCGTCATAAAATTATCTAAACGGTCTTGGTATTATAATTTATTAAAAAAAATATGATAAATATGGTATTTATCTCTCTTCAATAAACATTAAACGTCAACTTAAATATATCATTAAAAGAAAAGCAATTTATATGACTTATTACTTTTTACTAACGATTGCAAGTGTTAAAGAGCATTACTACAATCAATCACAATTCAAAACAACTATTTCAATTATAGAGGACGTGGAAAACACTATTTTTATATTTCCCCTCAAGCCACAGGATATGTGTAGTTGTGAAGTATAAACCACGTGGAACGTTGACAAAACAATTTCGTGCATGAAGGTTTGCGTCAGAGTCGACCTCGCCTGGATACTAGCCGATGTTAACGATCAATAATATTTTAAACGTATGTACCCATAAGATTGATGCGTTGTGTAGAATCTATTTTCAATGCATCAGACTTAATACAAATAACGATGATGGCTAATGTATATAAAAAAAAATCTCAGCTTTAGTTAAATTACCTACGTAGTCACAAAATAGAGTTCAAAATAATACGTAGTAGTATGCACATATTTTTAATTTAAAATGTCAAGTGATGTTAAGCTGAATTGTTGCCAGCACAAAAAAATCGCTCGTCTTCGTATTCGGCATCCTGTTTCCCGAGATATTCAAAAGCCTAATTACAAAATAAGAGGTTACGGGGGTACGGCACAAAGGGTCCGATGAAGCCTGTCACTGATGAAGTTCCATTCAGATAACTTGATTGAAAGGGTTCATGTGAAAAGCAGAATAATAGCTTGTATACCCTAATAATAGCATTTCATATTGACGCAGGTATTTGCTAATTTGTGCGAACATTCCATTCTAAACAATATTCTTTTCCTTTACGAATAAAAATTCTCTACAAAAAAATGTAAAACTTCTTACATATGCAACGCCTTAATAAAATCATTCATTGATTCGACGGAAGACTTTCAAATTTTCCAAGGAAGCGAAACTTTGTATAACTGAATGCATTACAAACCCTGCTTTTCCGGTAGGATGTTAAGTGATAAATTAGTAATCACTTGGTAACTAATCAATGATGGCGGGTCATCGAACTATCGAATGTTTACCGAACGTTTTGTCGGCTTGTCAACCAGTTCTCCCACTACACAATTTGTATGACATACCAATTATTTGTGGTATGAGAGTACGATCCTGTATTCTAGAAAATAAATTGGAGTGAAATTAGTAGAAATTCTTATAACTTCCTTAACAGTACCTTAACCTAAGGTTAAGGTAGTTCTGAAACAAATGTGTACAAGTCTAAAATTAAAAAAAATAATTATTAATTAAGTTTTTTTTAAGAAGGTACCTGTGAAACATTCGGAAAGGTGTGAAAATATTTTTTTGATATTGAATTGATAAGTAAAATTTTAGATTATTTTTTAATCCAGACTGCTTACCCAAAGTGGACGTACGTTATCTTTGAAATGTTATTCCTGTGACAGACGTGATAGATAGGTTAGTTTAGAAAGTATCTAAACAGGATACACACCTAATGATAACGAATCATCCATATAACTATTGAGACGTGAATAACTTAAGTACATATTTCTAGGTAGTCAAATATAAATTTCACAAGGAATCTTGAGACACGATTTCACTACCAAAAATGGCAGTGCATTTAAAATTATATGAGCGTATCCAACGATAAAACATTGTTTTATTGTCAGCGTATAATTAATTTACACTTTAATAATAATAGTAAATTTTAAGAAGAATTTTTGTTTATGAACTTTAGCATCCTGAATGAAAATTGAATGCTTATAGTTTGGTAATGTATTATGAACTTATGAGGTTTTTTTTTCGAGACGTTTAAATCAAAGTTTTGTATTGAATACTAATGTGAATTCTTGTTTTCTTATAACAAATGAAAAAAAATCAAATATTTTGTTAATAATAATAAAATGAGGTAAATTTTAGAACAATATATCTTCCATTTTGAAGACTGATGATTAAAGGAATTTTATGTTATTTTAATATAACTAATAGGAATATTATAATATAAAACTACTTATTGGTTGACGTACTTAGTGCAGTCATGAATTTAAATCAAATCAGTGAGTCATTAGATCCTTTTCCGGTGGTCTAACGACTCTTCCATTCAAATTATGAGACTTGCAAAATATATTGAATTGTTGGCCAGAACATTGCTCACACACACAAATGCCGGTAGTTGGCGCGACAAGTCACCCGTTAGAAGCACCGGCAATCGAGTATTGCATGCTAAATGAGCAAAAGTATGCAAAGTACTCAAGCTTGATACAACGCGCCACGACGGTGCCAGAACTATCAGACGTTATTGCCTTATTTGGAAACGTGGCATCTACTTCGATCTTAAACAGTGGGTTATCTTTGTAGAATGAACTGGTATCGACGAGATATCGACCTTCGTTAATTACGAATGGCGACAGGTAAATACAAGTATATTTGCGTATAAATTGCATAAGTGGCTTGTATAATTAAAAACTTGCATTCCTTTGAACTATTGATCAATAATCTTCCAATTGATTATAAACAAATATTAAATTGAAACATAAATAAATAAGGGTTATTAAATGGAAATTGATATTATACGCCATAGGCGTAGCTCGGTAGATATAATGTATTAGTTTACATAAAGGGATAGGCTGACGTTGTACGACTTCAAAGCTTTTGTCGCGTATAAAGTACCATGGTTGAAATAAGATCATCTCATTAAATTTAACAGTATCCTAAGAGTAAAGGATTTCACATTAACAAAATCCATTTTTCCTCCTTTGGAGACAAGTATTAATTACTGTCTTTACAGTTGTATCCAATAAAAGTAATCTTCTAAATATAAATAAGTTTGTTTATTTTTTAACGTAATTCCTTTGTAAATTATTACTTCATTTGTATCTCAATAGACGTAAATCATACTGCACGGTTTACATTGCTCTGTTAAATATACAGTTTCATGCATAAATTTATGATCGACCGACTTTCATTTTAAGATTAAAATGATCATATTTCAAAATTATACAATTATCGTAAATTTCTACAGATGCCTGAAAAGCGTGTCTAAAATCTGAGTATTTCGTACAAGAAGCTCGCCTACGCTCACAATACCTGTTTATTGACCATGTTTTTAGCTTTATGAATGCTTTCTGACACCGAGTACAATATTTTGTTGGATATTCAACTCTCTGCTGTATTAAATAGAATATGCTGAGGTCATGTTCATGATGGATCTCAAAGCTTATATTTGGTTCGCAGAAACATTAGGTTTCTGTTTATGTCGCAACACATATTGCACAACGCCGCCCACTATAATCTACGCCTACTTCTTCTATTAAAATCGAACCTTGTTTATTTTTATTATAAACAAATTATAGTTTTTTAGTTAGGTTACATTTTGTTTATTATCTTAATTAATTATATAATTAATTTTAAAAGGTGCGTTAGTAATAACTTTAAGAGTTATAAAATTATTCGTAAGCGATACGATTAGGTCTGTAAAGGTTTTAGAACTTTATCCTTTATTATCTCTTCTAAATTCGTGGGATTATTAAAAGCTCCGTTTAAAAGAATTAAAAGACTTCTTGTCTTAACTTGTTCCTCGAACAGGTAAAATGTAGCGCTTCCTTATCGGCGGGGGTCTTCAAAGTTTTTTTTTAACAATAGCTACCAGCCCTTTAACTACCTTTTGTTAAATGTGTATTCTACTCGTTTTACTTTCGTTCTAATCCAAAAATCACTTAATTTAACAATATACAAAATTCAAAGTTTGCCTTTTTTAAAAGATTTTAATAAATATTCATGTTAAAACTGGAGGTAACTTTGTTATTTTAGTACACAATTTAAGGGTGTTTTCAGTAGTTAATTGGAACGTAAATTATTTTATATTAATAACTCCTTACCGCATCTATCTTAAATCTAAAACATTCAACTAAATAAAAACTAATTGTAAAATTGATAAAAGTTTATAAAAAAAAATTACCAACGTCTAAATGATATATTTTATCATTTATCATTATCATATTTAGGTGTAAAGTGAGCGCGTGATTCTTACCTGAATTCGGTTGTTCTTGTATATCAACCATCGACAACATTCCTTTCTTTTCAAATATACTTTTCACATTTGCACAAGATACTTCTGTGTCAGCAGCAGAAGCAGCCGCCAAGAAACCGGTAAACAATACCAAATACAATATTTGGCTCTTCATTCTCAATCCAAAAATCGATTTTTTGTTAGGCGACAGTTTTACACAAAAACACACGTTCACAGCCATGTTCGCGATAAAGTTATAAAATTAAATGTTAATAAAGGTTAACTTAATCCACTAAGCTTTTTATAAATAAAAGTGAAATTAAAATATTACTAATTGAAACTTTGGACAGTTTATACGCCATATAAACGGCTCACGATGATTCAACTGCGATCCATGACGATCGCAGCAAGACTGCGCCGGCTGAAGTGCGCTGAAAGCGGGTATACTCCATCCTGTCTATAGTTGCCATCTTCAATAAAATTGTATTCCTGATGAATGAAAGATTCAGAAAGTTAATTATCAAAATTTTATAATTTTTATATTAATAAATAAATGTTACGAAAATATTAAAAATTTGAGTTATACACTTTTGCAGTAAACGAAATGGTATAACCATTTAACACAGTTAAGCAGTTAGACGACACTCTGCTGTCGTCTCGCTCTTAAAATCTGATGTTACATGAATTCAAAAGAGATATCTATAGATTTCATAGTTCAGTCATAGTAAAATATCCATTTTCATTCATAATAAAATGTTAAATGTCAGTCAGCACTCAGCACGATGTAATTTTTAATTCGACAATTTCAGCGCTTACTGATAGTTCATCCAAACTAGTGTGATTATTTTATTTTATTAAACCTTATAAAATTAAGTTAAAAATAAAAAAAAATAAAGATTTCTTTTTTATAAAAAATAATAGTCGTTAATATCTACTTTATTATTTTATATACCTATCTATATTTTATATTAACAAACTTTATATAACATTTTTAACCGGCCTCATTATGAGGGTCTATTTGTTACAAGCTGTCTCGAATACTATCAGAAAACAATGCTATTCCACCAAAAATGTGAAGAAGGTTACCCATTGCATCTTCGATATGGACGGTCTTCTTTTAGGTAAGTTTGCATAACAAAGTTTTACGTTCGACCTTTTAGACTGTCAATGTTTATACACAATACAATCAGGGTTATATCGTTATGAAATGCACACACTATTGTTATATTGTTTTATTGATTACAATTTATATATTACTAGGTGAAGTAAACATTTTTTTTTCTACTTTTTATCTACATAATGCTACAAGTGTGACTAGTTTCAGCCCGCGTATGAGGAGGGAGAGGTCAGGACTTACGCACTTCAGACTTCCCATCTCAACTTTTGCATTTATTATATTCATAAGATTAGCTTAAATAATTAGAACCAACTAGTATAGATACATAGAAAATATAAAAAAATAATGCTTACATTAAATTATAACATAAAAATAAATATGAAATACATTTTCAGATACCGAGCAGGTCTACAAAAAAATGATTACACAGATCTGTGCCAAATATGGTCATAATTACACGGAGGAATTAATGATGAAAGTCCTTGGTGGTACAGAACAGAGATTGTCAGAGATTCTATGTAAAGATTTAAATCTTCCCATTACACCTAAGGAATTTCGTGATCAGTTATTAGAGTTGGGTGATACTATGCTTGCTGGAAGTCCATTATTGGATGGTTAGTATATATTTCTATAATGTGTATGCAGGGTAAGTATAACACTTCTATATGGAATAAAATAAAATCTTCCAGTAATGAGCACACTTTTATCTGTATGGAATAAAATCAAATCTTCTAGTAATAATGAACTTTATTTCTACAATTACATCAAAATTAAAGAACAATTACTGCTTAACAAATGATAATTAATATATCATATTCTTACTTAACTAAAGAATCTATGCAACACAATTATGTTTTACAAGCTCAAACTAGATCATATGTCATATAGAGCTCACGCCTTAACTTTCTACATGATAAGGGAAGAAATATATTTATTTTAATTAATAGTAGAAGGTAAACATTCAGTTTTCATAACTAATCATATGATTAAGACTTTTTTTTACTTGAAAATATTATTCAAACAATGTAATTTTTAAACAGTAATGCTTATAGTAACATTTTAAAGTTATGATAGCCCAGAGAATTAAAGTATATGAATTTCCCGGGTTAGAATAATGAATTCAAACATATATGCACATATATTAATAAAACTTACCAAAATATTTGTACATATTAATAATCTTTACATTCATTTTAAGGTAAATTGTGGGCAGGCATTAGACATAATTATTTTGAAATATTTATAGGATCATAAAAAAAAATTTTGATAAGATATCTTATCATCACAGAATAAATCTTGCATGTTGTGTAAATAAAATAAATTGTTGAGTAAATACTGTGCAAAAGATTATTTATCGATGCAATATAAAATTGAAAACAAAATAAAGAAGAAACCAAATCATAAATTTAATTGAAAAAATGTAAAAATTAAACAAATTGAACTGTGCTGTGTGTGTGTGTTATATTGATGGCAATGTAAAGTTTACGCCGTTTTATGTCGAATATTATTATATATATGATTTGGCAAATGGGAAAATGTGAAAAGTGTAATTGATCAACTTGAAAAATATTTTCACAGGAGCGGAGAGATTGATACGTCATCTCCATCAAACCAAAGTACCTTTCGCACTCGCAACATCGTCCAGTGCACGATCCGTCGAAACAAAAGTAGCTAAATACAAGGAACTCTTCAGCTATTTCAATCACATGGTTATGGGTAGTACAGACAAGGAAGTCAAGTTTGGAAAACCGCATCCAGATATATTTTTGGTGGCAGCAGCTAGGTTCCCTGACAAACCTAAACCTGAAAAGGTTGGTAACCAATTTTGGTCAATGGTCTGTATGAGGCTTAAAACCATTCATCATATCCAATAGTTTTAACTTAAGATAATGCTAGTGTATTTTAGTTATACAGCAGTATGAAAAGTGTACAAAATGTGCTTGGAGTTGGAATACTGGTAATATTACAACTCGGAGCATACTTTGGGGTCAACAGTACCACATTTCAAAGTTTTGGGTGAAATTATATGAGGGTTATGTGATGAAGCCTAAACTTTTAGACTTGGTTTTAAATATTATATTTTCATTGAAATATTAGTCCTATAAATGTATTCAAATTTCTGCTCAATTAGTTAATTTAAAGTAGAAATAGAAATTATGTTACCAACATAAATAAAACTCACAAGCAAAAATATTTATAAAATTTTTAAAGTATTGCAAAAATATTTCTTAATAACCACATCTATTTTTCAAACTTTGTTTTCAGTGTTTGGTATTCGAAGATTCTCCACACGGCGTGACAGCTGGCGTTTCCGCGGGTATGCAAGTGGTTATGGTACCAGATCCTCACTTGGACAAGAGACTCACCACTCACGCCACTATAGTACTACCGACGCTTGCCAAATTCCAACCAGAAATCTTTGGATTACCGGCTTTCCAGTGACACTATTGATTTGTGTAGGAACAAAGAAATAGAACTGATCCAATTTTTAATTTATCAAGTAGAATTTAGATGAGTGCTTAGTATTATGATTTTTATGTACAAAATGAAAGAAAAATAGGGTTTTTTTTATTTTGTGTAATGGTACATGGTAGTAATTAGCATTGTCATACACAGCCTTTTATTCTGGTCACTTATAAGACAACTTTATGCCAAAGATACTAGTGGTAGTTGAGGCAAATGAGTGTTGATGAAAAGGTATCTAGACTTTTGTTAATGTATGTAAGGACTACAGTTACCCATCATGGCTTGAAAAAGCAATATCTATTACTTTTTCTATTATATTTGTCTTGACGAAACAAGAAACACTTGGAAAGTGCTAATTCGATGAGTATAAAATTGGGTCACAACAATCTTTGTCTTTTGAGAAAAAGGACTCGAAATATCAAGCCTCTCTATATTATAGTTTCGCTGTGCGTTGATAGATAGTCAGCCATTTTGGATATTGTTTTTATATATATATGGGTAATCTTTGTATACAAAACAGAATATTTGGTCAGGATTAAAAGGTTGGCAGCTAATTTCAAATTTCATCTAAACAAGAAATTTAGCTGCCTTTATTTGGCAATTAAGAAACATTTGTAGGCTGCAGGAGTATGACTAGCATTAGCAATTTTGTAAAATTATAAATTTTTCCAAGTAATCCCGAAATATCAGATCACTTCATATTATGCTCTGAGACACAATTATTAAAATGTACACAAATACTGACTGTACTCAAATTAGTTAGAGAAATAGAATCTATTTTTTTATATTTGTTTTTTATTCTACATGCACGTAAATAAAAACACTTTGGAAGCAATATTTTTTATATTATGACTGTAGGATTATTACTAAAAAATCTTGCTAATACCTCATAGATGGTAGATGTCTGTTAAATTAGACATAAAATAGTCGATTTTAAGTACAAAACTCAATTAATTTTTTCTTTTCTTAATATGGTATTATAATTACAATGTCTTGTATGTATAGTTTATACAATTATGGTAGGCTGTTTGTACCACTATGTGATAATTTAAGCCCCAACTTGTTTTGTACATTGTAGTATTAACAATAAAAGCAATAATTTATTTAACGGTCTTTTAATTAAAATCAAAATATACTGTAACTAATGAATAACATAATTTTAAATATTTATTTAATGAGTTGCTTAATAGCAGATAGGACATCATTGGCACCTAAATTTGTTAATGGAGTACTGCTTTCGACACCTTTATCTGAAAAAAAAGTTTTAAATCTATATTAAAGGAATACTTAAGACTTAAAATATAACTCCCAACCATACTAATTTCTATGTATAGGCTTATATATAATCGAATTACGTAAACATATACAAAATTTTGTTGCTGTTATTTTAATGTATTTTTATGTACAATAATATTTCTTGAAGCTACTGTATGTATTTAATTATATTACAATGATTATACTGATATCAATTATATTTTTAATATATGATACTACAAGATAACTGCAAATATGTTGTACATGAATAAGTGAAGAGAATTATGACCTATTCAGTTTTTTTATAATTTCCAATACTTGGCCACTGCTCAGATCACAAAGAGACTCGCATAACTCACGTCCTCTATCTGTAAATACTATCATTACTTAGCTTACACCTTTAAATCACAAATCTATTAATGTCTCATTTTATCAGTTGGTCAAGAATATTTGCACTATTAAAATAATTAGGTATATATAATATTCAATATTCAAAAGAATATAATCATGCACGCACTGGGCGGAATCATAGGGAAATAATTTGGACAATATTTTAAAATGGTATAGATTTTTGAATGGAATGATGTTGATCATGAATGAGAATTTCAAAATAAAAATCAATATTATTATTTTTGCCTACCATAGCGAGCCCAAACCCTGGGCTGAATTCCACTACACTCACGAATCAAGATTGGAAAGTTAGGGTTTTCCTTCTTGATGTTCACATAGTTCTTTTGAATGAACTCTCTGAAATTTCAAACAAAAAAAATAACATTATGAGAAAATTGCTAATTATTCATTATCGTAAATAAAATTTCTAAATAAAGAAAGTGAAAATATAAGTGATTACAATATTTAATTTGATTAAACTTTTATGTACATATAGCTCTAAATGTATGATAGTAAAATTTATTTTATTCGTAAAAATGTTTTATTATATCAAATTTAAAAAAGGAGTAAACTGTTGGGTGTTAGTTTTTTTAATTTTCAATATCGAATAGGTTAGTCAAATGTTTATGTAATCAAACATACCTCACACCAGCTGATTGTTTACTTGTTTGACATAAGTGAATTCTCAGCTCTTTGAGAGCACCTCCTAAACGTACAGACATTTTTTGTAACTGTTCTTCTTTTAAGCACTTGACGAGAAAAAGAAAATTTTCGAGTTGAAATTCACAAATATATTTCAAAGATATTGACATTGACAGCAGTTTTGACTTTGACATTGACTTTTCTCTTTAAGTTTTTTATTTGCATCTCGTTTACTTATTAAGTAACATAATTATTCGTATATTATTTGTAGAATAAGCAAGTTTTTGAATTGCAATAATTCGCAAAATATATCATATGATTTAGTTTTTGGAAATAATAATAATTAAATAATATTCAATATTATTATGTAATTTATACAATTTTTATTTTGTTAAGCAACTAGAGGATAATAATGTTTTGTTTTTTTTTCATATGCATCAGTTCATTTATTTATGCAACTTATGACTGTTTTCTTGCAATTTGTATGTAGTCACGTATTGTACCTTTAGAGAAATAACTTCTCTAATTATTTCCAGATCAGATGTTATTTTTCCTATAAGACATGTCCAGACATAAGATTTAATTGGGAGTAAATAACTTGATATAATAATAGATAAGGAAATGCTGTTGTTTTATAAATATATGACTTTTTACAAATACAGCAATAATTGTTATCGCCGGCGTTTTTTCACGTTTATTAATATTTAAAACACACAATTTATTTAACAATTTATTGTAGTTTAATACTTGATACATCAATTTCCTTTTTTGTACATTCAATCTAAGTACCAAATATTTTTTATGATTCAATATTACAGAAGCAACAATTTCTCCTAGAAACATTAGAAAATCTATTGATAAAATGTTTTAAATTATTAAAAAAATCAACAGTTTGTTTCTTTAAATATTAACAGATCATTGACAAACATAGCTAATGAAAATGCACTCAATCTACTTTATATAAGTAAATATTAGAATATGATCAAGTTTTAAGAAAAACATAACATTTATTTAGGGTAATAACTATTTCAAGTCTTATTAACAATCACTAAATGATATAATTTAAAGGTAGCCAGAGTGTAATAAATAAATTTACATAAAGTTTTTTTTACACAATTGTAACTTTGGAATCAACTAAAACATATCTATCAGTTTAAATTTAAATTCTGTAAATAATTTTGCATTCAGTGAATAAATTATATCTTACCATTTAGTAGAAGTAAATAGTTGAATAAATATTTTCAATTGATAACATCATTACTAGGCACATTGTCCAATTTAACTCAAAAGCAAAACATGTTGGCCATTATTAATTTTAAATTAATCATTAACAAAATTGAACTTGTTAAATCAATAATTGAACTTGTTGAATCAATATTGAGAATTTGTGTTTACTTAAATTTCATTTTATATATTTTGAATAAGTTTTCAAATATTGTTTGAATATGTATGTAAAATTGACAATGAAGACTTGATCAAGTAGAAGAAATCGAAATTTTTCTAAGTTAGCAACAATAAAAAAAAATTGTGAAAGATCTAAGTTTTAATATTATAAAAAAAGTAATATCATTAATTTGTATATACATATTTACATCTTAATTTAAAACCTCACAGATTAGTATGCAATAATGCAAGTATTCAATCTGATTTAAAATTTTTTTTTTTAAATGAATCATTAGTTTGCTCTCCTACTTAATTCAATGAAAAATTTAAACTCACAACATACTAGATCCTATTCTCAATAGTATTTAGGAAACAGGAGTTCTAATTGATATTACTCTAACGGACGAAGAGTTCAGAGCTTTATACAGTCGAGTACTAGCTGTTACTAACTAAATTGTCTGAATGTTCTTAGTGTCCACACTTCTATTCAACCCTCAAAATAAATACAAACCACCATTCATTGTCGACAAAGTCACTTGCTGATTTAGTCAGCTGCACAAATCAAATATGATAACAATTGCTATCCACTCTACTGTACACAGCTCCAGACTGTACAGGACGAAGCGAGACAGTAGCAGTATTACAAATGACCCCAATTCTTCTAAGAAGCTTTGATCTTGTCTTTCTGATTCTATACACACATTGTGTACTCTCGCTTCGTACTGTGGGCAGCTGTAAAGCTTCAGCTAGCCAGACGCTGGCTCTAAGGATTTAACGCCATCTGCTGTTAGTCCCTGCTTTTGACACCATTCTACAAAGTCATCTATGAGTACGGGCCAGGCACCTTCGGCATCATAATTACTCATGCCATCATCAATTTGTGTTGCAAAATCTAAAAGAAGGTTCCATGTATCTTTTGGTATAGATCTTTTATGATGCTCCTGAAACACAATTAGTGTTTTAATTTTATTTTATTAGTAATATTGAATAACATTTATACTTAAAATTGACATGGTTTAAATTTAATAATAAATAATTGTAGTTTTTTTAAAGAAAATCTTTTACTATTGTTATTGGTGGTAATGTGAAATTTTGTGAAAGTAAGCATTTACTGATCTTCACTATAGGAAGTTAAATTTTTTATTTAAACAAGAATAACATACCGTAAGAAATTTACACCAGGCATCAAGGAACTTAAATCTCCCACGGAGCACAATATTCCAATATGCTACAGCCATATCGAGTTCTAAGCCTTTCTGCCCAGGGTTTTTGGCATAATTAAAGGTAAATTGGTAAAAGTCTTTGAACTTATTTGGGTCTTTTATCTCAGATTCTAATGTAGGCAGTTTTGCTTTTAACTTATCTATGCTGTCAACACCCAACTCTATGAAGCCTGTCATGAACTCCTCTTTAGTAAATTCACACTGTACGGCCGCTTTACATTTCCACGCTATTATAAGAACTAATATTGATTCAGGACTTAAATTTAAATCTTCTAAAAATTTCATAACACCATCAACAGTTATTTTGTCGTTCTCCTGTTGATCTCTATATTTGTTAAATAGTTGTTCTACTTTTTTTCTATCTACTGATGCTTTGACAGGGTCTTTGTAATACGCATCAGGGTTCTGAAAATAGTTGTCGCTCGCCAAGTCAAGTTTCCAGTCATTCTGCGAGAGACAGAATATAGCAGTACTTTCAGTAGTTTGCGTAAACGCTACGAACTTCTTCACTTTATCTCTCTGTGATGATTTTAATTTATTCTGAAAAGAAAACGCAGTAAAGTCATAACCTTAGTTTTTGCTGAACTGTCAAATATATTTTGGTTCGCTAATAAAACTGTAACATATTCAAAAGTGGATAGTTAATTTTGTTTATGTGTCACAACAAGGCTAATACCAACCATTTTGAGGATTTGTTTGTTATTTAATATAATGACTTTCACTATATTCACTATTGTTTCGACATCGGAACTAAAAATGAAAAGCAACAGTCAGAGACAATTTTTTACTTTTACGTGTTCAGTCGTGTTTTATTAAGCATACAATTTATGAATTTCAGTTCCGGGTATTTAATGTGATAATGTAATCTTATAAATTCAATGATGCCAGTATATGTAAAAGATATATTAATATATGTTTTTATTTGTTTATTTGTTCTATAAAATTTCTGGATAATATAAAATCGGAAATCCTATTTGACAGCAGCCTAATATTAAATTACATTGACATTTTCAAAACAGCTGATTGTCAAATTTTCACTTGATTTAATTGACATAAGTAGGTATTAAAAGAGGGTAAAATAAAATAAATAAACATTATTTATCCGATTATTCCAAAGTCCATACTTTTATTATTACTGTCACTTATTTTAATACGTGTACTTCTCGATATATGAGAGACTCTCAGAATGCGGACTTTTAACCTGAGACATGTTTTCGTTTTACCAACACATAACCTTTATCGTACTTTAAATACTATCGTACCTAGGGTAAGATTTGCGCCTAGTCCAACTGGATACTTACATTTAGGAGGTTTAAGAACAGCTTTATACAATTACTTATATGCAAAATCCCGTGGTGGCGTTTTTATATTACGTATAGAAGATACTGATCAGACTAGGAAAGTTGAGGGATCGGTGGATGCTTTGATAGATGACTTAAAATGGGCGGGAATAGAATGTAATGAAGGGCCGAGTACAAAAGGAAATTACGGTCCGTACGTGCAAAGTGAAAGATTAAATATTTATCAGTAAGATTAATAATATTTAACTTGTAAAGTACATATTTTTAATGTTCAATCGTTATTCATTTAAATATTTTTTTAATTTTACAGGGAACATATTCAAAAACTATTAAACAATGGTTCAGCTTATAAATGCTTTTGCACTGAGCGACGTCTTAACATACTTCGTAGAGATGCCATTAGAAGTCAACGAATACCAAAATATGATAATAAATGTCGTAGTTTATCTGATAAGGATATTCAGGAGAAGAGTAATGCAGGAACCCCTTACTGTATTAGGTTTAAGGTGCACTTTGCTTAGATTATTTTTTGATAATATAAAAGCAATGCTGAGTATGAAGATAAAATAATTATATATTATTATCATATTAATTTACTTCTAGCTTTCTTCAGATTGTATCTCATTCGAAGACATGATATTTGGCGGTATAGCATATGATGTCACCTTGAATGAAGGTGATCCGGTTCTGATGAAAAGTGATGGCTACCCGACGTATCACTTTGCAAATGTTGTTGATGATTATTTAATGGGTATCACACATGTATTACGAGGTGTGGAATGGCAAATATCTACAACTAAACATATATTGATCTATAAGTAAGTAATATAATACTTGTAAACATTTTTAAGTATTCATTGGTAATAAAATGAAGACTTGCAACGAATACTTTTAATTTGATTATTGATTCAAGATGGTCCCATTAGAAAGTGTGCAGCTTAACCAATGTTTGCAGATTTAAACCCAGGCAAAAACTACTGAATTTTTTTGTGTTAATTCATGTCATACTCAGTGGTGAAGAAAATCATTGTGGTAAATCTTCATGTGTCTAATTTCAATGAAATTCTGCCACATGTATGTATATTCTCCAAATGGCATTCTCCAAAGGTACACCAAACCATTTCTTCAATACGGAAGGATAAGAATAACTAAGATATCTTTTTGGTAACAAAAATTAACCATTATAATAATTTTATTGAATTAGAATTTATTTTAGTTTATTTTTGTGTGTGTATAAATAAAATTAATTATAAATTCCAGAGCATTTGGATGGATACCACCGGAGTTCGGTCATCTTCCTCTTATTGTAAATTCTGATGGAACTAAATTAAGTAAACGCCAGTCTGATGTAAAAGTGGAAGATTATAGAGCCAAAGGTAATATTTTTATAAGGAATACAAGTATCACACATCATCATCATCAAGTCAAACCTTAGAGGGAGACAAGACAAATTCAATTTGCAAAGATCAAATTAAAGCACACAGCTGTGCGCAAACACAAATTCATTCTCAATCCCTTCACTCTTATAATCCGAGTGGACGTCGACTTTACGGGCTTTGCGAGGCTCGAGAATGTTCTTCAAGTTTCAAACTTCAAGCTACTAAAAAATATATCGACAGAAAAATTCTTATATTGGACGGGGGCTTAAACCCAGGATAAGTTTTTGGCAGACTTAATTTGCGTTTATAATTCATCTCGTGCTCGGCAATGAAGGAAAACGTTGTGAATAAACCTGAAGTCATATTTAAATTAAATTCGGCCCGAATCGGAGTAGTATAATGGAATAAGCTCCAAAAGTTTTCCTCAAAGGGAGAAGACCAGTGGTACATTTATTGGCTGACATTATTTTTCTTAAATATTTTATGTTATCCAAATTGAATAATCTATTTGAACTGTTATCAAATCTTAAATATTTTAGGTATATATCCTTTGGCGTTGGTAAATTATATAACGCTGTCTGGTGGAGGGTTTGACCATGTGATAGGAGAAGGAATAAGATTTAAGACTTTGGAGGAACTAGCTGAAGAGGTTAGTCAATAGTTCATTTCTGTCCATTTTAGCTTTTCATGATCTATCAAATAGTATAGTTACATTCTAGTCACATGTAAAGCTGCAACAAATGGAACATTCGCTTATAATTAAATACCAGAATTGTCCAACATTTGAACAAAACATTCGACTGTATATGACGTCATTTGAATCGCATTGTTCGAAATTCTGTCCACTGATTGGTTGAGCTCATAATAAAACTAAATCACAGTTTTTTTTGTTTTATAACAATGATTAAATTAATATAAATATTTAGGTTTAATTAATTTTAAAATAATTGAGTCACAGACAATTTGTTGCTATTATAGAATTGATTATTATCATTGATACCAATAGCATTGTTTCCTATTCATCCTCTTGGTTTCATTTGTTTAGATATAATCCTACCTGATAAGCAATCTGTATTATTCTACATTAAATAATTAAAAAAAGTTTTATTTCAAAGTTTGCAAACGCAACTACAGGCACAAGGGACAGAACCCTTTTTTTTTAGGTTGTTCGCACATTGACAACGAGGAATGGTTAACATTTCTTGCAGCGTTAATGTTTGTAGGTAGTAGTGACTTACTATCCATATGCTAGTTCATCTGTCTATGCTATAAAAAAAAAAAATATTAGGTCTACCACTTTGTATATTTTGAACGAAGTTGTTTTACGCGGCTTACAGTACTGAAGTGTATTCGCAGAAATCGTCACTTAAGGAAAATGCGTTATATGCTCGTTCCTGGTGACGTTTTCCTCTGATCTCTGTCTCTCTCTATCTATTAGATTCAGTTTATTATAACTTTATTTAAATTTATTTGTTTGTTATTGTTTCAATTCACACACGATTTTTACAACGATTGAGAATAATGAAATGTCAAGTTCAGTAGTTCATTGTGTCTGTTATTTGTTTATTTAATTATTTTTGTGTTATTTAAAACATAATATATAGCTAGAGCAACTTGGTTCTAATGTTCTCGTTCGGGTGTCCCACGAAACAACTCTTTTTTTTATATTGTATTCTCTCTTACAGTTTCAAATAAATAAGATATCATCACATCCAAGTCGCCTCAATCCTGATTTACTCGAAGAATGTAATCGATTAGAGTTAAAACGGCGTCTCAAAGACGATCAGCTCACGAAGTCTCTCATAGCAAATCTGCAAAATTTAATAAAGACGAAATATACAGGAGAAAATCTAAATGTATCCGAAGAACATATCAAAGGCGTACTGCTTTGGGCGACAGCTAGAATAACGAGGATAGAAGAATTGGTCACACCGAAATTTGCATTCCTCTGGATTCTACCGTCGAATAAAAAATTGGACGTTAATAAGAATTTATTCGAGAAATTGATCAACAATTTGGAAGATCTCGAGACGTTTGAACAGGATTCTATTAAGGATAATTTGAAACATTTTTCGGCTCAAAATGATGTGCAGTTTCCTGCATTGATGAAAATGTTAAGGTCCGTTTTGAGCGGACTTAACGAAGGGCCGAGTGTTGCTGAAATGATGCAACTGTTAGGTAAATGTCAATCGTTGGAAAGAATAAAAGCAGTTATAAGATATTTTTGTGTTTATTTTTAATACTATCATCGTTCCACTCAGTAACAAAGTAGGAATACTCACTGTCGCGTCACAGTATATTTACAACAATATTATGTATATTCACAGTAGCATTGATCACTTTGATAAAATCAGTGATAATCATTGTATGTGCACAAGAAGTAAGGATAAGCTTACAACGCCAAGTTTCCGACTCCGCAAAGTCAATAAATCATTCTTGGGGCAAGGCATCCGCTTCTATAATAAAATTCCGCAGACATTTTTAACTTTGCCGTTTCATAGATTCAAGTCAATTGTAAAAAATACATTAAAAAAGGCATATTATTCGATACAAGATTATATTGATGATGAAAAAGCGTGGCGTTAATGCTTGTGACTTCCAGGCAGGAGACATAACATACATATATAATTGTATTTAACTAACATGACCGTATTTTTAGATATTGAAAAAGAGTAACTACTGAGTTTCTTGCCGGTTCTTCTAGAATCTACATTCCGAACCGGTGGTAGCTTTACTTTAAATATTTTGTTAAATGACGATTCAAAAGTGCTTGTAAAAGCCTACCTGAATAAAGTATATTTTGATTATTGATTGTCACATGACCCAGAGAAAGCAGTTGACGCTGAAGTATCTAATTTATACATTTTTTTTTAGTATAAATGTAACTGATTCTTAAATGTAGGGTAGGGCAGCTTACATTCTTCTTTCATCGATATGTCACAGTATTCACTAGTTAGTGAAAAATAAAATAACAGTAAAATATGAAATACTAGTCAGTTACAGCACTAGTAGGTAGTGTTAGATACCCTATGTCCTTCTTTTGGGTTCAAGCTTACTTCATTCCAAATTTGTGTAAATGGTTTGGCCGTGAAAGCATCAAATAACGACAGAAAACCATAGTTACTTTAACATTTATATTATTAGTATAGATTATATTGATCAAAATTGATGACGCTATACTTTTAATTTAATCTTGTACCATAAAAGGTTTGGGTAGATTGGTACTTACATCGCTTAAACGAGGTATCTTCACGAGATCCTTGAAATAATGGAAAATTTCAATATTATAGTTCGGATTCGAATCCGACTTATAAGATTGAAAATTTATTTTAAAATTTATCACCTTTCAGTCAAAAATCTCGGGATACTTTTACCGTTTCCGTGAATTCTCTGACAAAAATACTTAATGAGTTAGACTATAACTTCGTCAATGAATTATATTAATTCTTGATACTAATTCTAGGCAATTATTTAGATTTTTATATGTAAAAAAATTAAAAACGCAAAAGATAACAGCAGTGTGCAGGAAAATGTAGTTCTAATGAGTTTGTAGAGTGAAATTTACACATTGTACTGATACAGACGCAAAACCGTAGCCATAAACGATAACATTTATATTTAATATATATATAATGTTTTATTAATATGACAAAATATTCTGTATTTTCTATAATATAGGTTTTATATGGTATATGTAGGGTAATAAACACACGAATATGAGTAACAGTATAATTTATTGAATTCCCAAATATAAATATTGAGAGAAAAATACATAATAATTATTCAATTCAAAGTTGTATCAACATTCTCACGAGACAATTGTAATCGAGGCATAAACCTATTCAGAAAATATTCGTGCTATTCTATGCAATTATTTCGTTTAGAAGGATATTTAATCAATAAAAAGATAAGCAGAGTGTAAACCAGTCATAATCAAAGGCATTTTAATGAGATGTAAACGGAATTTATATTGGGTGTGACAAGTAAAAAAAGTTAAAAGAAGTTGTTTATTTCATATTTTTTACAGCTATTTGTATCCAAGATTTCGTTTACCAATAACGTCATTCTTGCGCGAGAAAAAAAATGTTCAGGAAGAAATAATATAATAATTAAATTCCTTCCTACCTTCTATACAAAATAATTACATATTACGTAGTTTTATTTTTAATATACAATAACAAGAGTAAGCTCTATTGAATTGGGGGATGTAATATATCGAACATTACCTAAATTTAAGATTGTTTGTATATCTTCAAAACTCATATTTTCTTTATCTTCAGGTAAACCGCCTTTTAAGAATGAGTAGAAAAGTGATTAAGATTAAAATTATATATATTTTATTTTTTATAGAAATTTTTTTTGTGATAAACAATATGTCTTAAATCCTGCTATTTTTCTAAAAAGGTCAATTGTAATCATCAGAATGAAATGTTTTAATACCTAAAACCTTTACTTTAACAGGTTGTCGTAAACGAAGGAATTGTGTTAATCTTGTTATTGTATTAATTAAAAAATAGAACAAAATGGTACATCATTATAACCATAAAATATGTAAACGTTGGTCGTACAAGTCATACCATACAATAGTCCAGTTATTACGTCGGAAAAAATGACATTTAAGTTGAAGTAAACAGGCAAGGTTGATTTTTAGATATTTTGTAGGAGTATTAGAAAAGCGTAACTTGAAATGTTCGACCAAGATTACCTTTGAGTTTTCTCTGACCCTCTTGAAAGAGGGGGTTAAAATTTGTTTTTTTTTCTTTGGCTATACCTCCGCTCTCCGCCATGAGAATTTTGATCGTATACCTTTTTGTCGCTTTTATGACGCTCTATAATTTATAATTTATATCTAAAAATCTAGGTCAATACATTCAAGTTAAGCTTTCCTGTCTCCCCTAAACAACACCTAAAAGTCTTCTCGGTTCACTTGCATTTTGAAATGTAATGACTGGACTATAAAACTTAAAATTATATTGAGCAGTACTAAATCAGCAAACTAAACACATAATTACATAAATTTATTACAACGATTAAAGTTATACATTTATCGATTAAGAATTTATTTTATGCTAAAAAAAATCGATATTATGCAGAAAAGATCGAAAGAAAATAGATTAAGACATAATTCTAATATATTACTAATTTTAATCAAAAAACATTTTGCTACACATCGACGAGGGTAAAGGTTAATATTTATCCAGAATAACTATCGAGAAGCAAAGAACAAAACGAGTAATTTACAGATTCAGTCTTATAATGAATTAATTATCAATAGATTAATAAAAATCGGGGCGTATAAATGCAGAAATATAGGCCTTTAAATTTATTATTTTAATAAATTGCCTAATTTTAATATCTAAATAAACAACTTGGATTACCAAGTGATATCATAAACTAATGTAACCTCAAATAAAAAAAAAAAAACATCAAATCAAAATAAATGAGATAATATTGGTTTCTTAGATTGGTCATTAGGTATTTTTAATTACTACTACTAAATATCAGACAAAAAATTTTGTGCATCGAGTATAAGTTTTGCTAATATATATAATAAGTTATTTTGAAAAAACACCTCGTGACATAATACAATAATTCAAAACACTATCAACTTCACAATCGGTTACAATGTCGAATATTGCTTATCGAAATATAAGTTAGATTAAATTATTATAACATTATAAAAATTACTTAACTTATTGATATGATATACTTAGAAGACGAAATTAAATACAACTGTTTTCTTGTTTCAATAACTGTATATAGATAAAAAATGACAGATTTAAAAGTCAGTTAAGGTTGACATATAAGTTCTTTTTAATAACCACACTAATAAAATAATGCATGAACATTCCAAGTTTTTAATGAAGTTTTAAGTAAGTATTTTTTAAACATAACAATCAACAATTTCACACCTCTCAACATAAAAATAAAATCTTGAGTATTATATAAACCAAGCACACATATAATCAATTCGTACTTACAATACACTAAATATTTAAACCTTAATATCATAAAATCACACAAAAGAATACGAGTAAAACAAATTGAGAAAATCGATTCAGAAAGAGTATTCGGTAGTAAATATGCGTTTCAAATTATCTTTTTATAAAGTAGTATATTTTATTATATTAAAATACGTCTAAGACTTCTAAGGCAATACAACCGTAAATAACGGTGGAGTAGGTTCACGATGAGTTATAATTATTTTATACGTTTCATTCAGAAGTTTAGGACCTAATATAAATGTTATATATAAATATAGTTAGACATACTTTTTTATTAACACACGACCACGTATAAATAGAAATAACTCGGATGTACATTTATAAAAACACCTATAAGGCAGATCCTTTAAGGAGGAGCGACCGCATCGGAAGAAAAAAACTAGG
Organism: Vanessa atalanta; assembly: GCF_905147765.1. Classification (NCBI taxonomy): domain Eukaryota; kingdom Metazoa; phylum Arthropoda; class Insecta; order Lepidoptera; family Nymphalidae; genus Vanessa; species Vanessa atalanta. The sequence continues at coordinate 2,589,615 of NC_061872.1, read as the reverse complement.
TTAACAAAAATTTTTCTATGTTCCAAATGTCAATTTGTTTTTTTTTTTTTCTTTTATTTAACCGATGCGGCCACATTACACCTAGATATAAACACGAGAGATCACATTTTATATAAAAGATTACTTTATAAAACGACATCAATACGTCGTAGGAATTTGAACAATAAAACGTAATGAAATTGCTTATTATTATTTAGAATATTAAATTGAGATTAAGACACCTACAAGTGATTGTCTAGATGTTACTATCAAAATGAATTCTATTTTAACAATAAAGTTACAGCTCTCCACAGAGGAATCGCGAGATGCGATTTTAAAATTACTCGTAATTTTTAATCGATTTTTATATCGATATTGATTATGTACATATGTACGTGTAATAATTATCGTACGTTCCATTTCATTATAAGTATTTAAGTGACCCAAGCCCTGAATCATAAAATCGGTTAAATTAAGTAGAAGTAAGAACTTTAAAGTCTTTCTTCTGGTGCCATTATAACAGTCCACACTATTTATTAAGCCAAATGTGCCCGGTGCTGAAGGGAAATTTGTGAGGAAACCTGCACGTGTTTGCTCTGCACTACAATGTACTTTAGACTATGTTCAAAACCTACTCCTCAAATAGTAGGGCATTTACGTTTTGTTAATTTACTATTAATTATATTCTTTTAAATAGGTTTCTTTACTATTTCGTCATTTGACATTTCGTACTTTTTTACAAATATTTTTTTTTTTAATTATTTTTTTTTTCAATTCGCTTTTATTCAACTTCTAATGAAATGGAAGTTAATTATATCAATTCGTCTATCGATGCCTAAACAGATTCAACATTTTCAAAGAAATTATCTTCTAGCTTAGCTAAAGAATACACGTGACTATTCGACTAACATAATTGTAATCGATAATTTGTTTGAAATAACTATATTGGTAAATTTTGGACTACATAGATTTTATAAACGCATATACGGCTAAGTGGCTATTAATAAAGAAGCTTAATTATTCTTCGTAGAGATATTACTAATACTTAGTAAATTAATGTTTTAGTAAAATTATTAATCGATGTGAAAACAACAACCAAATTATGACTGAAACAAGCCCTTAATTTACGGGAACGTTTAAAATAATTTATGACTGTTTTGAAGTATTTTTCCACAAAGATTTTTACGATATCGAATCGGAATTATTGAATAATATTGAGTACAATTATTTATTTCTTAAATTTTTGTAATTAAACTTGCACAGATTAAATATTTTTGAATCGATATGATGGAATATTTTTTAGTACTTTTTATTTTATTAAGGCAAATACTAATCATCATCTATCAATATTTCATGTATAACTGGAAAAGGCTATTTTTATCTATTTATTAAATTTGCAATTAAATTGTAAGTTACTAATATTTTTTTAATTCCTAAAGAATTACTAATTCGACTTGTACGCTATAATTCTATTTGGCTATTTGTCTATTTGTAAAAACTTGTTTAATTATTGAATTTGTGCTCTATGTAGGTGATAAACTTAAAAATTAAATCATGAACGCAGTTCTGGCAGCTTCATTTGCAATAACTATAAACACCATTTTAAACAATCTGAAAAAAAAATCACGAGAAGAATTCAACTTATATGTTTGAAGTAACGTAGAAGAATAGTGATAATATTGTTAGTTATAGTAGGTAAATTACCTAGTAAATTCGCCGTTCTGATCCCTATTTAAATCGATCACATTCGGTAAACGATTTTAGTTATATCTTAGCACAACTTCGAATTCGTTTTTTAAAAATCAACATCAGAAATATTGATCCATATTCTTTGTGTTTCCGTTTATAATAAAGTTTCTTTAGTGACCTTCGTGTGATTTTTACGCGCAAACTATCACGTTTACACTATTCTCATAAAAATTTTGGAAAATGGGTTGGTTCCAACTTACAGCCAACACAAACACTACGCTTGCTCATTGGTCAAATCTAGTAGCGTACGCTTCTCCGGCTTCCTTTACACAAACCGTAGAATCCTAGTTAATGTTTCCCTTTATTTACAATGACCAACCCCCGGGTGTAAGCAGTGTTCTGGCGATTTGATCTTCCCCAAAAAATACCTTTAAGCTTTTTAATACTTCTGGGGCGCCTCACCAATAGTCCAAGAGTGCCCATGATTGAATCTGACAATGACAAATAAATCTGGTACACATGAATAAGAAGTATGTTATTATGTTTGTGGGTTTTTCTCATTGATTTTTTTCTGCAGCTGAAACTCGATAGTTTGCGTTTAAAAATTTTACACCACGTCTGATAAAAATAATGTAATGGCACGTCTTTCTTTTGATAATGAAATACATTTTATATAAGAAAATATTTTACTTATATCAAAAGTTATGAGTTTTAAAATTAAATTTGTAAATCTAATTAAAGATTTCGTTGGTAGAGGAACTTAGCTCGGAAGAGGTAAAACTTCGATGTTTAACTATCTCAAATATTTCACCCCTTTAAAAAACAAAACTAAACGATAAACTTCGTTGAGATCGAAGAGTATTTGAAGATCGAATTTTAGCGCAACGTTTTTATATGTAACGTTTGACGCAAAATGATATTGCGAATGATTTTTTATATATATTAGACTAGATAATTCACGCAAATATTCAAAACGTAATTTATCAACGCTTTCGTCTTATTTTAAATGAAAATAATTCGGTTTCTTTAGGGTATATAGTAGGGATAGTGGTGACGACAGTACGATATATTAATTAAAGACACTAATTATAGTTATTGAAGTAGGTACCATTTTCAATCTTACCTATATTTTAATGGCGTTATCTATAAAGTTTAACTTTTAATATCTTTATATGAATTTAATTCAAATTATTGCTTGGTAATATGAATTGTCGAAATCTTTCGCACGAATGCAGAAATTTCGAGGATAATTGGTAGACTATCAATTAATTGGGGTACCGAACTGGACTTACACCGAGTACAAAACTGATTAAAGAACAGGAAAATCTCTAGCTATTCTTTCGAAATATTTATCGTGAAATATGACTTCTATTCAAATTCTAATACAGGACAGGATAGTTTTTAGATTTAGGTCCGAAAGAATAACTTTACACTCTCCTAGAGATGGCCATTCCCTTCAGAACGGCCACGTTTTCGTCACTGAAGCTCCTTGACCGCTTGCAAGATCCTCTTTACGTGACCAACTTTAGTGACGCCGAGATCCCGAAGATCCCGTCTCGCTAGAGACAAGAGTTCCCGACCAGTGATGTCATGCTTCGCAAACGCTTCGGAATACTCGCCAAGGTCGATCGTCTCGAGCCATGCCTGAACTTCCTTCACTCCCCAGGACCGTACTTGTGCAGCTGTCTGAGTTGACGTCGTTCCACCTTCGGAGATACTTCGACGGCTTCGCAGCCATTTGCTACTGGACTTCTTTGGAATCTATGAGGGGAGAGATGTAGGGTGGGTATAGTTGGTCAAATGTTGGGCAATATGGCGTAAAAGATAGTTCTAGTTTGGAGAATATAAGAATCGATAAATAGATATAATTTTACTTTTTATAGTCTTTAAAAAAAAGGATTTAAAAATATCGTTTAATGCCATCTAGTGATATTCTACGATATGTTTTTGGAATTATATGAGGTGACTGGAAAATGTGGGGACAATGACAAAATCAGCAGTCGTTTAATCTAATAACTGTAAATGTACTAAATAAAGATTGTACACAATCTTTAAATCTCGAATTTACATAAAATTTGTAAAAAAAATCAACAAATATAAAAATGTTTCAGCAATAAATCTCACTACGTAGATTGCCAAGGAATATTTTTTATTTATTGGAACATAAAAGTAAAAGTATTATTAAATTTACAATCACTTAACTAATATGGAAAATATAACTAAGTAAAAAGTTCAAACGCTATAAACGTATAATAAATTACGTTATCCTTAAATACGAATACGCGTTTAGAGATCAACAGACTTATCTGGTCTGTCGGGAGGTACGCTGTCATTAAACGTCTCTGTTAGGAACATTGAAAAAATAGACAATAAAATTTTATATGACAAATTATGTCACATGACATGGTCACAAAAAAAAAAATTATAAAAAAATCCTAAACTTTTAAATTATAGAAAAACATCAATAATTTTGCCATGGTATTATTAGTCGTAGTAATTTACACCACCGGTCCAGATAAGTTTGTGGCAGTTTAGATTCAATCAAAAACATGAGTACCTCTTCCGCCTGTATGTAGGCGAGTCCCTCTCGCAACACGCAGCGTGCGAGGTGCGCGCGCAGACCGCCCGCCGCGCCGCCGAGGTCGGCGCCACTGTCGAGCAGCTCGTGACAGCTCTCCACCTAGGTCGGGCTTTGATTAGTTCTGATAGGCATAAGAATATGCAACGCTTTCAGTGGCCGAAATTATCCAAGACAACGTAAATCTTTCCCAAGAACTATAGAATTCAGGTAATCGAAAAACGAGTTGGGAAAAGCTAAAACACCTAGCTAACGACAAACTAAAACAAATATACGTATACATTGATTTCTGTCTGATCGTCAATAGTATATTTTTTCTGTTATAATTTGATGCCTTTCGTTTTGCTCATGGTACTGCTGTGTAGCGCTATGTACCCACCAGCGTAGCGAGAAGCCTTCGGAGTTGAGGCGGTGGCAGCAGATGTCCGTCGGCGTCTTGCAGCGCGTCCGCCTGCGCCGCCACGCGCCGCGCTACCGTGAGCGCGCCGCACACGCGTCCCGGCGCACTTTCACTGATACACGCAAGCTTTACCTGCGATTAAACCAGAAACACACTGGTAGAATATAATTCCACACTCATCCTGGACAAATTCAGAATAAGATCAAATTTTTGACGAAAATAATTTAAATATTGCATAAGTTCTAGACCGATTAAGCATTAAGTTAAGTTCATAATTTATTTCGTGCTCTGCTGAAAGCACCGTGAGGTAACCTGCATGTGTCAAGATCGAGTTCTACCACATATATAACCATAAACATGCCATGGCCCAACTTAGTGAAATAAACTGTAAACTTAATCCTTGACAGAAGAGGTGAATGCCAAAAAACGAGACATTTACGGTCTACGGGTTACTAGAAAGAGACAAAGATGAAGTACACTAATAAAGGTCAACATATATTTATCAAAAAATCAATGTTAAGATTTGTTGATATGTCCGATGTGACTTACGTATTTGACGATAGTGTTGACGTCATCGAGGAGGATGAGTAAGTGAGCTGCTTCTGCGGGTGCCAGATCGCGTGTCGGAACAACGGCGTGTGCTTTCTGTTGTTGTTTTTCATCCCAAGCTCTGTATGGGAACATTTTATAGTTAAATTGTTTTTTTATTAAATTACCAGAATATCAAATATTGGTTAAAATGAAAAAAAGCTAAAACAAGCAGATTACATTTTTATGTAACAATTAAAAATATGTGATCATAATATTTTTAAAATTATAGTTCATTCAATTTGTCTCAACATGTGTGTGAAAATCCAAATTATTCGAAAGTCAAAGGAAATTGAATCTGTAACTTAAAGCATACAGAATCTCTTTAGTCTCTACTGACCTTAGACTGGTCTCGAGGGCACGCGAGCGACAGAGCATCTGCGCTCTGTTTTTGTGAATGATGCGCACACAGCCGGGCGGCTGCAGCCACGCCTCTCCGTCCACCTGCACGGGCACGCCCTCCTCGCCCAGGATGTTGATCTGCACGGCGCGACACTGCGCGATGCGATGCTTCTGCAGGTTAATGAGGCGCGACGCTGCCATCTGCGCGGATCCAAATACCGCTACTACCTAAAGAATAGCGGCATATTTGAGTTACAGATGTTAATTGTAGTGACCTTATTCCATGCTTTTTAATTATAATTTCCTTTAACTTGTAAGCAATCAGTACCGTAAATTATTACAGATAAACCTATGACAACATATGAAGTGATTACTGGAAAGTTGACGTTAAGCCCAATTAGGTTGTCAATTAAATAACTATTAAAAGTACTAGTTCTTCACTCCACATCAATTATAAAAACAAAATATATTACTTTCTTTTTCATTCTCATTGTTTGTATTATGTGATAAGACAACTTACTTCGAGTATCCGGTCATCGAATGACGGAGCAAGAAATAAGTCATCCCCTCTCGTTCCTCCCCAGAAGTTAGTTCCTCCCATGAACGATGGTATATTTAAAACGACAATTCCCTGAAGTTCGGGAAGGGGTATTCTTTGTCCGTCGCATTCGAGTTGCACACGCTGACCGAGATGTCTAAAAATTTTTTAATTAAATTTAAAAAAAAATCTTAAATTTTTTTTTAAAATAAGGCCTTTAAATGCATAAGTGTAAAAGGCATTTTACCTGTACGTCCTATTCACCCATTCCTTAGACCCAAGAACACCATACCACATATAATTCCTTGCCCTTGATCTACATTTCTCTGGATGTTCTTCTCTTTTATTGTGAAAGTCCAGTGTGATTTTAGCGTCAATTCCAATACCAAAGTAATTATTCATCACAGCACGCTCATAAAAACCTTCTAGAAGCGTCTCGTCTGGATCCATCAGTGGGCTTACTGCTGCACATAGTGCATCTGCATTAGCTAAAAGACACTGACTGATGAAGCCTTGTGTAACGTGCGGCCACGCTGGCAGCTGCACAAGTGGGTTGATGATTGGCAACTTTTTGGCTTTCTCACTAGAATCTGATTTGTTGTTGCTACTACTGCCCCCAATGGTACCGCCTTCTCCCCATATCGAAGATACTGATGTTGATAGCCTGCTTTATGAAAATAGTATTAGGTACACAACTAATGTACTGAGAATAGTTTTGTTTCAAATATGTATTTATCTTAATATGTTGGTATGTATATGTAAATATCGTACAAAGTGTACGCATTACATTTAATGTTCTAATCAGATTGGTATTTTATAGAAGTTTTGTTATTTTAATTAATAAGATTTTGTGTTTGACAAATGAATGATATGGGTAATAACTTACTTATCCGCCTCTCCTGGTTTAAAAAGGCTTCCGCATGATATCCTTCTCGTTGCGGCCGGAGAGCAACTTAAAAATTGACCGTATTCTGGATCAGATCCTAAAAGTTTCGGATTATCGGACTGTCGTCTTTCTCTCTCTCTGAGATTTGGCTCTGGCGAGTAAACACTTAGTGTGTCTGTTCCTTGATCGAATATGTCACTTAGAACTGAGGCCATACGACTTTGGCAGTTCTTCATGCTTTTATCCTCACTATGTGACGGTGATGGGGGCTCAACCACAACGCTTACTTGAGGGAAAGGGGGCATTTGTTCTTCTGGATCTGGTTTTTTGTGGATAACTTTTTGTGGAACTCTGGGTGGAATTTTGGGTGGAATTTTGGGTGGACTTTGTGGGTTCGGAGTCTCATTACCCTTTGAAAGTTCTTCTGTCGTTTTAGGCAAGAGGTGTTTTGATTCATCTGTTATTCTTTTTTTCATACTCTTTCTCATTTGCTTTCGAAAAGACTTTCTTGCTATATCACTTCCTTCTTCGAATTGCGCTAAACTACAATACTTTATTTGATCTTCATTTTTAGTAGCATTCTCTATGTAAAAAACTCTGTTTTCGTAACCAAATTTCTCCACTTCGGCCTCCACTGGTTTTTTGATTTTGGATATGTATTTTTTGCTTTCATTTTTCTTTTCCAAGCTAGGGTGTCTACTATCCATAGGTATATCAGAAACCGTATCTGATGTGAACAAGGTGGTATCATCGGTGTACGTTTCATTTTCTCCATTTTTCCCCATCATAGCTAAAAGTACTTCTTGGCCGAGCATCGAACTTATATCATCCATAATAGACTCACCATGTAATGTTTCCGAATTCATATACGTAGTTTCTGAAACTTCTGGCGAATCGATGTGACCTATACCACATCCTTCTTCTACTTCACCCGGCTTACTATCCATGATTTCCGACATTAAACTAAAATCATCGCTAATGTTGGACCCCTCTGAACTGGTCGCATCTATTTCCAAGTCTATACTAGAAAGTTTTCTTACAGGCGTGCAGTCACCGCTCTCTGGCGCCGCTCTCTCACATATATCTTGGAAGTGAACGTCGTCGGTATACGGCTTGTCGATATCTATTATAGTCAATTGGTCCGATTCATAAGTTTCTCCCTGTATTAACGAATCGCGCTTATCACTATCATCTGAGATAACTAAATTAGGTATGGTAAGACTACTGCTATTAAAAGTGCCACTAGTACGATCTAAGTCAGGCCTTAAGAGATTTTTGCACGAGCTGGTATCACAGGATGACAGGATCGAAGGCGAATGTCGGTCCTGAGGCGAAATGGAGCTCGTCTTGCTGCGGTCACGCTTATCGACATCTAAATTATCTGAATGCTCTGGTGGGTTTGAACTTATTAATTTTGCTATATCTTCATCTACGTCTGGAATGCTGTAAAAAAAAATAATATAATTAATGATTTTATTTTTAGTTTTGAAGTACGCGGTAATGATAAAATTGATATGTTGATAAGGAGTCACTGTCATCGCTGTGGCTGTGGCTGTGCTACAAATATTAATATTTTCATGTAATACCAATATGCTTCTACGGAATTAAGAATATGCCCTTTTATGCCTATAATTTTCATTAAATAACTTATCATTTTATCCTAATCATACTGATAAATACGGTGTTATAGTGGGTAATCCACCCATGATAGGCTTGAACCCCGTACCTAACACCAACTTTCTCAAGTTGCACCATGTTTTAATTAGGGTTAAGGTACGAAGGTACGTATTAAATCTAAAAGATAAAATTCGTTCAATTTATAATACCGTATAATGGAAGGCGATAAGTAATAGTACTATATTTTTATTTTAAATACCTAATTATAACTACTAACTTTTCAGGTTGCATGGAGGCAGCTGAGACGGCGGAGCCGGCTGAGGATCGGCGGCTGTCGGCGAAGGCGCGCGGCACGGGCAGCGCGCCGCTCTCCGCACTCGCGTCCTGCGACACACCCTGGCGATAAGGCAATATTAATGAGCGGTTGATGTACATAAATAACTTCAATAGCTCGGTGAATACAGTATTTACTCTAAACGTGCTAAGGACATTTGAAAAAAAAATGTAACTAGAAATCACAGATATTTTACTTTTTTAATACTTGATTCAACTCGTAAGATTTATAGTTCCAAAATCTACATTAAGATATTTTATTAATAAGTTTGAACCACCGTCAACCTACCTGTGGGTAGATCATTACGAGGGTGCGTACGAGCGAGTGCAGCGCGCGCCGCACGCTGTCGGCGCGGCCGGCCAGCGAGCAGCCGCGCGCCGCCGCCGCCCAGTTCAGCTGCTCCTGAGATACACGTGTTTTTGAGGTGATCGATGATAGTTTTCTATTTACTAGTATGGTTTGTTGAGCACACGACATTTCAACGATGTTAGACGTAGTTTTGTTTGAAAAATGATTGATTTAAAACTTTATTTTCATGAATGTTTTGTCTTTACTTAAAATTTAAACTAAATAGGTACTTTCGTATGTCGTGCTAATTGTATCAATCGGTACCTACCTTTTCAGTCTTTTCGATGCTGCCCTTTTCGGCTGGTTGTGTTTCTGTTTCGCTATCACTGGTGTCCATTGGCTCCCAAGATCTATATATATGAAAATAATGAAATAAAACAAATAATTTTAAATATATTTTTTGATTTAATGGAGTACAACGAATAAAGATTGGGAGTATTCCAATTGGGCTTGCTAGCTGGTTGAAAATCTAGTTGCAAGATATGATCCATACCTTCATTCTAAGGTCAAATTAACTAAAGGCTCGGATTTTTCCATTTTGCATTTTGGCAAGGGTATGTATATTTGTTGGTAATATTTTACTTATAGACAGTGAATTCCCCCCCTTAATTATTAAATTAAGGATAAATAAGTATTGTCAAGGACACAATATATGTATGTAGCATTATTTTTAGATTTACACAGTAAGTGAGTTATCGATCACTTACTCGCAGCGTGCGTGATCGTGAGCGAGATGCGTCCGCGCATGTAGCAACAGCGACAAGGCGCGGCGTAGGCGGTGAGCCGCACGCGCAGCCCCGCCCCCCGCGCGCTCCCCCACCGCGGCCAACTGCGCACAGCCCGAACGAAGTGCCGCACGAGCATTACTCGTCTCACCTTCACCACACTCGCCAGCCTAAACGTTCATTACTCATATTTGTAATAAATGTTATAAATGCTGTTAATATTATATATTATACACATTTGTATAATTCGAATTACCTGTACGATTTCTTGTAGATTTCTTAAAAGCGAACTTTCTTCCAGCAAATCAGGTGGAGCCGGCGGTGGCGGTGGAACTGACAGTGCACGCTCGAACGTCATTATGGACCATCTAAATATAAATGATACATTTTTTTTAAATAATATCTTTCAATTGTTTTTTTAAATAAATGAAAATACTAAACATTCATCCTTATTACAATTTTGTTAGGCAGACAAATAAGACCTTATTTTTTCAAAGCTGGTCATTTTGTCAGAGGTTTCTTCTTCCTTTAACAGTTTTCGTCATTATGTTTTCCATCATTATCAATATATAAATTAAAAAACGAATTGATTTCTTTCAATAATTTTAGGTTGTGGCCTTAGTTTAAAAAAATCAATGCTTTTAATAAAACAATATTCATTTCAGGCATTTTTATTGCTAATGGAATAAAGGCACTCTTTTTATCAAGCGTAGAAGAATATTTAATAGACTAGTTGACAGAATATTTAAGCAATGCCAAGCATTAGCTTAGACATGAGCTTGTCGAATATTATATAATATAGAATTATTTTTAATAAAATTAATATGATGATTTACATGAATCTCTTGTACAGAACATCGGATTTTGAGAGGAAAAAGACAAATTCCATTATTGAATCGTCATTTTAAAAGATTATGAGAGAATCTTGTATCTTTGTGGTAGAGCTTTGTGCAAGCCTGTCTGGGTAGTTGTGTTCCGGTTTAATGCATTAGTGAGCCAATGTTACGACATGCACAGGGAACTTAGCTTCCAAGGTTGATGGCTCATTTGTGATGTAAGGAATAATTAAAATTTCTTACGGCGCCTATGTCTACGGGCAGTGATGACCACCTACCATCAGGTAATTTCATAAAAAAAAGAAACACCATACTCGTCCTCACCTGTCAAGCATTTTGGTGGAAGCTCGCTCGTATCTTTCCAACAATTGCTGAAGATTTGCAGCATCGTCACAGGAAGCGCCCCAGCCTAGTACCCGCGCTAGATCGTTACCCGTACCCAGGGGCAGAACGGCTGTTTGCACCTGTCGCTAAAACAATTAATTATCAATTACATTATAAAATTAATAAATATATATGTTATCTTTTATATTTATTACGTGTTCCTAGATATAATTTCTAATTATTATTATATGTATTTGGAACAAGGTTCTTTTACGCGGCTTAGAGCGAAAGTCAAAGTCAGAGTCAAAAATCTTTATTCAATATAGAAGTGTATACACTTGCTTATTGATTGTCAAAAATCTACCACCGGTTCGGAATTTAGCACCTCAGACCTGAGAAGAACCGGCGAAAGAAACTCAGCGGGATATATTTTTTTATTTTTTTTTTTACCATTTTCCGTGTACAATGAAAATTATATTTTAGTTATTTGAAACAGCCTGGAGGCGATCATTTCATTCCCAAGGTGTGCAGTCAACTAAAAAGTCATTAGTGTTGTAATATCCTTTAGCACACAAACGCTCTTTAACGATTCTTTTAAATTTTATAATTGAATAATTTTGAACGTTTTCTGGGATCCTGTTGTAAAAACGTATACATTGCCCCAAAAAAGAGTTACTAACCCTGTGTAATCGGGTACTTGGAGTAACAAGTTTATTCTTGTTCCTAGTGTTAACAGAATGTACGTCACAATTTCTGGGAAAATCATTTATGTTTTTGCGTACATACATAACATTATCAAAAACAAATTGAGAAGCGACAGTCATTATTTTAATTTCTTTAAATTTACCTCTTAACGAATCTTTTGGGCCCAGGTTATAAATTGCACGAATAGCCCTCTTCTGCAGTACAAAAATAGTATTAATGTCAGCTGCATTACCCCAGAGTAGGATGCCATACGACATTATACTATGGAAATAACTGAAGTACACAAGGCGAGCGGTATCCACATCAGTCAAAAGTCTAATTTTTTTTACCGCATAGGCTGCAGAGCTGAGTCTATTCGCCAATTTATTTATATGGGGGCCCCATTGGAGCTTAGAGTCTATTGTCATACCAAGGAACTCTGTTGATTCTAAAACATCTAATGCTTCCCCGTTTAAACGTACACTCGTTTTGACACATCTTACATTGGGAGTAGTGAATTTAATACATTTAGTCTTTTTACTATTTAACATTAAATTATTAACACTAAACCAATTTACTATTTCAGAGAGAGTATCACGTTAGGAAAACGCGTAGCCTCCAGGCGGCGTTCCCCTCCTCTTGTATCAATCTTATTCATCTTCTTATCGTTCAATTATTCTCAAACGTTGTTAATTAATTTAATTGTGTCTGTTATTCAATACATAATATACAGCATAAGCAACTTCGTTCCAACCGGGTTTCCCATGACACCTCTCGTTTATTTATAATTAAATTTTATAATGGCTTTTATATATAGTATTAATATCTCTTAAACGATAATCGTACTCTGTTATAAACCGAATTTTAGGCTGAGTTCGCGAATGAGATACATATTGACATTGAGTTGAAAGAATCATTAAATCTTACAACTTACATGCATATCCAGCTTGTCTACTTCCTGCAGTACCCAGCCTACGGAACCATCACCGCTACAGACTAGCACTCTCAATGGCGCGAAGTGTCTAAACAGCCGGAGTCCAAGGCGAGGACCCGCTCCACTCAGTTCAAACACTTGAGCAGGATTTAGAAGCTGTTTGAAGCGACGGAGGAACTTAATGCCCTGATTGTCGCCTGTAAAAAATAATTATAGTTTCACATTGATTTATTGGTAAAATAATATTAATGAAGAAAAGGACTTTAGAAATATAACTTGGGATATTTGAATACCTAAATTTTTCGTCATTATCTAAATTAACTCATGAGAATGTGTTAAGAACGCTACACTTTTTTTACCTTAATTAAAGTTTTATAATATTTAGAGATTATATTTTACATTTTTGTTTATATAAACGTGTTATTTTAAATGTTGGAGTTTTCAAAAAACATTTCGGACTTCATATTTTTAAATTTAAAAAATGAATAAAAACAATTTAACTTATACAATTGTATGTCGTATTTATATCGGCTTCAGAACGGAATACGCGTGCCAAAATTCAAATTATTCGAAAATTCACATTCCAATAAATAATAATTGAATTGCGACATTCTGTTTCACTCGTTGCTACGGCATCAATTAGTACGAGATTATATTGACGCGCGAAATAAAATATATTAATTTGTTTCGATAGTGTTACATGGTACTTATAAACGTTTTTAATTTATACTGAGGTAGGCGAACAAATGTTGATGACACCTTGTTTTAAAAGATCACCTTTGTAACAGACCCTGGTATTATATGAAATTCTAGCTGTGACTGCGGATTTATTCACATCTATTTTAGTTTGTAACTGTAAGAGTTTTATTGTTACTGAAATAAAATAAAATGTTATTGCTGGATAATCGGTTCAACGTATTTAGATTTTATATATTAAATAAACAATATTTACTCATAATAATATCATGTACAACTCAGCCGCGAGGTCCACGCTAAAATAACATTGGATTTTCATACAAACTTCCAACCCCCATCTTATCCCCTTAGGGGTGGAGTATAAGTAACATATACCTACAGGTATAAGGGTGATAACCATTCCAGCTGACCAACACAAAATCCTACCACGGAACAAACAGGTTATATAAATAAAGTAATAAATAACTTCAAAACCAAACTCACCAGACCGAGAATTGACGAAGACGATTAGCGGTGACGCATTCGGTGGTCTATCCGGCAGCCATCCGTCGTCTGGTCCTACAGAGTGCAGACGTGTCGGAGGCACGACAGACGCTCGCGCCGGTCCGAGCGAACAACTTGCCCGCCAGCTAGGTCGACAGCTCGCGTGTACACATTTTCGACACCAAATGCAGCGAAAATCTTGAAGCCTGATATAACATCAGATTATTTCACACCGGCACTAAAATTAGAACAACATCTCTGCAATTATTTAAAACGCAATTAATGTTCATTTGCAAGCGGTTTGTATTTGTAAAAGAAGACAAACATCTTTTTTATAAGTGTTTACTTGTAATTAACTTTTATTATTTATATTTATTTCATTGCTTTCTAAACAAAAAAAAATAATGTCGTTAAAAAAAATAATTATTTTAGATTATGTATATTTTTATTTTATTTTATTTTCAATAAGACAACCAACAGTAGATACAATATCACATCAGAATAAAAAAAAACTAACATTTTAAAATTATCTTAATGGCAAATGCTTTACTATTTACAGGCAGTCTCACCATGTACGCTCACATTGTACAATATGTATTAAAAAATTTAATTAAACATAATCAATGTTTAGAAATAAGAATTATAATACATTTTTTTAACTGTTATATAATAAATAATAATCAATAAAACCAATTAAATAATTAGATATGCCATAATAATAGAAATGACCATAAATAAAATTCATTATTTTTCAATTAAACTGAGCGGCTATATTAGAAATTTGTCGAAATATCCAAAGATACGATATACATATATATATACGAGTATATACGGTTGGGTACGTTACTTGGTACTTTTACGTTGCAATATAAAATAAAACCTCATGGGATTTGTTCGAAATAAGCAGGAATTTCATGGAACATTACGCGGAAGCATTTCAGTTGCAACAAATGTAACAAGAGATATCAAGAAAAATTGCGACCTGAATCGCAATCCGCAACGTCGCGTACATTCAGTTGAATCGCCAAGAAATATATTCTAAAAGTTTTAAGAGCAATAAATATTCGTTTTATGAAATAAAATGCAATTTATTAATTTTTTCGTATAATTTTCGCATTTCAAGTTGCACGAAATGGAATTCTGTCAGGAATATAGTAAATAATAAAATAACTCTTGAACTACGATGAATTAAATAAAAGCGAGCAAGTTCGCCGAGATGGCCCAGTGGCTAGAACGCGTGCATCTGAACCGATGATTTCGGGTTCAAGCCCAGGCAGGCACCACTGAAATTTCATGTGCTTAATTTGTGTTTATAATTCATCTCGTGCTCGGCGGTGAAGGAAAACATCGTGAGGAAAACTGCATGTGTCTAATTTCAACGAAATTCTGCCACATGTGTATTCCGCCAACCCGCATTGGAGCAGCGTGGTGGAATATGCTCCAAAACCTTCTCCTCAAAGGGAGAGGAGGCCTTTATCCCAGCAGTGGGACATTTAAGGGCTGCTAATGCTAAAAAAAAATTGAGCAAGTTCGAGTCGGACTCGCGCACTGAGGGTTTCGTACAAACACACAACACTAAAAGATACACCGATATAACGGGAAAATTATTTTTTAAGATTTTTCCTTTCACTTGCGCTACAAGGTTTTCAAGTTTGCTCTTTGTCAAATTATGTGATTTTCTATTTTAATGTCAATAGATACGTTGACATATTTCAGATTTCGACTTCGTTTGCGAATTATTGGGAAATGCGACATAAACGGCCAATACTTTGATTGCGTAGATTTAAAAGTTTGATTTTTTAACAGCTCCTAGTCACCATTACACTTCTACGCTTTACTATGAAAAAGGGTCTTGACGGACAGACAGGCAGAAAGACGGACATGACGAAAGAGTTCCTTTTTCCATTAGAGATACGGAACCTTACAACGACGATATTTTTAAGTTATCATCGATTCGTGTCATTCACCAAATAGACAATCCAACAAAACCAATTATTTCAGAACATTTCCTGTATTAGTATAAACTTTAACAATATAATATATTATAAGTGTACTGTAGCTGTAGCAAATTGCCAGTTAGCAGTGAGTTATATGTGTGGCATCATAAGCGATATAGAGCCAGGTAGTAAAATAGTACCACAGATACTATATGTTTAAATTGTAACTAAATATCTAATTATTTCTCAATAAATGATTGAAAAAACTTTGTTTTTGATTAAATAAACATGGATGTGGAGCTAATACTTCTTCACTTTCAGGCAGGATATATCATATATTAAATTGTATTTAACTAACATAACTTTGACTTACTTGGTGGTAGGGCTTTGTGCAAGCCCGTCTGGGTAGGTACCACCCACTCATCAGATATTCTACCGCTAAATAACAGTACACTGTATTGTTGTTTTCCGGTTAGAAGGGTGAGTGAGCCAGTGTAATCACAGGCACAAGGGACATAACATCTTAGTTCCCAAGGTTGGTGGCGCATAGGTGATGTAAGGAATGGTTAATATTTCTTATAGCGGCTTTGTCTATGGGCGGTGGTGACCACTTACCATCGGGTGGCCCATATGCTCGTCCGCCAACCAATGCCATAAAAAAAAAAAAATCTTTCTTTTAAATGTTCAATTATTGACTTTCTTGCCGGTTCTTGTCACTAAAATCTAAATATACAATAAAGTATGTACACATTTTATTTTTATAAATTTTGCGGTCTCATCCGCTTTAAGTTTAGACTGTTTACATGACAACGTTAATTTCATTAATTATATCAAATATTTTCATTTTCACGATATAAAATAAATGATTATTTTAATATTCTTTTGTTTTTTTTTTTTTTTTATAATTCTTTTTGTATAATATATATTCATACATACTGGGATTATAAAATTTCCAGCAACGTGGTTCGATATAGTCGTATGTTATGTAACTAAGACCTCTTCGCTTCGAGGCGCCGCGCCGAGTCGGTGATTAAGATTAAGATGGATTTAGAGCTACCAGCGTTGGAAAGCCAACGAGAATATACCCGTGTCGTACAATGTCGTTTTAATATATTATTAATAAGTTTGTAAAATATCAGGCATTAAATATTTAGACAACGAAATTACTTAAATTGAGTGTATTAATGGCCTATTAAAAAAAAAATTACGCGGCTAACTTAAGTACACTGGTTCTTATAGTCACCAGCACCAAAGTTTTGTTTATTATTTCAGCTCAATTAGTTGGGCTGAACTAAAATTCACTGCCAAGCTTGGACCCAATTTATTACACAAAACGGATGATGCTTATAAAACCTTGTCATATTATGTGATGTCGTCATCGATCGTTAATTAATAGCGGTAAAATTTTCACGTTTATATAAAACCAATAAACGCCCAACACGCAAAAGAGTTTGAAAAAGCGTTCCAGTGTTCGTCATCGAACGTTGACGTGTGAAAAGGAAATTTAATGGAAATTGCCAATAGTTGCGGGATAGGTTTTTTGCACGCTTTGTAATTGATTGATGTAGCCACGTGCCGATGGAAATACATTAATGCCTTCACACAACGACACGTACTGCTAACGAAACATACTATCAATGGACAAATATTTTCTCTTTATTTTTTTTCTTTTTTCTTCTTTATGTTCCGTATTCGATTTTAATTCGAGTTTGAAAGTGGCACCGATAGCTGAGAAGTTATGTTGAAGCTGGCTGGCATGGTATGGGAATGTTATGCCGAGGAATGAGGACCATGTTGTGAGGAAGGTCTTGAGCATGGACGTGGATGGATATAGAGGAAGGGGACGACCAAAGAAATGATGGATGTGTGAAAGACGATATGGCTGGAAAGAATGTTAGTTGTGAGATGACGTCAGACAAAGAAGACATGCTGCGCTGACCCCAAATAAAATTTGGATAAGGGCAGGAGGATGATGATGATTCGATTTTGTTTTTACTAACTAATAATTGCAATTGCTTAAATTTTACGGTTATTAGCTAATAAGTCCTCATATATAAACGAAAACTACCTTTACTAATAAATGGGGATGGGTTTCTTTTGTAATACCTAAATGAAAATACTAGTAGGTAAACCAGTATGAGTAAAATTTATACCAGAAAACGGACCGCGTTCCAAAGAAGAGTTAAGTACACACTATTGTTACGTATAAGTAGTTGCGCTTCGAAGTTTCGCGCGCATTAAATTCAAACTATAAGCGTGAAAAGCGTTATTTTAATGTCCTTCTATTGTATGTTTAATGTAATATTTTGAAAATAGAATACGTTCTATTTGAAAAGAAGGTTTTTTTTTAATTCTCGCTATTGACCGGATATATAGATAGAAAATAGTTTGTTAAGTCGAGATGTAATCGACGATGTCGCGAGGAAATCTATTAAATTTCGATTCACAATTTTAAAGGTCCTGGAAATACAAGTTCTGGAAACGAATTCCACAACTTAGCTCTGGATTATGACGCTATTTGCAAAGCGCTTGTTTCTGATCTTATCTATGACTATATCTATCTTATAAGATAAAATCTAATACGTAACCACGACAAGGAGTGCCCATTTTGCCACATTACATTTACATTAACAGCCTGATTCCCACTGCTGGGCTAAGGCTTCCTCTCCCTTTGAAGAGAAGGTTTGGAGTATATTCCACTACGCTGCTCCAATACGGGTTGGTGGAATACACATGTGGCAGAATTTCGTTGAAATTAGACACATGCAGGTTTCCTCGCGATGTTTTCCTTCACCGCCGAGCACGATATGTATTATAGACACAAATTAAGCACATGAAAATTCATTGGTGAAGATGCACGCGTTCTAACCACTACGCCATCTCGGCATTTGGCCACATGCACTTTAGTAATGGTCATAATCATGTAGGTATTCCCTTAAAATTTATAGTCATCCTCGTTTTACCAACTAACTATATAAGGTACGTTAATACCGTTTTTTATCCAAATCCAAGTCGCGGGTTTCATAAACTAGTTACGTAGCCCTTAATACGTATAAGGGGATTATTTCAGAAAGGAATAGTAACTCTTCATTTTGTATCTTGTACTGCTTATCCTCTGGTTATCTTCAAAGATATCTCTTTTCAAATATCAAGATTTATTATGTGTATATTATATTTATTACAAATATATAAAAAGAAAATATACAGATACCTTTTAAAAATATTTCGATAAATAATTTTAGCGTTTTTGTTAAACAAAATATATTTAGAAGTAATAGTTTTATTTGGTGGTAGGGCTTTGTGCAAGCCTGTCTGAGTACCAACCACCTATCAGATATTCAACCGCCTGTAACTATATAACTGTACTCAGTATTGTTGTGCTCCGGTTTGAAGGGTGAGTGAGGTAGTATAACTACAGGCACAAAGGACATAACATCTTTTCCTCCAAGTGGCGCAGTGGCGATCAAAGGGATGGATAATATTTCTTACAGTGCCATTGTCTATGGGTGTTGGTGACCATTTAAAATCAGATGGCCCATACGCTCGTCCGCTATTATAATTAACAGCATAAGGGATATGTCCCTCTCGATGTAAGGAATGGTTAAAATTTCTTACGGCGCCAATATCTTTGGGTATTGGTATTGGGTATTACTATTTACGAGTGGCCTTTTCACCAGTTCATCTACCTATTTTATGAATGCAAACTACCGAATTTACGAAAACCGTCCTCTCGACCACAAACGCGTGACATACGAATGAAATAGGACCAAGTAAACATTACTCGTTCTATGCAAATGCGATCCCGATAGATACGGGATGACGACGAAGCCCTCCATGCAGTTTTATTGACAGCCACGTGCCGTCTGTATTTGCATACTATTCAATTTCAAACGGAATCGTTTCTTCTCAAGTAACCCAGATATATTCTAAATTTTATCCAAATGTCAGCGGTTTAACGTCACTGTGAATTCTCTTTTTATACCGAGAATTATCAAACTATAAGATTAACATACTGCGGATTATAGTGGGATCCGAGGCGAAATAGTCTAGTTCAAAGAAAAGTTGATTCAAATAAGTAGGTACAGGCACTACTGAAATTTCGTATTCATAAGCTGTGTTTATATCAACATTAATAATAGTGCTTAGTTCTAGTGCAGTGTTAGAATACCTCATTAACAAACAAGCTGGCGTCGGTTGAAACTGAGCTACGTGATTCATTAAACTATAAGTCTGTTATTTGGGCGTCAAAGAGGCCTTGCCAACAGTGGAATATTTGCTTAACATATAATCTAGTACATTTAATAACAATCGTACCATAAGAAGAACGCGTGCATCTAAGCCGATGATTAAGGGTTCAAGCCCAGGCAGGCACCATTGAATTTTCATGTGCTTAATTTGCGTTTATAATTCATCTCGTGCTCGGCGGTTAAGGAAAACATCGTGAGGAAACCTGCATGTGTCTAATTTCAACGAAATTCTGCCATATGTGTATTCCACCAACCCGCATTGGAGTAGCGTGGTGGAATATGCTCCAAACCTGGAAAAGGTCAAAGGGAGAGGAGACCTTAGCCCAGTAGTGGTAAATTTATGTGTACCATACAATCATAGTAAAGTCCATCAAGTATATTAATTAAATATTAAATAGAGATATATAAATAGAGATGAAAACTAAATGATAAATTAGTTCATCTTATTTAAATAAATTCCGTATTTATTTTCAATTCGAATATCACGAGCAGTGGACTTGATATTGATGAAATAACTTTGAAGCTTAAAGAAAACTCCGAGTCAAAGTTCTCTCATTCCGAAACTTTAAATATTTATTACAAAATACTTAGACGATGACTTCTTCTCAATAAATTATATTAAATAACGAAACATTTATAATGTTAAGTAATAATATGCAACAGTATCGTCTTATGGATAGTTAAAAAAAGTATGTATAAACGTAACTTGACTACTTTACAGAGGAGTTTAATTCAATAATATTTATTCGAGTAACAGTCGTTTCAGTTTGCACACCTAGTCACGACGGGACACCAGGTAGCTCTTAAATATGAATTTTAGGGTCATTGAAAAAATTAAACTGGTAAATAAAATAGATAGATTTAAAATTTGACATAAGAAAATGAATTGACATAAGACTGTTACGTAAACATCGCCTGAGGAGTTCTATTTAAGCCTTAAAATGTGGAATTCGTGTGCCCGTCTAAGTGACGAAATAATTCCCCCGGGGGCTGGCTCCGAGTAAATTCCAGGAAATGTTATACTTAATACTATCTGTATTAAATAACTGAAATTTGCGCGATGCAAATGATAATATTATTATATTAGTAAGGCCGTATTATCTAAACAAAGTTTTTTAAAAATCAAAGTAATTTTTATTCAAGTATGCTCATAAAAGCACATTTCGAATCGTCCTGTTACGCTGTTAAATCAAATTTAAAGCTACCACCGGTTCGGAAAGTAGATTCTATCGAGAAGAACTGGCAAGAAACTTGTAGTTACTCTTTTCCACCATTTTAATTGCAGATGTAAGTTATTTTTTTTTTTTTTATATATCCTGTCTAGAAATCAATAAATATTGAAAAATAATTATCTGTAAACGTATTTATTTATGTCCCAGCGATAGCGAGATAAACGTACCAATTATAAAATCGATATAAATTTATACTATTAAAAACAAAAAAAAGTTAACCCATATTTAATGTAAGTAGATAACAGCAACAAAATTACTTGGTACTATTTATTCTGCCCAATTTACGCCAATTAACTTTTTATTTCACGCCAACCCGTACACGACACACAATAAAAACTGTACAAAGTTTCAAAGCAATCGGTTGAACAACTCTGACGTTATGTACGAACTAAAATGCTCACTGATTTTTATGTGTAAGAACTCACTGAATCCAATTTATTAAAATTACAATTGTTTATTTAGTATGCAATAAAAATTCACGCTTTGAATAATTAATACTTGTTGTACTAAAGTTAGACAAGACAAAAGATACATGTGTAGTTATGTACATAGATCTTGCATAAAACTACGAATCAAACTCTGATGACGCCTAATGGTTTTAGAAAATTAAAACTTTCAAAAATCGAACGAATTACAATTTAAATCGATGACAAGTAGTTTAAATATATATCTTTTGCACACATTTACAGATAATATAGAATAGAAAAATCTTAAAGTTCAGACTCGCTGAAAACTATCAAAGTGTCTTATTTCAATTTTTACATGTTTTTATACGTTATACGTTATCATACGCATCTTTATACGTTACATACTTTCAACATTATTTATACACATCAGTATATACCTGACTGTACAACTGACATGACAATGACAAATAATATTGTTTTGTGTTGTTTACATAACAGAATAACAAATATTTACGTGACTTAACATGAAATTGGCTGAATAACTTTGTGCCTTGGTGTTATTATATTTGTCCTTGATCATTTAAAAAGACGACGAACTTTTAAGTTAACAACGGCAACAATTCCAAATATATATTCAAATTCAAGGCATAATAAGAGACAAAAAATAATCTCAAACCTAAGAACGGAGCCGCAGGTTTTGTCGCAGACGTCACACTTGGCAGCCACTGGCAAGTTGCCCTCGAGCCACTGATGCGGCATTATTATATTCTAAAAACAAAAAAATATCATTATAACATAGGGTGTAATCAAAGAGGATTCACAATACATTGAATGCATTTCTGTGCGAGTGTGTGAGTATTTACTACAAGCAAAAGCATAAACGTAAGCATTTTAATAAATTTTAACAAGATATAAAACTACTTGATAGAAAAATGTGTTGTGAATAAAACACACATAATATTTAATCTCTTCGTATATACATATGTATGTACATCAAAGAAATAACACATACCGTAATCTAATTTTTATTTAAGTACGTTTTTAAAAAAGGTCTGTCCCTTTTAGGTCTAGTAATTTTCATTTAAATTAGATGCTAAAATTGCCTCTCTGTGATACTCCGTGTCAAAATCACTCGGCCGTTTCAATTACATCAGAGGAGACAGATTATAAAAAAAGTTAGCGGTATTTAAAAAAAAAAAAAAACGTTGAAAATTTTACCCTGATTCAAAGCTCGAACCTTTGACTTTTTTTGCGCTTTAATTATGTATATCACGTTTTATAATTAAAATAACACCATATCTACACTTAGAAAAGAGACATTTTTGTCGGGATATGTTTATTAGCTCAATATTTATTATACTTTTTCTAAATTTATACAGATTACGCGTGTACGTTCTTGTCTTAATAACTAATAACTTAATTGTTATTTTTTGCTTACTACAACTTTTAACTTTTGAATACGGGCGGTTTGTAATTTGCAGACAAGTTCATTGCAATATATATATTTGCTTTTGCCTTATTTCATTTATTTGGGGTCGCAATTGTAAATATTTCCTTACATTTATCTCTACGGTTAGTGATACCTACTCACACAGTACATCCATCGTTTCAATGTATATTGTATAGATCCATATTCATACTGCTTTTGTTGTGTGACATCCATGACGTATATATATCACAATATAGTAGGTACAAATGAAGAAACTATAATGTTCAACTTCGTTTTCAATTTCATATTGAACATTTCAAGCCTCAAATTTTCACATTACGTTTTCAATATGATAATAGTTAATACACGAAAGTATAAAGTTAATATCTACTTAGAAATAGGCAAAGATAACACAGTTTAGTAACTTATCCGCTACGCCAGAAAAAAATAAAAAAGCATGTGTGGTGTCAAACCGTTTTTTTCATGTGTGGTGTCACGGTTGACAAACCGTTTTTTTTATGAGGTTGAACATTGACGAGCCTTAGCTTTAGGTTATCAATAAAAAAAACAAGAGTAGAAAACAGAGTTCGAAATGCAAAATTTTATTGTCTATATTTTAGTAAAAAAAAACAATAATGTTTACTATTACTAGTATTATTAAAATCAGAAAATAAATCACACGAGCAGTTAGTGACGTTGTTTCCAAATGGCTATGTGGCAAATTAACGAGTACAATAGAGAAGCATTGAACGATGTCGTTCGGAAAGCGAGGACCCATAAAATGTATCGTTCAGGGATTATTGCCTCGTAAAATGAATTACGAGCATCGATACTTAGCATCGATTCCGGTCGGATTGCTTTTGAGATTATTAACTGTTATGGTTTAATCAACTCGAAGATCTAGGACGTGAGTTAATTTTAGAAGTCGGGGTTGATGAATAATTACACCTGACTTAGCTTATATTATCACAGATTATTTTTCGTTACAGTACAGTTATAGTTCGTTACTTATTAAAATTAATCTTAATTAATTAAAATTTGAGTTTCTATTTAATTTGCATCATTAATTTTTATGAAATATATTATTACTTTAAATATTTATTTTTAATACTACTAATAATACTATATAATACTTTATTCAAATATAATTTAACACTACACAAAATATTATAAGGTATCCTAATATAAATATTTGTTTATTTTATCTACGTATTTTCTGATATGAAGAAGCTTAAAAATTAGCTGAAAAATAAATGTACTCACACTTTCCGGATCTTCAACAACATGGGGTCCGAGTGAGGCGAGCGTGCTCCATTTGCAAGAAGGCGGTGCGCGCGCGGCACATCGCTTGTGCGCCTTGAACTTACACAGTTCACAGGCAAGTGCATGTGCGGTGCCAAGAGCCCCGAGCGGTTCTCTGCACACATTGCAGAACGTTGGCCGAGCGTGTGTTGCAGTGTACCTACGAAATAAAAATAAAAACAATAGTTAGAACTTCTAGCAGAACTGATACTTGATAAATGGGACGATCGTAAAAGTATGTGGAGATACAATTATCTTCCTCTTAGTCTGCTTGCTTCTTCTTTAATGTTTGTATATTGATCAGATTATGATCAAACTATGATGAAAAAGGCTTCTACCCCAAAAGAGCTTAGAGCTTTTTTATTTGTATTTTTATCCTTCGATAGAAACGTTCTGCGTAGAACCATAAACTACGAACTCTATTCCCGCGAAGACGGCAGTTATAAACGGTGATTTTTATTTAAAAATAAACAATTATTAAAAACGAGTGTATATAATAATAATTAATAAACGTAGTGTATCAACGACGCTTCATATTTTTAACATTTCAATAGTCTGTCATTTCAATTCAGACTTGGAGTCATTTTAACGAAGTTACTGAAAACAATTGATCATGCCAACTTGTTCGAATTTTGAATGGCTGTCACGTAACGAGTTAAATTGCAACGGCGGCGTACAAAAGAGAAATAGAACGAAATACGAAAATTTAAATTTGAATAGCAGTAACGATGCGTTACTTGCCTTTGTGTCGAGTTCTGCGATTTTACGAGTCCGATATTATTCGGAAAACTATGATTAATTCGACACAACAGGTCGCAACAAAACGATTTTTAGTGAGCCGTGAAGGTCCAGTGGCTAAACCACGCGAAACTTCACCAAAGAAATAAACCCTGGTGAGAGTCACTGAATTTCCATGTGCTTAGTTTCATATAATTCATCTGTACCTACCTACAAGCATTTAAGCAACATACTTATTCTTTACCCAGAAGGGACCTGTTTACAGTCTGTTACTCTTTATTGGTATCAGGGGACTCGTAGGACCATCTGAATGGATACAACCAACGGAACAGTTATTTTCCTGCTATATACAACGACACTTTGTAGTTTCTAATACTGTGTTTTGCTCTGATTATCAATTTTCAGCAAGCCATTGAAATAACACAAATAAGGATCATAACATCTCGTCTTAGATCTTATAATTAGCAGTGTAATATAAGAAGTTGTTTAAATTGATTTAATGGCAGTTGAACATTATAGCAACTTATTATCATAGCTATTGCGTGTGCTAGAGGAATGAGAAATAGTGAATATAAGTCGAAGTTTAAGAATTTAAATTTGGCTCAGCTTAAAGTAAAACTTCTTGAATAGATATTTCGTTCGAAGATGGGGAATATACAGGATGTTCATTTTATAAAAAGTGATCACAGCGCAAATGGACATGCGCAACATGCGAGACCTTGGACCTGCCATGGACTCTTAGGAAGAAATAAGGAAGGCCTCCACTATTTATTGCATGTACCCCGAAAAACTGCCGGTGACGGCAGCTTCCACAGAGTGGTTGTTTGAGATATAAAATGCTCTAAAAATGCCAGACATTTCGAATGTATTAAAATTTGCATCCGGTGGAATAAGGTCGAAATGCTTAATAATAATAATAGAAGTGGTTTGCCATGCCGTGGGATGTGAGCAGGCTGTTCTATTACCAATGATGGTCTCCAGATGACAGGCTTGCGACAAGATCCGCGACGTCTGCTCCGTGATGCAATGCGCCTCGTAATGCGCCCGCCCATGCCTCCATCTCCCCGCGGCTGTCCGCGCACAGGACTAGGCACCGGCTTGCTGTTATTACCTGAAAATATTACGAATGTGTTATATAAAATACTACTAAACCCAATATATTGGACGGCCCGTTTATATATACCAGCAGCCACGGTGATCGATTTAATGGTATCGATGTTGATGTGATGCAGCGTCACGTAGCGGCAAGTTACAACAAAGTGGATAGTATAAAAACCTCCACATATATCTATATCGCCAGTGGAAAGTATTGGAAAAAGAGATTTAAAGAAAAAATCTTTAAAATACATTTTACAATAACATTATTTTGGCGTTTAAGACCTTCTTCGTTTCTACTAAAGATTCGTATTTTGCATGGTTTCATAATAAAAAAAATATTAACGAATTACGTGAAGGCAAGATGGAATAGTACAGTGTTTTGTATATAAGAAATGGGAAAAAACCCTTTTTTTTTATTTAAAACAACTAAATGTTTGAAGAACAATCATGATTAGTGTTTAATTTGCGTAAAATAAAAAAAAAATATTTCGTTAATGTTAAAAAAAATTCTAATACAAAATAATTTATACGTGGACTCTTTAAATTTTTAATATTGTAGCAAATTTCGCATATCACTGAACATATAACAATTATGTTTTGTATTCGATTGTGTTTCTACACCTACTCTACGAAACACGTTTACGCGTGATCGCGTCTAAAGCCGATAATCCATTAAAGCTCAATTGTGTTACAATTAACATATCAAGTGTGCGATTAGTTTTGCATTTGAAATTCAACGTACATAAATCGCTGTTGTACAATTAACAGATAATGTATCGTATCCAGTACATTGTATCCATAACAGTTAAATAAATCTAAAAGGTTTTTTTTAATAGCATACAAAAAATATAACAATAAAATAATTATTATATACTCAATAGAAAAATAAATGATAAATGTATTTTTTTAACACTAACTATAAAACTAACTCACAAATTAGAACATATATACTTAGTGGTAGGGCTTTGTGCAAACCCTTCTGGGTAGGTACCACCCACTTATCAGATATTCTACCGTCAAACAGCAGTACTCAGTATATATGTTCCGGTTTGAAGCTTGTGCGCGCGCGACATACAAATACATTATTTTTTCATTACGCGCCAAAAGAAGTATTACTACAAAAATAATACATTCCGATCAGTATTTAAACTTTTGATTTTAAGTATTTTTCAAAAATTTAGCCAATTATACTAATTTGAAATCATCTTGAATCGTTAATTTATGTTAAGCGGCGGCTTATGCTATGTTGTGTACGAGTATATCTTATCTAGCTATCATTTAGGCTTAGTATCATAGACCTAAAATTAAATCATTCATTTCATCATAGCTTTAAACTTTAAGAATTATTAACTTTTTAAAGTCTACAATAAGCCGGCATTGTAAATATTATTTAATATCGTCATCACTAGTGTGGATCGGATATAAAACTCGAATTAAATAGTCGAGTACAGAATGAATGTCACATATATCGCGAAAGTTTCAAGAAGATAAAAGGTCTTCATAACTCTGCCGTTTCCCTATGACACAAATCGTAACGAGCCAAAACGAGCGGCGTCATAACTAGATAAGAAAAAAGAACGTGTTTTCGTAACGCGACAAATTGTGTTTCTATAATGTTATATTCTGAATGCGTATGACAAGACATGTTGTAGTGATTTGTCAAAGATTATCGTTTCATATTTTTTCCCAAAAACGTCCATTTTAAATTTTTTTGAATGTAGTCAGTACGGATCTTTGTAAACTAAATTTTAATCCGAATTCTCTAAGTTACAAATCAGCAGTCACATTAGATAACACTATGATTAATTTAGTTTTTTTTTCTATAGACCGTGTATGCATAGGTAGGTAAACGTGCAAATGGGGCAGCGGATTGTATGTGGATATAAGCGCTGTAAGAAATATTAACCAATCCTTAACGAATGTGTTATATCCATTGTGCCTGTAGTTATATTGGCTCACTAAGACATCAAACTGAAACACAAAAATAATTAGTATTGCTGTTTGGCGGTAGACTATCTGATAGGTAAGTAGGTGATATCTACCCAGGCGAGCTTGCAAAAGTCTTACCACGTAGTGAATTACGATTTTATAACACCTAAATATATGTTCATAACGAGGTTTAAATTTCACTCGTTACGTTTTTTTTCAATTTGATATCCTTATCAGTAAAATGCCAATCAAAGCAGACAGCATAAGTAAGCGCGATACTAATTCGTTGGTGTTTTGGTGGAACAGAATCAAGATCCTGTAGTGTTATTCTATATAAAATTTCAAAAACATATAATTCAAGATTGAGATATATGTGATCAAGATTGAAGATATGGTTCCTAAGGAAATTGGTACGTCTTTTAGAAAATGAAGAATAAGACGGTGATGGAATATTATAGAAAAATCCATAAACTATTATAATAATTAACATATTTAAGTATTTATATGTTTTATCCGAATAATTCAACAAACTTTCAATAAAATCAAAAGCTATAAGAACTTATTGAAGGTTCACGAAACATGATATACGTGAAAGCCTTAAAAACAAAAATAGAAAAAGTCTTTGTGAAAACCAGGTCAAACTATGTCGGCGAACTCGGCCCGCAAGAGTCAGTAGTACAAGTTAATATGAGTTTTGAGTTTCCATATTCAGACCACGGAAGGCCAAGCTATAAATATCGCTTTTATTTGTAGTCGGGGGCGAATCACTTGTGGATTTGTAAACAAATAATATTATTTCCACGGAGCAAAATATTATTTAACACACAGGCAACCGGTCCCGTTTCCGCATACATAAAATGTTTGCATACATGCCATCTTTCAATCTTCCAGTACGCATATTTATTTGACATCTTCAACAATCGTTGCCATATCCCGCCAATTGACGCACAAACTAAATGTCAAAATCTTAAATCTCCTTTCCTCATAAATCGCTCCGTCAATTAGTGATATCCGTTTGGTTGTTTTTGAGTTTATCGCATTTTGAAAGTCGAACAGAAAGACGCGATGGGGCGCTTGTCTTATAATTTGTTGTGATAACCCCATTAATTTTTATACCTACTATTATAAGTGTAAACTAAAGATTTTATTTGCGTGAACACGTTTTGTCTCTGGATCTATCATTCCATCAACTTCCAAATTGGAATTCATTTTTTAAACATTTATACGCGTATTGAATTTTTTTAAATGAGTTACTTGTACTTATGTTATAACCGCGAAAGTAACTCTGTATGTCTGTTTATTTGTCTGCTACTCTTATCAAATTATAAACTTGAACTCTATGGTTTTTCCTACCTAACACCTGACGACCAACCTTAAACGTGAGCGAAGCTGCGGTCGACAACCAGTTACACAATATTTTTAAAATGGGAAGACAGAATCATACATAGGCAGTAGATGGAAACCTAAAAAATATAAATGCAATAGAGAGTTTTAATATCTGTTACGCGTTCACGTGATAACTAATCAACCAGCCAGTGTAATCCCAAGGTTGGTGGCGCATTGGCGACGTAAGGAATTTTTACTATTTCTTAAAGCGCCATTGTCTATTTGTTTTTTCATTGTTTAAGCCATCAAAAAATTAAAAAAATGTTTTCGAGGTCAACTATCGATAGTCAAATTATCGATAGTAATGATATATTATAAAATAAATTTATATTTAATCGAAATGTAACAAAAAACAGTCGAAATAACTTGGCTAAACGTTTAAGACAATGATTATCTTATATAAAAATGTTATCTGCAATGCGAAATACGTAAATAAATCTTCATTTCATAGTTATAAATAGCACCCTCTCGCCAGCTTTCAAGCCTCTTGTATAGAATTTCTATGTGTGATATACGTACATATATTTGTAATGTTTATGGCAGGCGTGTGACCGACTTATATCGAGTCTCTGCTTAGATACGAATGATAGATTAATTTTACCAATTGTAAGCGATCAACCTACATATGTGTGTAACTAATGTGTATGTTTTATATGTAAAATTTTTGGAAAAAAAATATATTAATTTATGTTTTGTATTTACATCTAATTCCAATTGTTATGTTTTACTCATTAAATTTGTGTCCCTATCTAGACACGCGGTAGCGTGTCAGCCAAGTTCTAGTATAGCAGAACTGGCGTGCAGCACCGTGTGTAATATTACACGAACCATTTGGAGCCACTTTTGACCTCCTCATAACTCAAAAACTATTTGACATAAATGTGTCAAATTTGGCTCATATATTGAGACTCGCGAGATACATATGTGTTCCAAATTTCATAAACGCATCTCAAATGGTTATTTAGATATTAACGTCTAAAAATCGTCATTTTTATCACTGACTGACCTATAGATCAAAACTATATCCTACTTCCAGGTGACCTAGAAAGTTCAAATTTGTCATGCAGGTAGATAATTAGGCCAATATAAAGGAAAAAATCTGAAACTGTTAATTTTTTATCATTTTATTATAATTTTTCATTTATTGGGTCTCTTAGGAACACTTAATATATACTTAGTTCCTATAATCCTATAATAACTGTAATGAAAAAAATGATGTAAGAACCAGCAATCAAAACTTATGACAGCCCGTCTTAATGTGGATTTTAAGGTCTTCACGTGAATATATAACAAGTTGAATACCACCCTTAAGTTTTTTAAATCCAAATATTTCCGTTTTAGTACTTATGAGTATAGCCGACTTTCGTATTTATTACGTTATTAACTGGCATTTAGCGCACATCAATGGTGCAAAATCATTATACTTAAAAAAATAATAATAATAGGCATTTCGGTACACGGCGCGCGATGCGACGCCGGAGCAGCGGGAAAGGAGCGTTGCGATTAAACCTTAACGCGGACGTGTCTGAGCGAGTGGCAACCGCGCTCATAAGAATTATTTCAATGCCTTCCGATGGAAGCTGCCTAGTCTATTCGACTGCATATTTTTTGTTTGAGTATACTAGTATACAACAATAAAATAGGTTTCGTGTGACTGTAGTAGACTATGTATATCGTAACTGGAATGATTTAAGTTTGTACTCTAGCGCTACAAACGGGGATCCTTATTGCTTGGAAGAACAGTATCGAGCAAGCATGCTGATGTCAGCAAAGGACTGGTGTATGGGTCCAATGGAAAAATAGAGAAGGTACATTGGGGACGTCGACAACAGCAATAGCGTCGGTAAAATAACGATTCAATTTAAACATAATTTAATTTGCAAACTAGAAGTCAAAACCATGTTACAGATATTAAGTAATGTATATATATGTTCAAAGGAAACAATTCTCTATTTGCTTAGCATATTCTACTACTATACACAAATTACAAGGCCTTCGCATTGACGGTGCTCTTTTCGACATAGGCTCCTCTATATTAAGTAAAGAGCAGGCTTACGTTGGCCTCTCCAGAGTTAAAACCTTAGATGGAGTACATCTTATCAATTTAGGTCCAAGTCAAATTAAAACACAAGAGAACTCTATTGTAGAGTACAACCGTCTGCGCACGTATTACCACCCCTACTTGGCCAAATTAAGTATAAACAGAAAACGCGTAAAAAAAATCCGGACACTGAATGGGCAATTCACTCGAACATTTCAGAGGTACCTACAAGAAAAATAAGAACGTATAAAAAAAAAGACAATTTTACCCCGTAAACGTAGGAAAATAGAATAGCTTAACAAAAACCATTTGGTATTAATTTTGTTATTAATAAGTACCTACTAATAATTTATATACAAAAAGTAGTGATATCCCATCAAAAACATAAATGTAAAAATGAGAGCCAAGTTAAATATTATGATATATACCTTGGTTGTTGACTTCAACGACAAAAGAAGTGAGATCTAAATTTGTGCCAAGTTAAATAGTCCTTTCTGAAATTTATTTATAACTACATAAATATCATTTCTTCTTATAACTTGGGATAATATATTGTTGCCTAAGGTCTGACTTGGCTAGTTCTTATATGCTTATAAACACAACTTGTAGTTTGTGTTTAGAATAACAAATTATAATTCAGAACATCTAATAGAATGGAGGACAGCTCAGTATTGCTTAGTTAGTATTAACGTACATTAAGAGCTGCGATGGTCCAGTCACTAGAAAACATGAATCTTAACCAGATATTGCGAGTTCATATCTAGACAAGTACCATTGAATATTTGCATGCTTAATTTGTGTTTATAATTCATTTGTAAAGGCTTAGAACTTACGAAGGCTATAATATAATTCGCATATGGGAACTAGCCAAGTCAGACCTTAGGCAACAATATATTATCCCAAGTTATAAGAAGAAATGATATTTATGTAGTTATAAATAAATTTCAGAAAGGACTATTTAACTTGGCACAAATTTAGATCTCACTTCTTTTGTCGTTGAAGTCAACAACCAAGGTATATATCATAATATTTAACTTGGCTCTCATTTTTACATTT
The DNA here is from genome assembly GCF_905147765.1 of Vanessa atalanta. Classification (NCBI taxonomy): domain Eukaryota; kingdom Metazoa; phylum Arthropoda; class Insecta; order Lepidoptera; family Nymphalidae; genus Vanessa; species Vanessa atalanta. The sequence continues at coordinate 2,556,832 of NC_061872.1, read as the reverse complement.
ATGTTTTTGATGGGATGTGTATACACGGACTTTAAAGAACATGTCACAGATAAAAATAAATATGACCGTAAAATATTTTAGTTAATTGATATGATTGATACGATTTATGAGGTATTTTTATTTTTATTTTACATGTATGATTAGATTTACAATACGTATTCCGTGAATTAATGTCATGTATTTGAACGGTAATATAAAACAATCTTCTTTGTTTTATAGTTTAGAAATCTTATCAAATATATAAGACTAGAGATCGGTCCCGGCTTCGCACGAGTGCAATTTATTAATAAGGAAAAAGTGATTTATTTTAGGGTTGGCTCCATAATTACGCAGATTACTCCCTACATACAATTAAACAAATTAACCTCATTATAATATTAATATAGATTGAATTAAATTGCCGATCCGACAAAGCACCTAAATTATCTTTATAGACTAAAGGAATTAGTTAGCTAAGATGGCAGTAGGCTGATCACATCATTATTAATGCCGTAAACGTGAGGACCGCGTCACGACAAGCGTGGTGGACACAATTCAGCAGCAGACGGAAATTGAGAGCCGAAGATCTGGTTCAGTGACGTGCGATTGGAGAGATATGTTCAGCTATAAACGAGTGTAGGATGATGATATTGATAATGATGACGAAATGAAATAGAAAGTCGCTACCGATTCGTGATCGGGGGCACCGAAAACACTCAGTAGCTAGTTATATTTGTCCACCATATACATATATGTCGGAGATTGGTAAGCGGAACGTCAAATCCTAATCGATTTGGGCGTATTCGGATACGATGGTGGGCAACACTGGGGTGGTTGACAGCTGACGGTTGCCAAGGGTTGTTAATTTGGGGACACGTATAGCCCACCTACGTCCGACTTCGCTGCGTTTCCGAAAAATTTACGATGGACGAAGATCGCCCGCATTCTCCCACGTTCCCTTCGTTTTATATGAGATATATAATTGTGTTTAATTTAAAATGTATTTTTGACAAATACAATTAAATTATTATAATAAATTCTGCATGAAAATTTATTAATACTACAGTCGATACGTTTAAGAGCGCAAACAAGGCGTCCACAGAAACGGCTGCAGTTGTCTCGAACTGAGGCGGTACTTCAGTCTGCGTGTCGGCGTAGCGTGCTCGCGTTATAACATCGCTTTGTTTGACTAAATATTTATAGTATTCACTAACATTATAAATACGTCATCCACACATGGATCGAGACCGTAAACAACTCAAATATAGCAAAATATTTGTTTATTCACAAAACCGAATACAAGATCGGCGCAATGCTACTGATTGAACTAAGGATGAACGGTCAACGCAAATATTTATCTTGTTGGTCTTCTTTAATGAGTTATGTTGAATAATTATTTGCTATCTCAGATATGATCTTGATTATGATGACTTTTTGAGAACCGTCCTAAGAATCCATTTAATTTACTATGGATATGTATTTGATACGATGTTGGCTGGCTTGTTTTGACAAGTGGTGACGCCTGCAACGAGCTTACTTCATATGATCACGGATGCCGATTTAACTTCTTCTTGTGCCTTGGAGTAGGTTTAAATTAAAGTAAATCTGGTCTCGGGTATCTCTTTTTATTTTATAACCTATCAAATTAAAAATGCAATTAAAATACATATGTCAAATATTTTGCCATATATATTTCAAAAGATATATTTATATATATATATATTATATATATTCCAAGATATATTCCAAGAGCTGTTGAAAGGAGCTCCAAACCTTGTTCTTAAGAAAAGAGAAGGCTAAGAGTGACACATTTATACAATTTGACTACTTATTACTTTATTTCCTCTTCTCAGTGTATTCGGGAAATTATTTACATTGAAGTACCACCGTAATATTACAAGTGGTAATCACTGTAACATTACAAGTGTGCGTACAATGTGTATCAATGTCTACACTGATGGTATCGTTTCCGAGCTATTAAATTACACGCGAATGCTCTTCGTGAGAAGTGTGAGCCCTCCGTGTGATACACGAAAGCTTTTAACATTAGATTGATAGTATCTCCAAGAGCGACTAGTCTTTTCCAAAATGTTATAAAACTAGCAGAAATTAGCAGATACTCAAGTTAAAAAAAAAAACAAACAAAAAACAATCAAAGCGATGGTTAATAAAAATAAAATATCTACTAAATTGTTCGATTATATAAATGTAATTAATTTAAAAAAAAAAAATTTTCACGAAAAAAATAATATTTTTAGGTAAATTCAAAAATAATTAATTATTACGATTGATTTTATTTCTAAGCGTACTAAAGAAAAACTCCTTTCAACTATACATGACAACAATAGATTGCTTCCATTCACGAATTTCATGCCACGCACTTGTGACGTCATCTTGATGAATTATTATTTCTAATCCTTATGAAATGGACTATACAATATTCATAGATAGTCGATTCAGAATAGGTGTAAGTGTGTGTGTGTAACTTCAATACAAATCAACTCAATAAATTTAATGTCAGTATGTCTCTTGGTAAAAGAGACAAGCTACTGGAACAATTGTTCGTATTATTAAAAATAAACTATAAATATACGTCAATAAAAGTACTTCTGTTATTTGCAAACGAGCGCCAATGAAATGTCAAGCGTGGAATGGTTAATGAATCGTGTCGATAGAGTTGCAGAGGTATTCTGTAAGAAGAAACTCGAAACTCACCGGAGAACACGATAATGAAAAGTCAGAATATGAGTTGTGACATTAAATGTAATCATTATAAAATATATAGGTCACATGAATCAAAATGGCGTCGGTTATTAAAATTCAGTGAGAGTTGAGGTGAATTACAGAAACGCACTGTTGAAATAATTCAAACATGTCATCCATAAATAGGGTTTCATGACTTTAAATAGAAAACTCTTATAATTTTTGCAACCAAAATCTGGTTGCTGGTAGAAAATATTTAACGTCTGTCAGTAGTCAGTAGTCACTACACTAAACAAACAAAAAACACTACGTAAATAAACATGATGACATGATGTTAATCATTGTAACGACTATAGTTTTAAAAAATATTTCTTTTATAGTTTATTTAAAATTTAAACTTAATTTAGCGCTAAATTTTAAGATCTGTTTTAAGGTTACATAACAATATATATTTTTTAATAATATTCGTAAGTAATTATTAATTTTTATACCGAAAATTCTTTGTCATATAATGTCGTCCTGTCAGGATCGCATATTCTCAGCGGTCGGACTTTATGAGTGATATCGACGTGAGATATTATCATCTAACAGCTGAAACAATAAACATTTCTGGTCTTTGTCAGTCAAGAAAAAACTTCAAATGTACATCAAAAAGTTATTACTCGCCAGTTTCACTTGCAAAATAACGCAAGCTGTCTACATTGAAAACGCTAATGAACATAAACAAACCAAAGAGTTCGAATAACTTAAAAATACAATGAATAAAGAGAGCTATATTAAATTATTTAAAAAAAAAGCGACTATCATTTTAGCAATTATGCGTTAATAAATTTAAATTGAATACGGGACTTAGTGTAGCCAGTCCAGAAAAAGAAATAATATCAAAAATGTACTTATAAAATTAAATCAGAAATCATATTTGTCGTTGTCAGATGTTGAGACCGCATTTAAAATAACGAAGTTAACACGGATATTTATAAAAATAATAAGATATATATATAGTACAAACATAATTAAAAATTGTAGAATTTAGATATCCAAGTCTGCAGTGTATTGTTCGAGTGTGACTTTGTGTGTGTATCCAGCAATTTGTTATTAATTTCCTGTCTGATTTGTTTCAAAGTATATTGATTTCAATGTAACTTTATATAATAGTAACCAAGTTAGGAAATATACCTAATTATTTAAAATTTAATGAGGTGGAAATTGGAGGCAAAAAAGAGTCCGTCTTATGTTTTTTAAAACATTATTAAGAAAGGAGGAGCTCGAAATTTAAAAAGTGAGATAAGTAATAGGGTATCATATCGCTATTCATAAAAAAACCCTCGTCAATGTCACAGTCACGTTTTTATATTGTTCAGAAACTGCGACGCGGAATTCAGACTAGAATTTGGCCGTTCATAATTTTATTCAAACGAAATTTACAAAGAATTTTAAAATTCGTTATTTTTTCACTATGCGCTCAACGTCCTAAAGCTTATAATTATAAGAATGAAAACAAACGATTTTCATTGTTATAAATAATTGGAAAAGTTCATAATTAAAAAGGCAAACATCTAATTAAACAGTTATTTGCCTTGTGGATAATGAACGTGGTGTTTTAGATGTAGGAGTTGAAAAATTAGAAGTACTATGAATTTAATAAGAATTAAATACTCATATTTAGTGTTGCCATCTGTAAAATAAATTACATATGATAAGAAACCTAAGCCTACATTTGATAGTGAATTTTTTTTTACCTTTTTTATTATGCAATAAAATAATTGTATTAATAAAATTGTTACAATATAAATGCTATCAAATTAACTATCACTTTTAAAATGGCTGTTTTTTTTACTGTTTTCATTATATTCCGTATTCCGAGAAGTTGCTTGTTTTAGGGAAGACTGATCAAGAGGGGTGAGATAAAATATAAGACAATCATAAATTGTATTCTAATACTATTTTATGCGTTCCCGCGACATCGATACATAAATTTATTCCTCCAGTAAATCAAGTATGCCATATAATTTATACCCGGCCACAGACTAACTCTGTGTTAAATTAAATCACTGTCACTTTGGCGGTTTACTTCTAATGAGGTAACAAACAGACACAGAGTAACTTTGTATAATAATTATCAGACTAATAATAATTGGTCTGATTTGATTCATTATATTAATTTTAATCAAGGAATATTATAACATAATAGTTATGTGAAGGCGAATATATATATGTTATTTCAATAGATAAAATGTATTAAATATACATAGAGCTAACCAAAGAAACTTGTAAGTACATAGTTATTATTAATCAAAAGTCATATAATCAATAGTTATAGTCATTATAAATAATGACATGCAGGCACCTAGAGAAACAACAAAGGCACAACAGCATGTATGTGAATATTTGTTTAGTTGAAAAAACAAATATGCATACCTAACGTTTACTAATAAAATAATAAATTTACATGACTTGTTTCATTCTTATAATGAAATTGAGGGAAATTTTAATTTTAGAATTTTGATTTTTACACCAAAAATTTCTCGTTATTTTTTTTTTAATTATATGCATGTTTTTTAAGTAGAAGGTATACGAAATTAATACTTATACAGCTACGCTACAGCGTAGAGATTGTACTGAATTATATACAAAAATTAACTGGAGAGGTGCTCGGCCGAAATCGAATCGATCATTGTTTTAGATTCAAGTTTTAAAGATCTAGGTCGATTTCGTTCTTAAAAAATAAAAACAGAATAAATATTACCAGAGTCTCTCTTACTTTGCGAAGAAAAACACGACACCGTTTAAAAACAACACGAAATGTTTATTCGAAGACAAAGAAACGTTAACAATAAACGTGCATCGTCGAAAAACAGCAACGCTTATCCAACGAAAACCAGCTCTCAAATAACGCCAAAACATATCCACGTGTGGTAATTATAAACTCGTTAGTAAGCTAAACAGTCGAAGCGAAAATGTACATTCGAGTTCTGTTGTCCTTTAGACGGAATGCAAATATTGACGAAGCGAAATTCAGCAACAATCGTCGAAGTCACGCGCGGAAGTTTCGTCACTGAAACTTTTATGTATTACTTATGAATTTTAATTAGTAACAGCTTGTTTATATATTGAACTAGTTTTCTAACGTGGTTTTTACATCGTTCTTGATTTCGTGTGTAAATTCAAAATTCACGATCACTCCACCGCGATCTGTGAAAATCCAAGACATTTCTCGCAGAATCACTGTGAAACAGCCTTCGAAGGCAGTTTTTCGGAAATATTCCGACTTGTTTTTTTTTTTAAAGAAAGAGTTTATTTATTCTTAAAAGGTTAAGAAGTCGTCTGCAAACCTTCCGGTGTTCAATCGATGTCAAATCGAATATCCAAAACTGAACGTAATATCTGTGATGTCTTTCGTGAACGATACCGTAGGCTTCCCTTTGCGAGAGTTTTAGTGACTCCCATATAAAAAGGATTCCCTATACTATCCTGCACAGGTACGACATTTTTAAATGTATCCCGTGCATAAATATAAAATAATTAAATATATGCAAATTTATTCTCTCATTTACATTATTATAGTTACTACAATATCGAAATACTTTTAGTATGCATAAGCATTAATCCGTTCGGATGGTAATCTGAAACGAGCGGATATATACATCGAATTCAGAACGGCTTCATATAGTTTACGAGAGACGGAAGCTTAAAACTGCAAACTTTTAAACTCCGAAGCGTTACTGAGAATTTTGAACAGATAAACTTTATAATTTATTAACGTTTGCCCAGGATATTAGTCCAGGCCCTGTAGAGTTGCGAGCTAGCCCCAGGTTTACACGGCCAAGTATGGTGACAGAAGATAATTTTAATTCGCATATCGCAAAGAATAATACAATTAAAAGTTGCACTAGTTTAAGTTAAGCTAAATAAAAGTAAATCCTTGTTTTATATATAGTCAATTTATATCGTCAATATTTGTACTTATATTATTTTCAATAAATTTATTATTGATTATGATGTCGTCATGATCGACTTCAGCCGCGGGGGCTAATCGCTAGGAAGACCACCTTGCTACGCCATAAGATAACATAGGTGCACTCACTACACGGCAAATCCGACACGACCGAAAAGAGGTGAGGTGCAGGGCCACCGGCTTTAAGTGCTTCCGGAGGCACGGGTTAGTACATACTTCCAAATTCTAGACTCAAGGATATTACTGAGAATTTTTCGATAAAAAAACTCGATAACTTTTTATCGGCCTGGAGTCGAACCCAGGACCCCAGGATCTGCGGCCTTATATCTATCAACCTGGTAGTCAAAAGAGAAAGTTATTATTATAGCCACTTATTATCTATCTAATAGACCAACCAAGTAATTAAACAACCATTAAAATAAACATAGTACTTTTAACTTTTTATCATTTTTAATACACGTGTTAGTCATTTATGTGACTATTACAAATACGATTAGGGTACAGGGCTTTTCTTTTGGACATTATTTTTAAAAATGCCCTCGAATGATTACCTAAAACCAACTCTCAGTAATCCGGGATTTACAAAGAGCGTTTTGGAGCTTCTTTCGTTTGCAGCTGCCCCCAAGGGATTCTGTTTTAGCATATAATTGTATCCAAATGTAAATTTAATGAAACTGTGTATTTTCGTAAGAAATGATTTCAGTAAATGATTTTTTTATTGAGATCTCATTCGTCCTCTTTGCCTTTTTCGTACTATTTATCTACATAACTTATTTGGTAATTATTCAATAGTACGGATGCGATTTTGAATCTAATAACACTATTTACTTTTAATTTGAAGTCTTTAGATGAATATTTTGTGTAATTAAATTATTGAATATTTCGTACATTTTAGTTTAAAAATCGACATTTTAATTTGTTTTCAAGATATGAAAGACTAAAGAAAATTTTCACTGATGTACACACACATACACATATTGGCTGACAAACTGCACACACATATTATAAAAAAGAAAAAGGTTGATTTATATTAAAAAAAATACTAACATTTGATATCATCCAATTCCATTACTTCCTTTATCATTCGCGTACGAATAACCCGAAAAGTTTGATGCGTAAACGGGATTTCTTTATCTGTTTTTCCGGTTTCGATAAGGTCTTAGTCACATAAATCGGAAGGATATTTTTAAAGCACGACGTAACAAGAGCCGAGATGTTCCATAGATTAGAATACGTGAATCTTGACTAACATTACTGAAATTTCATGTGCCTAATGCGTGTTTATAATAGAACTCGAAATCTTCAATCTTGAAAAGAGACTGATGTACAGCTGACGCAATTGTAAAGGGCAGGCCTTAGTCCACAGTCCATTATCCACAGCCAGACCTATTGCTAGGTATAGACTACCTCGTGTCTGTACCACTCTGTCTGTATCACTCCTTAGGACTATTCCTAAAGTCCTGCGCTCGGCTCGATGCATGGCTCATTTTTATTTGGTTTAATTTTGTCCAGCTTTTTAAATCTTTCACAAATTATCTATCTTTAATATCTATATCAACTACTCCTAAAACAAAATTATTGGGTACTCTGGTACTGCGTCGGTCCCGCTCCGGAACTCTTTGCGGTTGCGTCTGAGTTACCGTTCCCGCGGATTACAAGAGTGAGAAAAAAGAGTTGTGTTAGGGATTTATTGTCCCTGTAACACAAATAATGACAAAATCAGGATTTATACAGATACAATAATATTTTTTATTAAAAAAGGCTGAACTTCGTGATGCTATGACTTGAAATAGAAGTTCATGAGCGTAGATTAAAAAAAAACGGTATAAACTAATAATGACAATGTCTATGGTAACAGCTATGGTAATTACGCTTACCTATGAGCGAATAGTGTAAGATGGCTCATTAATGTTTGTTAAATACTACGCAAATAATATTTACGTTTTTTTTTTTTCGGTAGAATGTCTGAAAATGTCCGTTAAAGATCTCTAACTTTGAACTTGTAATTTAATCTTAGATCTTTAGTTAGAGGCTACAAGTTGATTGAATGCAAAGTTGTGCCAATTTTCATGGTGGTTATTCAAATCTTATCTTATACACAGATAGAAACGTTCATTATATATATACACATTTCTATGTGACTAAATCCTAATTTATTGTTTATCTGATAAAATCCCTGTCGAAGGAAAACCTCGGGGGCATAATATTTGAATTTGTTGTCCGACATGTATATATTCGTTTTGTATGATATTCGTAAGCTACAAAAATATGATCACATTTCTTATAATAAATTATTATTATTTTATTATTGGTTTCGTGTTTACATTTTCACTAGTTTGTTTTTACTCCAACACGGTGGTAGGGCTTTGTGCAAGCCCACCTGGGGAGGTACCATCCACTAATCACATACTCTACCGCCAAACAGCAATACTTAGTATAGTTGAGTTATGGTTTGAAGGATATGTGACTCAGTGTAACTACAGGCTCCAGGCTACAGAGGTTGGTGGCGCATTGGCTATGTAAGGAATAGTTAATATTTCTTTTCTTGAAATACCGTGTTTTTTTAAGTAATTTTTATTTATATAAGAATTATTCACATTAAGGACTTCGTCTCCTCGAACTGTTTCCTAGAAAGGAGACGGGGCCAGCTCGAGAACATCCTAGAAGACTAGTGTCAGTCCATCATTGGTTCAGGTCTCTTGCCATTATCACGACTAATTCCAACAACATAAGAGCAGGAAGACGACGAGCAGGAAGACGACATCGGAAATTGAATCGGACTTTTTCCAACAATCTCTTTTTTTTTTTATAAAAATACTACCAGACTGAAGAAAAAAGCGAAGAAGTTCAAATTTACATAAACGAATAAAAACGATCTCAGCCAATTATACCTAACAGACACTTTAAAAAAACTTTAACAAATAAAAAAAATAACATTTAAACAAGACTTTGCAAAGTTATTGTAGCGGAGTGACTGTCATTAGAAAAGAAGTTTTGATTTAATTAAAACTCTACCGGAAACATTTCGCACTATAGTTCTAGTAAAAGTTTTTATTTCAGTTGGACTGTAACGGATAATGGGCGATATTATTTTATCGTTAGAATATATTGTTTAATGTATCTTGAATCGACAAACATCCAAATTGAACTTATATTTTCTGTGAAGGTACGTCATGTTTTTTCCTATTCTGGTACTATGACTGCCCCTTTAATTTAATAACTAATCTATTAGATTTCAGATTTTTTAGCTTCGAATCCGTGACTAGTAAAAATGTTTTTCTACCAACGAATTCATCATTCAGGATTGAGTGGTGCTAAATTTCTTGCTCAAATGGATAATATTATAATCTTTGAGACTGGCAGTCGTGTCTGAAAATCGAACACGAGGAATAATTGTATATTTTAATTATATTTCCCGCCTTCTGCGTGAAAGTTGAATCGGATTTTGTTGACAATTACATGGGTTTTAATTTGCGCGAAACCCTAATTATTTTTCTAAAATAAAAGTACCCAAATTACTCCTCATAACATCAGCAATAAATATCGTATACACTTTCATATAAGTTTAGTAAAATGCTGTTTCTTTTTACAAACAGACACGTCAATTTGATTTATTTGTATAGATTCATGAGACATAACTTATTGTGTCCACGTAACAGGAAGCAATATATTCAGTGCTGGCGTTTTTCTGATAAAGTCTCGCATAGCTGTGACATAGAGATAATAATAACATACTTTAGATATAGAGTAAAGTTTCATTTTTATTTCATATAAATATATTGGGATAAAATATTGATTCTACTCGTAATATATCAACGCAAAGAACTATATGTTTTACATTACATACATACATACATTAACAGCCTGTAAATTTCCCACTGCTGGGCTAAGGCCTCCTCTCCCTTTGAGGAGAATGTTTGGAGCATATTTTACCACGCTGCTCCTATGCGGATTGGAATACACATGTGGCAGAATTTCGTTGAAATTAGACCCATGCAGGTTTCCTCACGATGTTTTCCTTCACCGCCGAGCACGAGATAAATTATAAACCCGAAATCATCGGTTAAGATGTACGCGTTCTAACCACTGGGCCATCTCGACTCTAACTAAATGTTTAATAATATTATTTTCTTATTAAAATGTTTCATACTGACTTCGATTTGTATATATTCACAGGCATTCAATTCCCAACAAAAAATAATAACTAAACGTAAAATTCAACGTAAGTAATTCAATCTTAAAACCAATTTGTATCGAGTAAAGTTGTCGTTTCCAACGTTTTCTGAATGACGGGTCGGTTTTTCATTCGCAAACCTTATTTTAAACACGATGGGGACATCTGATAGGGTTGTCAAGATACTTATAATCATATAATACTAGTCGTTGCCTGTTTTTATTTTATTATCATATAGGCGAGCACAATTTGATTAAGTTTGGTATTCAGCAAGCTCGAACTCCATGTAAGTAAGAAGGCTACTTTTAAGCCTAACATCAGACGATCAACCCCTAAATTGCGTACAAAACTGCGGGCGACAAGTGATTTAGATTAAAAAAACATATATATTTTCTATTAAAAGTATATAGCAACGATGTATATAACACATGCAGCACCTACATGTTAGGGAGTAGATAAATGTGGCAGTCAGGGAGCATCACGGTATAAGAGAGCGTCATGCCGCTTGCTGACACGGGAACGGAATATGCGTCAATGCGTCTGTAAATATCACCACAGAGGGTATTTATGCCTTCTGTTTTTGCATGAGAAGGTTATTCCGCCTCGCTGTTGTTTATGTATTGGACATTACATTACATGATTAGACATTGTTATTTAAAATTACTAGTGGTACTATTCAGTGCCAAGAACTTCATATATGTTGCCATCCCTCCGTGTTTTACAATCCAATGTTTCAAAATATTCTCCAATCATCAGATACGCAGTAGACGTAAAGTATTCTATGTGATCATTTACAGAAGATTATATATAGTTTATGGTTTCTTATATATATTTAGTTGATTTTCCATTCAAATATAAAAAAAGTTTAATGGTATTTCAAGTAATTATAGTCAACTAGATTAGTTAGACAGCAAGTTACGTTATCGTTTTTGTGTATATCTGTCATTAGTATAATATAATATAGAATAATATAACATACATATGTATGTATGTTAGAAAATTGTATTGAATTAACAAGAGTTTAATGTATTATGAACAATAGATGAGCCTTTTTCAAATAAATACACGTGTCAGAATTTCAATCGACACATGTAGTTTTCCTCACAATTCTTTCAGTTTCATGGTTAAGCACGTGAATCACAGCACATCAATTGACTGGATTTTAAATGAAAATCGTTGGTTACATACACGTTTTCGTATTATTTATTGATTAGTAAATAATTTGTGAATATTATAAAATATTCGTATCTTGTTCAATAGAAATCGATCATACATACTCGTACATTGGATAAGGCATTATTATCTAGTATCGGTATGTACGCTCAACAATAATAATAGAGTTGGGGCTTCAATTGGGGGTTTCCCAAAGAGCTAGGTATTTCCCAAAGGGTTTAATTAGCGTTATTATTGTCTGATTGCAGAGCTGTATTGTTGACAATTTTCATAACAAATACAGAAAACGAATATCAAATATTTTTAGTGCTTTAGATAAGTTGATAATTTAAAACTATTAAGAAGAGAATATTCGTGTGGCGTGAAATAAGTTCTAAAACTTCTCTTAAAATTTATAGACAACCGCGTTTTAAGCATAGCAAGAGTTCGGGTGCAAACATTATTCTGGTGATCCCTCCTTCTCCAGATAACATTTCAATAGACCAATTCCGATAGACCACGACTTCACCGTCATTGATGCGGGACTATAACGCGGGCCCACCATCGCTAGACATCTGGTTTTTCTGCACCCCTGATAAGGGCGGGCCTGTTTATAGACTGATACTATTTGTGTGATAGCTATAAATAAGACAAAATGTTTGAAATACTACTTATTCTTGGTGGTAGGGCTTTGTGCAAGCCCATCTGGGTAGGTACCACCCACTCATGATATTCTACCGCCTAACAACAGTACATAGTATTGTTGTGTTTCCAAGGTTGGTAGCGCATAGGCGTAGTAAGGAATGGTTAATATTTCTTACAGCGCCATTGTTTATGAGCGGTAGTGACCACTTACCATCAGGTGACCTATTTGTGTATACAAAAATCTATACCATAACAAAAAAAAGGAAACATATAAATATTCTACTATTGTTCTGTTCTGGGTTGAAGGGTCTGTGGGCCAGTAAATACAAGCACAAGGGATTTAAAACTTTAATCTCATGGTTGGCGGTGAATTGCCGATGTAAGTCTATATTCTTACTGTGTAAATCCCTTTGGACAAAAGTAATATCAGTAAAGCTATTCCTTAAGAATTCACTTCGTATCTCAGCCGTGAAATGTTGACAATCGACTAACGGTGAAATGCTATTTTGATACGTGTCTCCTATAAATTTTATAACAATTATTGTCATGTCATATATGTCGTATGTCACATTCTGACACTTTACGGTCGTGTTTTGCGGTGAGTTTCGATATTCTTCTCTTATATAATAATACCTCAACAAAACACGATCGCGAAACGTCGACAGTGGCATTGACTAAAGTCATTATACACGCATCAATATAGGGCAACACTGAAAGTTGATTTTCGAATCGAATCGAATCGAAATCGCAGGTACGTTCGGCTGCCTTCATAAAAAAAAATTATGACCAAAAATGTTTGAAAATTCAAATATTGTTTTCTATTTTTATGATTTTATACAAATATTTTATACAATAAAGGCAATTATGAGCTAGTTCTCGGATACAATAGCGATATTCGAAGGTTTACATAAATCCAAGTAAAAGGAAAATTTATTCACGTATTCATTTCTCAATTGACAGTTCATATTTCTTCTTTTGTACGGAAAATATGGATTTATTTTACGAGTACGACACGGAAATTTCTAAAGGATATACCTTAAGAAATTTATTTACGTATTTATACATCCGCTGTTGAATCAAAATCATTGATCGAAGACTTTTTTGAAAGCTTCCCGTTCCGACACATGTGCAGCCTATAAATTTCCCACTGCTGGGCTAAGGTCTCCTTTCCCTTTGAGGAGAAGGTTAGGAGCATATTCCACCACGCTGTTCCAATGCGGTTTGGTGGATTCATATTTGGCTCGATTTCGTTGAAATTAGACACCTACACAGGTTTGCTCACGATGTTTTCCTTCACCGACGAGCACGAGATGGCCATCTCGGCTTTTACGGTCCGACACACAAAGGTGCTATACTATAACAGCCTGTAAATGTCCCACTCCTGGGCTAAATCTACTCCTTTGGAACTAATTCCACCACGCTAATCAAATGCGGTTTGGTAGATAAATATTTGCCAGAATTTAATTGTAATTGAACATTTGCGGATTTCCTCGCGATATTTTTGGATCAAATTCGTTTATACACATATGTATTTAAAACTACCGGTATCAATTTAAGAAATATGAAACCTTTACAAACTGTATGATATACCTTATAATAAGGATATTTATTCTGTATCACAAATTAAGTTAAGTTTAACATTAAAATATCTTCTGTCACTTATCTGTAAAAATATATTTAAATGCTGTTGCCGACATTTTTGCAGACATTTTGGTTATCATCATTGTGGTCATTGTGGTTATCTTTCACGTATAGTTTTCGTGTAGATTAGTGTTTGCGTGGCAAGCGCCGCAACCGAAAATTTCCTATCCGATAACATTAACATAACGAGCTAATTACAAAATTCACACAACGTATAAACACACTAGCGTAACGTATAAGCTTACGTCCGCCCTGTCAAAATATTGATAAATAAATAAATAAATATTGGACAACATCACATACATTACTCTGATCCCAATATAAGTAGCTAAAGCACTTGTGCTATGGAAATCAGAAGTAACGACGGTACCACAAACACCCAGACCCAAGACAACGTAGTCATGAAAACCGGTGTACACACTACTCGACAACGAAGGTCGTCAAAATTGATATAAACTAAAATAATAATGTAATATCAACCAATCGGATAAGAAATATTTGCTTTAATCCGGCAAAAATAAATAAAAAAAAACGTTCAAATGTGTTTCTTATAATAGAGATACTCATTAAGATCAATATTGCTTATTGAATTACAATTTTGTTATTGAAGTTTGTTCTAATAATATACGAATGACAGGCGCTTAACAACACGATTTTTATAAAGGATAAATATTTTTATAAATTTTATAAAGTTGAGAGTAAATACGCTTGTAATGTTTTCGTCGTTTTAAGGGTTGGTTAGGTGTTAGGCATAAAAGCATAGTAATACGTACTTTCGCTGATATAACAGAAGAACATATATTTTTTATTTTTAATAATCAAGCTACGATAAAATATATATAAAGACTAGCTGGCGGTTTTACTCGCGAAAGATTTATAAAAATACCTGTAGCACTGTACTTGGTGGTAGGGCTTTATGCAAGCCCGTCTGGATAGGTACCACCCACTCATCAGATATTCTACCGCCAAACAGCAGTACTTAGTATCGTTGTGTTCCGGTTTGAAGGGTGAATGAGCCAGTGTAATTACAGGCACAAGGGACATAACATCTTAGTTGCCGAGGTTGGTGGCGAATTGGTGATGTAAGGAATGGTTAATATTTCTTACAGCATCATTGTCTATGGGCGTTAGTGACCACTTACCATCAGGTGACCTATTTGATCGTCCGCCTACCGATATCACAAAAAAACAAAAAAAATTGCAAATAAACTGCCACCCCACCATTTCATTCCATCCAGGGAGTGAATTAAAAAGGCCTATGTTCTTCCCCGGGACTCAAACTATATCCACACCAAATTTCATCAAAATCGGTTCAGCGGTTAAAGCGTGAAGAGGTAACAGACAGAGTAACTTTCGTATTTAAAATATTATTTTTATACCTAAATGTACTTATATCAAATGATATGTTACAGGCGACATAATGTAACATATAATTGTGGTACAAACTGGTTCGTCTGATTGTGACATTTCTTTGATTCGAGTCTTTGAGCCGAACCCTTTGTCTTTTCATCGAAACATTTGTGAACGCAAATGCAAAGAGTTCACTGGGGCCATTAAAGTAATAACATCAAAAGGGTAATTTCACAAATATATCTTTTGCAGGAGCATTTTAAATGTTAAGTAAGATTTTATCTGAAATTCTCATTAATTTGATGTTATGACTCATTTGGACTTGTGATGAGAGTAGGATGAAGTTAAGGTTTTTGATTATACATTAGGAGCTTGTAAATTTCCCACTGCTGGGCTAAGGCCTCCTCTTACTTTGAGAAAAAGGTTTGGTGCATATTCCACCACGCAGCTCCAATGCGGGTTGATGGAATGTGTCAGAATTTCGTTGAAATTAGACACATGCAGGTTTCCTTACGATGTTTTTCTTCACCGCCGAGCACAAGGTAAATTTTAAACACAAATTAAGCACATGAAAATTCATTGGTGCAGTGGGAAAATTTACAGGCTGCTAATAGCATTATACCAATGTCTCGGAATTATACCAATGTCAATAGTATTAATATAGTCAAGATATACTTCGTTTAAGGAGGCTCTTACGACCACTTGAATCGTAAATTCCCATACATATTTAATTAAGATGTAATTTCGGTTACTTATCTAGATTAATAAAAATCCAAAACTAAGATTGACTAACTGTTATAGTGCAGGATTATATGTGCAATATAATAGCCTATACTCTTTCTCTCTATCTCTCTCTATCGCTCTCTAATACTCTCATCCAATGGTCCGACTCGGTTTTGAGCTCAAGACCTCGAAATCTACTTGATCTTATAAACTAGGAACTAGAACAACGAGATAGGAAGCCAGAATATGGAATTCCATTGGAATAATAAAACGATTAGTGGAAGCCTTATAACTGCAGATTCTTATTATTGCGTTTTTAATGTACGTGGTCGCTGCATTTCTTGTATTAAATATTTTCAGTGCTTGGTGAAAGGATGGTACGATGACGAATTTACTTGGTAGTAGTGCCACTCACTCATGAGACATCCTACCGTAGCAACAGTATTTTGTACGGTCATGTTCCAGTTTCAAAGGTATAACTATAGGCACATAACATCTTACTGTTCACGGTAGGTGGCGCATTGGTGATGTAAAAATAGTTAATATTTCTTATAATGTCGATCGTTTTCCCGTCCCCCTTACTCTATAAAAAACTCCCTTCTACCAAAACTTCAATAAAAATCTTTAAGAAAAATCATTACATCGCAAATCTCAAAATTTTGTAAGTGGTAGTGCCACACTGCATACCTTCGGGTTGCAGCCGAATGGGCCGGCACGCCCGGGGAAGTACCACTCTCTCACTTAAAATCGGCGTGAAGTGGTAGCTATGTTACCGCGTTTCGTCTGGTATGTGAGAGTCCCGGAGGCCCGATACACCCCCCCCCCCCTTAAACATGATGGTTGTGCAGAATTTGGTTACATTACCCCAGGAGGGTACCATCAGCGACTGCGGTGGAGAATCCCTCTCTGGGCATCCATGCTCAGGACATACACCACCTGAGCAGGGATGCCCAGGCTGCCCTCCGAATTCTGGGGGGGGCAATTTTGCGCTCGCCACTGTTCGGGGCAAGCGGAGCAGGCATCATAAGGCAACCCCTACCACCCTCACTGTGGACTTCTGCAACATAAGGGGACTCAACTCGAACTTGAACGCCGTCCACTTTCACCTTGAGACGGCGAAGCCGGCCTTGCTCTTTCTTACCGAGACTCAGATATCTTCTCCTGCCGATACGACTTTTCTTTCCTACCCCGGGTATAAATTGGAACATTCCTTTGTACCACGAGCTGGGGTGTGCGTTTACGTCAGAGATGATATCTGCTCTCGACGCCTCGGCAGCCTTGAAGGACAGGACCTATCAATTATCTGGCTGCGTGTAGATTGTGACGACCATCCGCGAATCTACGCTTGCCTTTATAGGTCCCATAGCGGTAATGCCGAAACCGACCGACTGGTTGAGCACGTCCAAATGGCTACAGATTCCGTACTGCAGCAGATCCCATCCGCAGAGATCGTTATTCTTGGCGATTTTAATGCCCACCATGCCGAATGGCTTGGATCGCGCACTACCGATCATGCGGGTAGATCTGTTCTCGACTTCGCTTGAGCATATGATTTGACACAACTAGTCCCCTCGCCAACGCGAATACCAGACGTGGAGGATCATACACCTTCCCTGTTGGACCTTCTGCTGACTTCCCATCCGGATGGCTACCAGGTTATCGTCGAACCCCCTCTGGGCTCGTCGGACCACTGTCTCGTCCGAAGTACAGTGCCGGTTGCGCGTTACTCACGACCTCGTTTCGTGGGCTGCCGCCGAGTGTGGCACTACAGGTCAGCAGATTGGGATGGGATGCGGTCCTTCTTTGCATCCTACCCATGGGGGCAGGTTTGTTTCTCGCCGGATGATCCGAGTGTTGTTGCTGACTCTGTTGCCGATGTGGTACTTCAGGGTATGGAACTATTCATTCCGTATTCTGCGGTCCCCATCGGTGGCAAGTCCCAGCCCTGGTTTGGTCGTTTCTGCAAAACGGCTTCACGCAGAAAATGGGAACGCTACCAAGACTGGGCTAACGCATCAGCGTCTCGTGATGTAAATACCAGCGCAATCAGAAAGGAATATAACTCTGCCTCTAGGTCCTTCAAAAACGTGATTGCTAAGGCGAAGACGGAGTACATTGGCAGAATTGGCGAGAGACTGGTGCGCCTCCCTTCAGGAACACGTGCGTTCTGGTCTCTCGCCAAGGCTGTCTTAGGGAATTTCTGTCAGCCTTCCTTACCATCTCTGCACAAGGACGGTGAGTCATTGGCCCATACAGCGAAGGAGAAAGCTGATCTTTTAGGCTCTCTCTTCGCAGCGAACTCGACTCTGGATGACCGAGGAAAGTCACCACCAACAATCCCGCGGTGTGATACCACGATGCCGGAGGTTAAATTCCGGCAAAGTGCAGTTCGTAAAGCACTTCTTTCCTTGGATATTCATAAGTCGAGTGGACCCGATGGCATCCCTCCAATCGTGCTACGGACTTGTGCTCCCGAGTTGGCGCCGGTCTTAACGCGTCTTTTCCGGCAATCCTATGCATTCGGCGTCGTCCCGAACTCCTGGAAGACTGCTTTGGTGCATCCGATCCCTAAAAAGGGCAACCGCTCAGACCCGTCCAATTATAGGCCTATAGCCATCACCTCCTTGTTCTCCAAGGTAATGGAGTCCATTATAAACTGCCAGCTCCTGCGGTACCTAGAGGAGTACCGGCTGATTAGCGACCGCCAGTACGGTTTCCGTCGGGGTCGCTCAGCCGGTGATCTTCTAGTTTACCTTACTCATAGATGGGCGGAAGCAGTTGAGAGCAAAGGGGAGGCATTAGCAGCCAGTCTGGACATAGCGAAGGCCTTCGATCGCGTGTGGCACAAAGCGCTTCTTTCGAAGCTTCCTTCCTATGGGCTTCCCGGGAAATTATGCAATTGGATTACCAGTTTTTTGGCAGATCGGAGCATCAAGGTCGTTGTCGACGGTGCATGCTCTGACTTAAAATTCGTCAATGCTGGTGTTCCACAAGGCTGCGTTCTATCACCCACTCTGTTTCTTCTGCATATCAATGACTTGTTGCAAATCAGTAACATTCATTGCTATGCAGACGACAGCACCGTAGACACCTCATACACCGGCCGTGCTAATATTTCTCGGGAAAACGTCGAAGAAAACCGGAACAAACTTGTATCTGAAATCGAGTCTTCGTTAAACAAAGTCTCGAACTGGGGTCGGCTAAACCTAGTTCACTTCAACCCCAAAAAGACGCAAGTTTGCGCGTTAACTGCTAAAAAAACACCATTTGTCGTATCTCCACGATTCGAGAACATTCCGTTAGCCGCTACAGCTAGTATCGGAATACTTGGCGTTGATGTTTCGAGTCTCGTTCAGTTCCGCGGTCAATTGGAAGGCAAAGCCAAATTGGCATCAAAAAAGCTTGGTGTGCTCAGCAAGGCAAGACAGTATTTCACGTCGGCCCATCGTCTAAGACTATACAAGGCGCAAATTCGGCCTCACATGGAATACTGCTCTCACCTCTGGGCGGGTGCTCCCCAGTACCAGCTCCTTCCATTTGACCGTATCCAACGTAGAGCGGCTCGAATTATCGACGATCAAGCCCTTTCCGATCTGCTTGATCCTTTGGCTTTGCGTAGAGATGTTGGATCGCTCTGCATCTTCTACAGAATTTATTACGGGGAATGTTCCGAGGAATTGTTCGAATTAATCCCGGCTGCTGAATTTCACCTTCGGACATCTCGTCAAAATTCCAAATATCACCCGCACCACCTAGATGTCCGAAAATCCACAACAGCGCGATTTTTAAGACATTTTCTGCCTCGCACAACCACTCTGTGGAACCAGCTTTCGCCGGCGGTTTTTCCGAACCGATACGACTTGGGAACCTTCAAGAAAAGAGCGTACTCTTTCCTGAAAGGCCGGCAACGCACCTGCAAGCCCCCCGGTGTTGCAGATGTCCATGGGCGGTGGTAGTCACTTTCCATCAGGTGAGCCTCCTGCTCGTTTGCCACCTTATGACATAAAAAAAAAAAAAAAAAAAAAAATCAAATATTGCCATGGACCACGTTGTTTACGTCGCCTCCTTATAAGGAACGTGATATTAGTCGTTGAACCCAAATCCTCTACTTATGTAGTATGTCACGTTTCTTGAGTAACTTTGACTATTTCGCATCCGACGATGACCAATATTGGCGCACGTCATATAATCATTGGACTACGAACAAAAGCGCCAACTTCCAATATAAGTTTCAGGATTCGTTGTTGACAACCGAGTTTATTTGTTTTTATAATATTGTAGGCAAATAAACGTCGTTGGTTGTTGTATATTAAAAAGTATTTAAGAATGAGTACATATATTTATATTATATTTTAAGGTATATAAGCGTTCTATACATATGCGTTTGATAAATACATTTCCAGGTACTACTCGTATTCGTTTCATAATAACCCCGTTATTATATAATACTAAATGAGAAATTCTTGTATATTACATTTATTTTGTGCATCTTTGAATGGGCTCTAACGATTTCACTAAAAATTTGTATTATGATAAGTACTTTGCTTATTAAGTTTATGTATAAGATATCCTGTTCGTGGCGAATCCATTTTTCATACAGAAAGAGATTTTATATAACTTAATAATAAATAAAGTCGGTCGTCCAGGTACTAAAAAATATATTTAGTAATTTCAGAGATTTATTCCTATGTAATGAGAGAATTTATGAGAAATCTATGAGAATTTATTCCTATGTAAGAGTAAATCATTGGAATTAAAGCAAGGATCAAACATGCGACTTATATCGCTAGATGGCGTATACCTTTGACCTACGAACACTTTTTTCAGAATAGAAGCATAATTTTAATGTTATGTGTCTATGATTTCAAATGTGTCTCCTCAGTCATATAAATGCGTACGGTTAAGCAAGGAAAACATAATCAGGTCTCAGTAGTTAGTTACAAAAAAGCACGCGCACACACTCCCACACACAGAGTTAGGTAGAGAGAGTAATAGAGATAGACAATTAGACATTATCCTCCGCCAATCAGCTAGTGACCAAAACATGAGCAAAACTTGACTGTTTTCCTGGACATTTTTCCTTATATTTCGACAAACAAAGAAAAATAAAAGATATAAAGAACCGCCGTGGTCATACCCACGACTGAAGCCGTTCATTATATGTACGATCGTTTTACAATAACAACGACTCCTAAAAATAACAATATCTGGCATTCTATAAACACGTAAAAAAAAATTAAGATAATATAGTATATCAAACAATAGCAAATGTATATTATGCGTAAAGACGTGAGCACATACTTGTGGATTTGTTGCTCATTCCGACCGCTTTAAGCCTCCTTTTACGTCTTCCTCACGTTTACACCTCTTTTATATTGTTTTTTTTTTACGACGTTCATTATTAACAGGTCAAGACCTAGTTTTGTGTGTAACTTATGTGTCGTAATATTTCGTTGAATTAAATCAACAAAATTCTTTGGACACTACGAAAGCAAGATTTCGAAGTCAACGTTGCGGAAAAAAAAGATACTTTAATTAACCCACAAACTAATAAGCCGACATGGAATTCTTAATGTAATCATCATAATAATATTATAATTGCGAAAGCAATTATGTTCCTCGGGTTGTTACGTCATCACTTATAAGCTACTGAACCGATCGTAACGTGAACTGAAATAGAGCTAGTCTGGGATTTGGACTAAGACATACGGTTATCATTAAAAATACGATACTTATAAGAAAACTAGTTTTAGGGGGTTTTAAATAAAAGTCGGTAAAATAAAAGTTATTATATTATTAATGGTTTGAGTGGACAGCGTAGCAGCCAGACATACAGAGATACTTTCACGTTTATAATATTAGTATAGATATAACATGGCGAGAAGGCCCAGTGGTTAGAACGCGTGCATCTTAACCGATGATTAGGGTTCAAACCCAGGCACCACTGAATTTTCATGTGCTTAATTTGTGTTTATAATTCATCTCGTGCTCGGCGGCGAAGGAAAACATCGCGAGGAAACCTGCATGTGTCTAATTTCAACGAAATTCTGCCACATGTGTATTGCACCAAGGATTGGAGCAGCGTGGTGGAATATGCTCCAAACCTTCTCTAAGGGAGAGGAGGCCTTAGCCCAGCAGTGAGAAATTTACAGGCTGCTAATGTAATGTGTTTATGTATAGATATAAATTTAACGAAGATACATTCGCGTAGAATAATTAGTAGGCTATATCTCAATTAATGCTATGTAGTATAATTATACATTACATAGCATCTAACTGCAGGATCTAGGAGTCCTGTGCGTTTAATAGTCCGTGTAATTAGAAAGGTCTTCCATTACAATACCCAGATTGTAATTGTACACCATTCTAATGGGCACATTTCATTCTGAGGCATGGGCGAAGATATAACATTTCACATGAATGTAACTGCGCGGAGCAGTAATAATCTTTTTTTTTTTTAGGTATGGCTTTTAACGTAAACCAAGATAAAACTGTAGTTGGTTGAGGATGTACTCAGTATTATGTTGACAAAATTAGTCAACAAACTGTAGCAATGTTGTGGTTGAATTTTATGACATAAAGTATCTAAGCCTCATTGTATATCTTATATTATGATTCTTGTATTGCTTCATTTATCTTATATATATATATATACTTGCCGCGACTTCGGCCAAGTAAAGTGAGTGGGGTGGGGTGGGGGGGGGGATAGGTGAGAGTGTTAGTTACTTTATGACCTTTTATTTATTTATTTATTTACTCCTGTCGTAGTGTAGTGTAGTGTCAGTAGTCAAGTCGTGAAAGCGTAACAAACGTTATAAATAAAATGTAATTATAATTGGCATCGTATATTTGTAACGAAAACTAAGCGAAAGATAAATAAAATGATCGATAATTCAAAATTTATTGCAATATCTTTTCTACTCAGATCATAATAGCTTAGTAAAGTCAGTTAGAACTGTGTTAATGGTTTCAAACTTATCAACGTAAATCCATTACGCCTTAGAGCGGCACCACACTCGTGACCCAATAAGCCGATGACACACCGTGACAAGCTCATTGAGGTCACAAGGCTCACATCGAATATTAGAAAATGAAGCAAATTTTACGAGGCACATAGCTCTAGTTATGGAGAGGAATATTTCATCATTTATTTCATTATGTTTCATATATTTGTTTGTATTGAATTTGGTATACGGACAATGCGTGTTTACACGTAGTCTATAGAAAAATACTTTACACAAATGGCCTTTTATATTGAAAATGTGTGTGTGTGTGAATGTGTAATAAAAATATATTAAAATACAATTTTAAAAGATTTTAAATGTAAGCCAATACTACCCATTTTACGCGAAATATTTCAGGGAATAATTTGGTGCGCAAACACAAATACATTTTGAATTTTTTGTTTCTGATAATCCGTTAGTATGGCAAATTCGACACGGTTATTTAAAAGCTTTTAAAAGCTTAAGTTGCAGGACCAATGCTCTAGCTGCAAAGACTTTCAATATGTTTAAAATCGTGGCGAAATCTGAGTGAGTCCAGCGAGATTCTTTCACATGTATACAAATTATACAAAATGTCGATATAAACTCGCATCTGCGGTTACAGTATACGAGATACGGAATCAACTTGATTCCTTAAAAAAACCGGCCAAGTGCAACCCGCGCATGAACTATTTCCTCTTTAATATTTATTTTATTCTGGTTTTAGTATTTGTTGTTATAGCGGCAATAGAAATACATCAATGTGAAAACTTCAAATATCTAATTACAACGGTTCATGAGATACAGCCTGGTGACAGACGGACTGACAGACAGCAGGACAGCGGAGTGTTAGTAATAGGGTCCGTTTTTAACCTTTGGGTACGGAACACTAAAAAATAACAAAAAAAATGTCTTCGAATATTACTCTGTGAAATAAAATTCGTAAAATTGTGAATATATTTTTTTTCAAAAGTTATACGTTCTATTCGGTCCCAGCAAACCAACAGAAACAGGGACCAAACGAAAAGTGTGCCTTCTTAAACAAAAAAATAATTTTCCAAATCGGTTTACAAGTCACGGAGCTCTGAGGTAACGACGTAAAAAAATAAAACCCATTTGAGAACTTCCTGCTTTTTTACGAGTTAGTGAAGAAATACTACATTCTTATTTGCGCGTTATAAGCCTATCAAGTAAAAGCTATTCGAATAAATCATAGAAGATAAATTACATAAATTATTACCTGTGACATTGAGGCAGTCAGCGAGAGATAACTTTACGTTTAACCAAGATATAAATCATTGCAGCACTACACAAAAACAATTCTAGATTTTTCTAGAACACCTCTGAGACAACATTGAAAAATCTACGTAGTTGCACTTTTAAGAGAATCGAAATTTCTGAATAAAAGCGTTTTAAAAATAAGCTGTTGTACAAAACATTTTGTGTCTTTGCTGTTGACATTGGAAGAGTTCTTTCGTCTGGTCTATCCTAAGATTACCTAAGAGACGATCATGCTTACCATACAAATGTATTGTAATTGAAATTGAATCGACATTTAAAATTAAAACTACGTAGGATACGAGGCACTGACTCGAATTTAGCTTGCAAGATTAAACCTAAACAAACTAACAAACATTGCAAGTTATATAAAAGCCCGCAGAAAACGACGCCATTTTGAATGTATTGCCAAGCAAAGCAAACCAGGTCAATAGCACAAAAAATATGAATACATTAAGCTCTTTTTAAATGGTTCGCTATCCGGACGTACCGTAACAGCGAACTCTGACGTAGCAGAGTCAGGCCGTTAATCCCTTAATGCCCCGGATACACGTGGACGTATGATAAACGGTCGCCTCATTCGTGACCTAATAAACTTGGGTCCAACCCTATGCAATTCGTCTTAGATTAGAGTCCATTTGCATATTAATACGACAATGGACCTAATTTAGTTCTTTTCTTTACAAAAATGTGCTTATATATTTTTTGGTCACGCGACATAAACTTTAGTAAAAGAGTAACCACTGAGTTTCTTGGGGATTATTCTCGGTAGAATCAACTTTCTGAACCGGTGGTAGTTTTCAACAATGAAACATGAATCGTCATATGAGCCTACATAAAGAATATTTTGATTTTGAAAAAGTGTTTTTTGAACTTACACATATTGTTAGTCTATGCAATTATTTAAATACAAAGGTTTATGCTGCCTGGCAATAAAATGACGTTAAAATAACATAACTGTTGTAAATAATAAGATTTATTAAAAAAAAAATACTTATCCAATAAAAATAATATCATCTAAACAATTTCCGGGTAAAGTCGCAACATATAAAAAAGAAAAATAAAATAGACGAAGAGATAACCTCTATTTTTTTGAAGTCGCCTCATAAGTATAAGGAAAAACAATATTTACTTGGGATACAGTAAATAGTAATACAGCATGCAAAACTTTTATAACACAAAATGACGCTACAAAAATGTATGTACATCATTTATCTTCATAAACCGCTAAAATATTAACAGATTGATGATAGGGTTAAGGGTTCGTATGGCCGCGCCTTTGTATTCTCTATCCTATAATTATGAAAGCCTCGTCAGTTGAGTGACTAGCTATAAGTCTGCGGATTCCAAGGTCTTGGGTTCAAACCAATAGTGGGGCGTTTAAAAGTCAATGAGTTTATCTGTCGAGGAATTCTCGGTGAGAATTGTGTTTACACTACTGTAGTAGTAAAGCACGCTAATATTAAACCTGATGTTTTGCTTTTTCCGGTTGTATCAGATTTGCAGTCTTAACTTAGTATGGAAAAAGAAAGTAACCTTATGTGTGTGTATATATTTGTGTACTATGAAATCACACATCATCACACGTAGTTTTAATTCTCGTAGTTGGAAAATTAGTAGGAGGCTCAATTGATGGTAAGTGATTACCACCGCCCATGGACATCTGCAACATTGGGGGCCTTATAGGTGCGTTGCCAGATTTAAATGGATGTTGGTGGTGCCTTAATGATGTAAGAAATTGTTAGAATTTCATACAGCGCCAATGTCTATGGTTAATAGTGACCTTGATTAGTAGGATCTGGCGGATGATTTGCTCGTCTACCTATCTATACCATAGGAATTTTGTATATATCTTACTTTACTATGTACACTATAAATTAAATCCTAATCTTAGGGATCTTAATACAACTCGCCTTAATTATTTTCTTGTAAACTCTGACGTCTAACAAGCAAAGTTGCTATATCACCCAAATAACTTGCAATATACCGAGGCCGTGTATTGAGGTCACATTCCGTTTTTCCACATACGCTTGAGCCGATGCCGGTAGGTTCACAAATAATGGGTAAAAACTGTTGAAAAAATTTTTTCTACGCCGCGCTACAAATTTCTTTGTAACAAACTTTTATTAGTTGTTTTATGGGTAGAATTTTTTAAACAATATTGTGTTTTCGTTTGGTTTTATATACTGGTTCATGAGTTCAAAAACGTTCGAATGAAAATACATGTGAAAACGTAACAATGTTATGAAATTATAACCAAGAATCACCTTAGTTTATCTGATTATGGTCAACTTGGCCAAGTATGTTCCAGACTATTTTTATTATTATGTATTAATACAAGATTATATTAATGATAAAAAAAGCGTGGACTTAGTATTTATTGATTTCTAGGCATGAGTTTTTACTTTACTGCCAAACTCTGTAATGTAATAATAATTGTCTATAAAAATGGTAGAAAAGAGTGAGTATGAAATACTGAGTTACTTGCCGGTTTTTCTCAGTAGAATCTATTTTACGAACCGGTGGTAGCTTTACATTTAAATCAACACTGTAAGATGAGGATTTTAAAGTGCTTTTATGAGCCTACTTAAATAAAGTGTGTTTTGATTGTTATTTTTTTAATAAGTATTGAATGAACTTCAAAGCAATTATATCGCCGAGCAGCAATAATAAGTATAGTTGCTTTGCGTTTCGAATATTAGGCTTGTTGCAAAGGGCACAAAGGATACAACATTTTGACGATGCAAGAGATTGTTTATATTTTAACATTTCCTACAGTGCCAATGCAAAAATGTGGTGGTGACCATTTGTCCGATTTCTTTCACCAGTTCAAAAAAAGCTTTTATTCATAAACATGAAATGTATCCAAGTAAAAATATAGAAGTATTATTATTATATTATTTATGCTGCTTGAGTACGGGATCGTTTCCTTTTGGGGAGAGTTGTAGAATTTTTCCATCACTCTGTTCCGGTGCGGGTCAATAGATACTTGTTTGACATACTTTCATCCAACACATAGAACTTTCCTCAAGATGTTTTTTTTTTACCAACACGAAATGAACGATAAACACTAATTAATCACATGGAAATTCAGAAGTGTTTGAGCCCGGATTCTTATTTTAAGATTCACGTATTCTAACGAATGTTTCTTACGTGGCTCTTACACACGTACAGCGAATGTTCTTAAGTGAATATCCCTGAAACAACATTAACACGCAAGGGTGAAAGTTTTGTCGACTTTAAGACCGAATCGTTAGGAAATGTAAATTGTGCCATAAAGTTTTGCTACTAATGAGCGTTAAACTAGTTTATTTAATATTTCTGCTATGAATTATTCAGATATTCATATCCTTTTATTCATTGTTTTAATCTCTTTACAATCTTCTTCGAAATTTAAAAGTAGCAAATCATCAAGATTGTTTTTGTTTACGACGCGGAAAAGTAATAGACTGCGATCTAAAGGAAATCACCAACTTATTCCAATCAGAAGAGTTCACAAGAATAAACAACTTTGACATCGAATTGACTTAATATTATTGGTCAAGATCTTAAATAAAATCTATGGTACTCATAATAAATTTGAATTAAAATACCGGTTTGAATGTCAGCGAGGTTGTTATCGGAACTTTTGAAATAAAATTAAAGTGGATATAAGGAGCTAAGTGGAATATTTGTATAATATAAATAATATTTGTACATAAAGAAGATCTTTTAGTAAATAATGTAAATCAATTAAATCTGAGATAAGCTTATTTTTCTTCTAGAATGGGGTGCAAATTATCAAACTATGCGTCTATTTTATACATAAAATATCATTTGGAATAAATGAAATATTTTTTTTTGGTTTGGAATATATATTTTTTATTAATTAATTAATTTGCTTTTTATTTTTTGGTTATATATTTATTGTTTTTGATTTTACATTTCTTCTACAATACATAATTGTCAGTCGCGGGAGACTCGTTAAGACTATAAAAAATAGTAAAAAGTATTAAAATTGTCTATGTCGAAAACTCATATAGTCTTTGGTATATAATGTTTGACACCTGAAGGCTATGTAAGAGTAGAGTCTATGCCGGGAGTCTCAGAAATAATAATAAGTATATATTATAATTAGTAGGTAAGCCAGAACATAATTAAATAATGATCATAAATCACGTTTCTTCTCCATAGAATAAACATTCTTAACGAAACGATTCAAAAGCGCTTGTAAATTGCTCATATACTTAAACTAAAACTACTCCGAATTCTCAATAGTATATCATGAACTTTAGCATAATGAATATAGGTTTGTTTAATCAGGGGTGTAACAGTCAATCCGATGACTGAACTCCTAAAGCAAAGAGATTAAGAACGATACTACGTGTGAAAGAGTCTGATATATGTAGGTTATTTTGATTTGATTGTTTTCCTATGAATACATACTTGGAAGCTGTGGTTTGCGTTACTGATGCTGCACTCTGCAAATGTTGCGTCTTCTAATTCGTGCTCGTCCCAAAGTTGACTCTGTAATAAATAGATACATTTAATTGCTTTGAATTAATCTTTACTTTACGCAGTATGGATAAAATAGAATTAGTTAATTTATTTGGATTAATTTCACCCGTAGTAGTATCTCGGGAAAGGTTACGAATATTATAAAGAGGTAAAATTTGTTTTTTTGTTGGAAGTAATCTCCGGAACTAATGATCTAATTGTAAAATAAAATTCACTCATAGAAAGCTATATTATTATTATATTATAATTATATTTATATAATATCATTTTCTTTATTAATGCATTGCAACCGTGCGGAGCCGGGACGTCTCGCTCTGTATGTTTATGTATGGTTATTAGTATATTATAATTTTAAGTATTTGAGGAGCTAAGAAATGATCAGTGTTAAAAACAAACTATATTTAACGAATCGATCATTTATGAACACTAGATAGAAATTTAAAAATACCAAGATTGTGTATTTTATTAAGAATGATTTATAAAACGAGAGAAAAGAACGATTCTACTGAAGACGCTGCTAGGATTGCTTCAACTTAAAGAGTAATAACTTGAGAAGTCTTCAGAGTTGGTTAAAATAACAAACTCTAAAGACATCACAAAATAGAATCTCGAAATATAAGGAAAAATATACAAATATGCAATATATATGACATTGTCTATAATAATTCCTTAAATTCGTTCCATGTCGTACAGTCAGGATGGCCGAGCGGTCTAAGGCGCTGCGTTCAGGTCGCAGTCCACTTCTGTGGGCGTGGGTTCGAATCCCACTTCTGACACATAGTTATCAAACTCAAACATTTTTTTTAAAAGAAACTATTTATCCTCAGTGCAACCTATTCATTTAAAATCATAGCATTTAAAGTAAACACGCATCAAAATAAAATGAGGGTGCATCATAACAGAATAGCATTGTTGAAATAATCATGTTATGTTTTTTGATTTTGAACTAAAATGACGTGAATATATTTGCATATAAATTTATAATGTCAAATCGTAATTGTCGTACTGTAATGTAATGTAATGGGTAGTTTTAAAACTGCAGATCCTGAGTTCCTGGGTGAAGCTAACAATATTCATTTTCAATAGCAGCCCATAGATTGCACAGCACTTTATACTGCTGAGCCTCAACAAGCTAGAACAGCCTTTAAAACCTGAATTTTATCCGGGCTTATCGGATTTGACGTCCAATCGGAACGAACCATTGAGAGGGTGCGAATTTAGTTTTAATACTTGCGTTCAAATTTGTGTACTATGGTGAGAATCTAAATCAGAATCAATCTGAGTCAGGATCTTCAATTATACAATATTAAATAAAGTCTAGAAGCCGAGTATACAATTGTATATATATGGAATAGTTTTTAATTATTTATATATTTTTAGTAACATAATTATCGTTATAATTTAGTCAGTCGAGTGATAGGCGACGTGTAAGGACATTGTGTATGTAAATCAATATTGAACTGAAAAAGGTGAGATAAAGTTGGACAAACAAAATGTAATAATAATATAAACATTCCAGTTCGGTTTGATAACATATAAAAAACACAAAACCTTTAAAAAAATATCGATGTGATTTTACATTCGTAGAACACGTAGCACGTAGCACGCTCATTAACGCGTCGGTACCGTAGCACGTGTCGTAGCAATGCTACGCCATGTGTAACTAAGCGAGTTTTGGACATTTCTTTACATATGTACATACATAAAAATGGTCATTATGAATGACAATTATGCAGTGACGATCATTACATTTTATCGATTTGTTATGAATATTTATATTAACTAATACAACGCGACCCTTCTATGCGTGTTAGCTTGTGCGTATACATTTGCTGAGCTCTCATTAGTTAACCTAACTACAAAGCGGTTAAAATATGATTCAAATGCTTACGCAACCCCTTTCAGTAGTCACCGAAGCGAAAATTTCTGCACTTGAATTACTGATTGAAGCGTAAAGATCCTTTGAATCTCAGTATCAAATTATAAGCTTTTCTCAACGTTCCGGGTTCGCAAAATATTTTTAATGTTTACGTATTAATAATTAAAACAATAATTTATTAGATTTTAAATTAACGTGGTTATTTTTATTACTACAAGTATTTAATACGGGATATTTAACATGTTTTTTTTTATTTTTATTTGGAGGAGCTCGAGATTTCGACATTATCTACGAATGTAGATCTCGTGAACAAGAAATTCGTAGATATTGTCGAAATATCGACAGATAAGTAAATATTTATTAATTTCGATATAATCCTTTGTATATTTTATAGACATGTTGAACTCGAACTTTATGATAATAATATAATAAATAATATAGATACATAATTTATAAACAAATACAGAAACAAATGTTTTAAAAACTGAAAACAACATTTATGCCACTAACTGAATTCCCTTACCCCACCATGTCATAACATTTATGCCACTAACTGAATTCCCTTACCCCACCATGTCATATAAATATTAAAAACATATCCAGTTCTAACCTATAGATTATTCTAGAGTAGAATATTGTGAAGTAAATAAAGTTCTAGCACTGTCTTATACACAATTTCGTTTGGAGTAAACGACATATTTAAGTATTTAAGTTAAATAACTTGTTTACATATGAATATTTTTCGCCTAAATACATAAATGGGCTTTCATTTCGTCTGAATTATGTATTCGTGTAATTGGCTGCCCTTTTCTGTAAGAACTGACTTGATATAAAATTTGTAAAATTTTTAAAAACGACTGAACGAACTGGACGTGTACAGTATTTTGATGCGTAAATCCTTTCGATTTTATAATTATAACAGTAAATTTCGCATATCAGTGTATGACTGAAATTCGCAGTGTGATTAGAGTTTGTTCTTACAGAATGCTGTTCTACATGACTGTATGTAGTGAAAAGATCACCGTCCTCGTCGTCCCTTGTGTAAGATTTTCTGAGAATGCTTAATCAACTATGGACTCTAAGATGTTAAGTCTCTCCCCGAGAAGCGGAAGACTTCCATACAATTTAGTGCTGGTGGTTGAATATGGATGAGTAAGTTGTAACGACCTAGACGAACTTGTACAAAGCTCTTCTACGAACAGAGATAAAATAAACCTAACTTAGGTGTATTATTTTAGTCAAGATTATTTTTAAAACTCAGTAATAACCGATACAAAGAATCAGAAGACCTGCGATTGTTACATTACACTTAAAATATTTCATACTAACATTATACTCAGGTAAGTTTTGTTTTTTTTTTTCGTTTACACGTAAAATTACGATTCATATGAAAATTTCATGCTATTTTAGTTTCCAGTTTCAGGTCAGACATAGGCTTTTTAGTATTGTTGAGAAATAGCTCAATCGAAATAAATAGCAACTGTCTTTTAATTATCACAAAGTAATAACTCATATCGAGCCAAGTAACAAATTACTTTTGAACGTTTTGACTTGGTGGTAGGGCTTTGTGCAAGCCCGTCTGGGTAGGTACCACCCACTCATCAGATATTCTACCGCCAAATAACAGTACACTGTATTGTTGTGTTCCGGTTAGAATGGTGAGTGAGCCAGTGTAATCACAGGCACAAGGGACATAACATCTTAGTTCCCAAGGTTGGTGGCGCATAGGTGATGTAAGGAATGGTTAATATTTCTTATAGCGGCTTTGTCTATGGGCGATGGTGACCACTTACCATCAGGTGGCCCATATCCTCGTCCGCCAACCAATGCCATAAAAAAAAAGGACGTATTATGTAGATAGTTATTACGCACTTTACAGTACGAATGACTAATTCTGGAGATATTACAAGTTGTTTAAATAAATGCGTTAATATAAAAGCGTTGCATATTGTGCGACATTTTAGCACAGTAGGGGCGAGTACATCAATTTGGGATTGAGACGAATCTATATGATTCCATACAGATTCGTCTAGTCTTAACGAACTGTAATCATTAATAGTAATTAAGCCATATTCGTGCTACCTCGTTATATAGAGGGACTCTAAAGACGCGAGCGATAACTAATTCAGAATATTAGGATTTATTCTGTGAATAGTGAATTTCTATTGATGCCAGTAAATTCGTTCCGTACAGTACTCAAAATGCTTTCAGCATTCGACTCGTGATTTTGCTTTTGAAGTATCAAACGATGTATAAATACAAAATTCACATGAATATTTTAATAAAAATCCTTGTCTATAATAAGGTTTACTTAAATTGGTTCTTACAAGCACTATTGAGTCAAAGTTTTTTAATACGTTAAGCTAAATGTAAAGGTACCACTAGTACGGAAATATGAACTGGTAAATATAAATATTTCTATAGGTTTAACCCAAGGCGGCCATTTTAAAACAACACATGACATATGCAAGTGTGTGCCAAATGAAAAGGGGACTCTTCTCGTATATTCAAAATACACTCTTAATACTAACTGATTAAATTAGAGTTGGAGATATGTTTTAGTTATGTAGTTGATTTATTATAGTTCATTAGCATTAGCAGGCTGTAAATTTCCCACTGCTGGGCTATAGGCCTTCTCTCCCTTGAGGAGAAGGTTTGGAGCATATTCCACCATGCTGCTCCAATGCGGGTGGCAGAATTTCGTTGAAATTAGACACATGCAGGTTTCCTCACGATGTTTTCCATCACCGCCGAGCACGAGATGAATTATAAACACAAATTAAGCACATGAAAATTCAGTGGTGCCTGCCTGGGTTTGAACCCGAAATCATTGGTTAAGATGAACGCGTTCTAACCACTGGGCCATCTCGGCTCTTTATTATAGTTCAAAATGTATATATTATCATTTTTAAATGTGAATATTGTTTCTAATTGAATTAAGAGTAGCTCGAAATTATCTGGCGATAAGTCGAGTTGGTGTTAGAAAAATTTAGAGATTTATCGAAGTAGTAAGTGTATTATTCATGACAGTACATTTTACGTACAAGGTATTCAAATGCCTCGCTTAGATAGTTAATTATGAATTTTATAACTCATCAGATCTGAACTTGGAGATAATCTTAATAATTAATTCAACAGATCAAAGTCATACATTTCATTAATTATTATCAATAGAATTCAATTTCGTCAGAATAATTATTTTCATAGTCCACTTGAAAATAGAGGTGAAAAAGTTGTTCAAGTTTAACGAAATCAGCTTAATTTTTGGAGCTGTTCCAAATACCGCAGACGGAAGGAATATTATTAGATAAGCTGACCTCAGAGTTTTAAACTTAGTTAAGACGTTAATTGTTCATACAACTAATTAAATTAGTGTTTTGGCTCGTAGTCTGAGAGTTGTTTTGTTTTAGTAGCTTACAAAACTAGTACTATTTCTAACTTTATTTTATACCCGTGTGAACAACCGTAATACCGTACGAAACTATTGAGTTTCTTACCACTATTTCTGGTTCATTTTGACATTCTGAACCGTCGGTAGCTTTGCATTATATAAAAACGATTGAAAACTTCTTGGAAATTCTCGAATAAAGTATATTTTGACTTCGTATTATATAAATAAATAATCAATGTTTTGCTTAACTTAACTTACCAAGAAAAGGTTTAAGGTAAAATAAAATTAGAGATAAAGGAAGAGAAACTAGAAAGTTATTCTTTGTTGAGATGATTTATCTTAAATTGATATTATATAAAATATTAAATTATTAGCATAATAGTAAACATATTTATAAAGATAAAATTAATTTAATATTTAATTAATGTTTTGTTAAATAAAAATCGAACACAAATATTTACAAACGTTCGTTATACATTCATGAGTCTGATGTTTTCGCTAAAGGGTATTGCGTTCAAGGTCTCATAAGTCCTTATAATATTTTCAAAGGGAAATTTTGCTGTACCATTTAAAATCTGTTTCAGGACCGCAACTTTCTGAATAATTCAAGCGAAGGAAGGTTCGTAGGATTTCGTCTTCAATACCGACGTTTATCAAAGAGCAAATTATTATTGTTATTATTATAAGTCATCTAAACTAAACGGTCAAGTGCCAGGTTTTTTTTTTAAATTGGATGGTTACGAACACATATAGTAAGAGATAGTGTTGGCAGTTACAATGCGTCGAAGACTCGGACCAGCCCATAGATGAACTGAGTTACCACTGAGCCGAGATGGCTCAGTGGTTAGAACGCGTGCAACTTAACCGATGATTGCGGGTTCAAACCCAGGCAAGCGCCACTGAATTTTCATATGATTAATTTGTGTTTATAATTCAACACGTGCTCGGTGTTGCTCGGTTTACTAACATTCACCAAAACATAAGGTAAAAACTTTGTTTATTAAAATTAGCTAGATTAATGAAACTATTGTAATGATCAATTATAAGTAAACATATCATTGATATCATTAGAAAGTTAAATAATTAATTGATAAAGTTAAAAACAATAATAAAACCAAACAAAAAACAAATATTTAAATTAAAAGAAGAATCTATACACATATATAAAACGAAATACCACTTACTGATTAATCACGAAATCTCGGAAACTATAACACATACAAACTTAAAAA
Source organism: Vanessa atalanta (assembly GCF_905147765.1). Lineage (NCBI taxonomy): Eukaryota > Metazoa > Arthropoda > Insecta > Lepidoptera > Nymphalidae > Vanessa > Vanessa atalanta. The sequence continues at coordinate 2,521,250 of NC_061872.1, read as the reverse complement.
TTTGGTAGGTAGGTTCCCTATTGGTAGGTATAAATATCCGCTAAGAATTTTACGCAACTTCACCCCTAAACGGGAGTTGGAAGATTATATTTTATAAATTTCGCGCGAGTAAAGCCGCAACTTAAGCTAGTATATTTAATAAACAAATATTAATTTATAATTACTCTCTAACCATAAATGAATATACCCTTAATAGAATAATATTTTTCTTACAAATTTCTTCATGAAGGATTCGCGGGTAGGAATCACAAGAATTCCTCGCTAATAATTCACATGTTCTAACCCCCGGGCTTATCTCTGCTCTTAATGGTGTTATAAATTAAATTAAATAAGCTATTCTGCTCGTACAATTAAATGGGTTGGGAGTTAAGAACGCTAATTTTAATTAATTTTACAGCGATAACCTAAAACATACATTTAAATGTCATTTAAATGTATCTTACAAGGTATAAGCAAATAAGCTACTTGAAAATTGGTAGTCACTTCAAAGGAACGACATTTTTTGTGTCATATAGGTCGGCCCCCTGATGGTAAGTGGTCACCACTACCATAGCCATTGGTGCTGCTAGAATTAATAATCATTCCTCAAATCAAATCAACCTTGGGAACTAAGATGCTATCTAACACCAAGTGCATAATATCTAAGTTCCTAAAGTTGGTGGTGCATTGGTGATGTAAAGAATTGTGAGTATTTCTCACACCAACAAAATCTAAAGTAAGATCTAGTCTACGATCAGTTACATTAGACCGTGACATGAGACACACATGAACACTGCTGAAATGTAAAAAAAATGGAATGACTACGTTTAAATCCTAAACATAATGAATGAAATTAAAAACAAACCACTCCTTACCATCGCCTATTTAGATCTCAAATGCAATGCCACACTTGCTCACTCCACCATCACCCTTCGTGCAGATTACACGCTGCGCTGATTCCAAATAAATGGGATAAGTGCTAGCGAATAATTATGACTCACTTTTTAAACCGAAACAGAGTTATATAAAATGAATGCTTACGGTGTCATAAGCGCTCTGGTTCCAGTTTAACATTAATTGACTTTGCGTCAGCCAGTCTTAGTTGTTAGTTAATGTTATAGGTGGCAAACGAGCAGGAGCCTCATCTGATGGAAAATATGGACATCTGCAACATCAGGGGGCTTGCAGGTGCTTTGCCGCCTTCAAGGAAGTAGTACGCTCTTTTCTTGAAGGTTTCCAAGTCGTAGCGGTTCGGAAAAACCGCCGACGAAAGCTGGTTCCACAGAGTGTTGGGCGAGGCCGAAAATGTCTTAAAATCGCGCTATTTTAGATTTTCGGACATCGAGGTGGTGCGGGTGAAACTTAGATATGTGGGTGCATCATATTCTACCGCCATACGACCATATGTAGTATTGTTGTGTTTCGATTTGAAAGTGAGCGAGCCAGTATATCGTTAGTCACAAGAGATATAACATAATAGTTCCCAAGGTTAGCGCATTGGTGATGTAAGAGATGGTTAATATTTCTTACAGTGTCAATGTTTATGGGCGTTATGAACATTTTACAAAGAGGTCATATTATCTGAATGCTTACCAATTTTAAATAAATAATAAAAAACAACAACATTATAATGTAAGATAGATTTAATGATGAATCCACCCACTCTAGCCGGTTTTCGACGGTTAATTCATACTATGGCCTAAAATCTATGAACGAAATTTACGAAAATGGGTAACGGAGATTCAAAAGCCATTGTGACATAAAATAAGTGGTTTAAATAAAAAAAAAAAAAATAATAAAACTCTTTTATTCTCACTCATAATAACACATCTAAATAAAATAACTCACTTGCCTAGCCGAGCTAAAGCCATACCACGACAGCTAGTGCCGGAATTGTCCGCCAAGCCGCCTGTGACCGTTAGTGACGTCGCATCCGACTATCAACTGAATTAAATTTCCAATCCGCTCATTTCGGAACGTCACTTAGCAGTGCACCTGAGTTTAAGGCCAGAACTTCTAGTTTTTGAAATATATAATATATTAATCAATAAATAAATTTAATTATTCTTAATACTCGGTTATAGTACGGAAGGTGTCAGACGGTGACACTACGTTGGCATATTATCAACCCCGCTTATACAAAAGAAAAAAAAAACTGAGAAAGTGGCATGAAGAAAATTTTAATTATTTAAAAGAGGTTTTAAGAAAAATAACAAACTAAGATAAAATCAATCGAACTTAAGAGCGAGTTCAGTTCTCTGTATTGGTGAAGCAAATGTTCTTTAATTCTGTCAAGTGACTTTGTAAGTTACTGGTCTTTAAGTAATATCAAATAGGCTCAAGCGGACAACAATGTTAAAACTCTGAAAAAAATAACTTGTATTGGATTTTTGCTAAAGCAAAGACGGTTAAACTTCTTCGAATTGTTATTCTTCTTAATACGTAATTTTACGTATAAATTCAGACTATTATACTAATGCGGAGTTTATGAGATAAAAGATTTTACTTGTACGCCTAAAGGGAAAATAAAATCTCAAAGATTGAAGTTATTATTTTTGACAGGATATTATGAATTATTTTTGTTGCTCATTCGAGATTTAAATACACATTGAAATCTCCTTTGCATTAAATTAGATTATAAATAGGACTTTGATCATATTCGAAACATTAGTGCACACTTATAACAATATTTTACGCACATCTATGCCTGTGTGAACTAGGCCTGTGGGGCTTCGTGCATGCCGGTCTACCACCCATTACATATAATAATAAAATTATTGTTGTGTTCCCGTTTGAAAGACGACTAAGCTAGTGTAAGTTCAGAAGGTTTTGGCGTATTGATGTACAATTCATATTACTTAAAGGGCGCTCAATCATTATCTATTTTTAAAAGCATGGTTAAAGACTTTTATTTGTCGCTTTAATATCCATAAGTAATTGTTGTCGTTGTTTCTTTGTCTATTTATTCATTTTAGTTTATTAAATTTTTGTATTATATTATACATATATATGTATTTATAGTTATATGTATATTATGTGTATTATTATATTTTAATTACAGTATAATATATAATTTATAAACAATATTGTAACTCTGCCCAAAGATTGCCTGGAAGAGATCGCTGTTTTAGCGATAAGGCCGCCTGTTGCATCTTTTCATGCAACTTTTAAATGTTAATTCTTAGTTATAATCTATTATTACACCTAATAAATAAATAAATAAAGTTTCGATGTGTATGGCGCTGCTGACCACTGACCATCAGGTGGCTCATTTGTCAGATGTTTATTTTACTAAACATTAAACATAAATTGTAATAATTTCGAATAATTTTATCCAATTAAATTATTATAATTTTCTTCATCTACATGGCAAGTGTCATAAGGTGTTTCACGATTCATTCGTAAATAAATGAAATGATATATTTAATATATATTTTTTTATAATTAAATCTCCTACTTATTAACAAACTTAACAGGCGCTTCAATTAACATTTCACAGCTTGATAATTATGAAGACTCGTTAAGGATACAACGAGAACGAACTTTTAAACGCGCCAATGTGCTGAATATTCAGGAGAGCTAAATCTAAAAAAAATCATAGCTATTATAAAACATTTATAATCAACAGAAGTTGACTACTCAATCGTTTTTAAAAACATTCCAATTACTAGTATTTTCGAGTTCAGAGCTTACAATTACAATGAAACCAATTTAAATTTTCAAGTTTATTTAATTTGTAATCTTTGTAAGTTTGTTTAAGTCAAATCTCGAAAGCGCGATTACAATTTCATCCTCCTTCCACCATCATCATCATGATTAGCCTGTATATTTCGCTACTAGACGTAGGCCTTCCCCAAGGCGCGCCACTGAGCCCGATCTTCGGACCTTCCCATCCAGGTTCAACCGGCCACCTTCCATATATCATCACTCCACCGTGTCGCCGTGTTTTTATAAGGTATCACATAACATGAGAAATTCAAAACAGCGCCATCTTTAATTTGATTTGAGGTCTCCAAAGAAAGAGCCTGTTTTAAAGACCGGCAACGCACCTGCAAGAGCTCTGATGTTACGCAATACCAGGGTTCTTGCAGGTGAGCTTTCCATCAGGTGAGTTTCCAGCCCGTTTGCCAAATATTACATTTAAAAAAAAGTGTGTCTGCTCATAGAATAGTCCCTGCGCCGAATTATTTCCAACAAACTTTTCTACAAAAAATGTAACACTATATATTTCTCGTACAATAATTTCTTATAAAACGGGACTAGTGAGTAAGGGTAAAACAGAACAAATGCCTAACATAGTTGTATATATTTCCTACTTATAAAACGAAGTTTCTTTTAGTTTCTTGTAAGTACAATTTATCAAGCCGCTCCAATGCAGGTTGCTTGAACTGGCCTGAACAGATAATTAATAAAATATATACAAATATAATAAAATAACCAGAATAAAATAATTAAAAAAGGCAAATATTATAGGAATTGAATAAGTTTATTCGCATTACAATTATTGCCTTAATTGTATATAAGTAAAAATTAAAAATAGTTTTCGTACAAACCATGACCACATGTAATGGTTAAAGAATGAAATTAATAATAATAATAATTTGAATGATATAAAGGATCGACAGTGCAATTCAACGTGGAAAGGCTTCTAGCATCCTTGCCACCATTCCAAATATTTAAAAAAATATATAATTATTCTAAATTCAAACACAAAATACATAGCAGAGTTGGAGCATGATTATTTATTAAGTACTTATTAAAATCTTAATCGCAATTCCATAACAGAATAAAATATTATTTATAGTATATGTACATAAATACGGAACCTAATTGTTTGAAAATCAAAGACCGATATCCCTATATATACATTAATAGAGGTAACGACAGCATGACGCCCCAACTTAATGTCAATTTTTGGTATCACCCTAACATTATTACAACCTATATAGGAAATTGGGCCATTAGTCTCGCGCCCTTGTTAACTTTAACGGAGTTTTGACGCGACACAAAAATGATTTATATTCGTGTAGTGCTGTATAAAGCCAAAAAAGTAAAGTAACGACCTTCAAATGTCCCACTCCTGGGCTAATTCCACTACACTGAATTTCAATGAAATTAGACACATGCAGATTTCCTCACGGTGTTTTCCTTCACCGCCGAGCACGAGATGAATTATAAACACAAATTAAGCTCATGAAAATTTGGTGGTGTTTCAGTTTTCGATAAAGTTCCACGCGTTCTAATGCCGTCTCGGCGTTGATGTCATGTTTCAACGTTGATCCCGTAATGACCATATAGAACAAAAACTTTTTTTTTAGTAGAGTAACTCATTGAATTTCTGTCATTTCACTGAGCAAGATAATACTTAATATTTGTTACCTGAGGCAACAATATGGGCCGTTAAGTATATTTTTTTAAGTTGTTTGAGCGCAAATCTCTTAGATATATGATTTAGAATTAGAGATTCTTGATAAAGTAGAACTTGTAACTAAACATACTGTTACATATTTATTTTTCAGAATATAGTTATTACACAACGACTTCGATTACGAATTTCAGTTTCCAGGTATACCGATCACAAAGAGAAAATCTGTTTGCCACCGTAAAATAAAAATGATGAAAATATATGCATACAGGTATAAAAACCAATGGGCGTAATAAAACTCTGCACAATGGTTGACACGGGTTGTTATTTCGAGGAATTAAGCACCTAAGGGAGTACCAAAAATCAAAGGCCACGCGAACGTAATAACGCATAGCTCGTATAAAACGAAAACATTTAAGGGACAAAAACGTGAAACGCAACTTTAAATGCATACATTGCAACAATTATCTGTACCATTAAGAAAAAAAAGAAACAGTACTCTAAATATTCCTTTGCTTGGGAAAGAGCTCTCCCCTCTTAAAGAAAATTATGAACGAATTCAATCACATGTCAAATTTCATAAAAATTACTATTGTGTATTAAAAAGACTATAATTTATTTTTCGGTCACGTTTTACTCTCTTGTTTATAGAACGAAATTATAAAAATCAAATATAGCACAGGAACGTGCAAACGTTGTATTACCTACATTTTCTGTTCCTTATTATCGAGCAAACGGGTATGAACAATATCGGTACATGTAATTGAACCTATTTGCTTTCTAATATATTGATATATCGCAAAACGCGACACTAGAATTCGAATTTCGAATTCAAATTTTGAAATTTTTAAAAGAACTTACAAGAATCTCATTAGACTTTAATCTACTACAGGACAAGTGTTACCATATCTAGGTTTTATATTTTACAAAAAAAAAAACAAGTATTAAAAAAAAAAGTTTCATTTATTTATTAATTACATAACGATTATTGAAATATGTATTTCGTATAATTTAGTCAATCATTAAATCAGATTTAATAAACCACAAATGTTAAATATCTCGGAGAGTTATTATCAAAGCTGAAAAGCTGACATATGATAGTAGCCGCACAATTTCGTTTTTGTTCCCAATTTGATATATTAACATGGACCTATCATATATAATAATAGCGTAAGCCGATTTTTGTCCCAGTGATTGTGGGACGATAGCTTCACATAAAAAATCGTTTATAGTCTCATTTTAAAGAGCTCTAACCGTAGATGTGCCGAAAAATTTAAATGATTCTTAATTGCAATTTATTAAATTGTTATGATTTAACAAATAATTAATGTGTGAGACCAAAGAAAAGTTACTGGCCACATAGAAAGCGGAGCTATGGCTGTAAAAAAAAAAAAATCGCGCGTGCAGACGTCGTCGACGTCGCAATTTTACAATGAAATGAAATTAAAAAAAACCTGTCATAAGTTTCAAAATTTGTAAAAATCTGTCGAATAAACGAGAAGTTTCGCGTGAGCTGTAGTTTAATTGTCATTATTGTACACATTCAGTGATATTTCGATCGATTTCATATCGTTTCACATCGATAATTCTACTAAACGAACATCAGAGTATAATTTGGAAACGAATACTGACTGTGATCCCTTTAATAAACCTATAACACTTAAAATTGAAGTGTATGTCTGTCATTTTGATAACGGCAATAATATGCAGTGATTTGTAACAAAAAAAAAAAAACATTTGGTTCTGTTATTTGTCCGGGAAAATTACTAAAAACTTTAAACAGGACTTTGAAAAATTCAACGGATATTTGATTAAAAACATTGTTTTGATTCCAATAATATTTTTAGCTTTAGGATATTTTTTTATTTTACGTTTGACAGAAACTGAACGCCGTTAAAATAAAAAAATAAAAAACACACTATGGAATTCAGTAAAATTACATTTCACTGTGGTATCGTATGTGGCAGTTAAAATAACTATTTTTTATAGTATTCATATTTCTCATTTAAGACTTAACTATACATGAATATTATATATTATTTTTCGATCGAAGTTCTTTTACGCGGTTTACAGTAGAGTGAACTGGCAGAAATCATCACGTAAGAATAAAGCATTATGTCCCCTCCACGTGACCTTTACTTATCACACTCTTCCTCTCCATCTCATAATATTATTTAAACTACGTCTAATGTTTTTAATAACAATAATATTTTTAATTTTTATCCTTTTATCTGTCATTTACATATATAGCGGAAGCAACTTCAAGCCAACCAGCGCATCACTATTTTTATTTTAAATAAGTCGTTGACCATACGACTTATACTTACTTAAATATATAATGATAACGTTTTTGGTATTATTTCGAAAATCGAACAAAGAAGGCAGACGCCGATCAACAAACACATATTCCTTATCATTCGATTTAGACACGTTTCACTTCAATCGTCTCGTCGGTAGTAAATAGAAAGGCGACTGATATTCTGAGCACGTAATCTCAAGGTCACAGTAGTGAATAGTAACCTTGGCATTGTAGGCGTGCCTTGGCGTAGCGTGCCCTATTGCGTACGTACGCTGTCGGGCGTGGGAGTTAGCGTGAATTTAATCTTTCAACTCAATAACGTAGTGAGTTCGTTGCAATATTTTATCTATAACGGAATGTTATCGTGATATTGACTTTTCATACCTTTTAAATTGTTACTTCTACCCATATTAACGTTCTCTTTATATTTAAAGCTGGTTGGCAGATTGAAAAATAGACGGCCTGATGGTAAAAAGTCACCCCTGTCGTCATTCAAGATGATACCTCTCATAAATCTTAAAATTAACGTCGAAAATAAATCTATTTAGCTACATTTTAAGCAATTTATTGATAAATATATTGTACTTTTAAAATACTAAAAATTTTTGCCAATATACGAAATAAGTCTAAACTCGTGGGGCTAACTTGTTCTAGCGCCAATCATCAATCTTTTCCGTTTCGGTTTGAAAGACGAGTGAGCCAGTGTAATTACACCGGATGGCTGGCAGAATATTAACCGTTTAAAGAGTTACTTATACTTCTTGCAGTGTCATTGGTTATAGACGTAATCGATTGCCACCAGGTGCTTATTTGTAATCTGCTTTCATAAGAAAGTAAAAAAAAAAATAAGAAACTTACGAAAAATATATATACTAAAAGTGTTCTTAAATTCAAACTCATTTATCTAATATAGAAGCATTACACTTACTTATTGATTGTCAAATTAAACATTACCACCGGTTCGGAAAAGAAAATACCATGACTTGAGAAGAAACGGCGAAAGAAACTCAGGAACTTAGCGCATACGAACCAAAAAAAAACCACAGAGGAGACAATAACTAAATATAAACATGACAAGTGTAATATTATTGCTAATTAGTAACTAATATCTGACCACCTGACAGGAAAATCTTGCAAACATAATATACGAGGTAAAAGTATTATTAAGAATTGTATAAACATATTATATATAATTAAATGGGCACGATGCCGTTTTTATTTGGGTTATGCGGCTATTAACGAATACTAGCCAACGGTGTACATTATAAATATTGGACAACATCACATACATTACTCTGATCCCAATGTAAGTAGCTAAAGCACTTGTGTTATGGAAATCAGATGTAACGACGGTACCACAAACACCCAGACCAAAGACAACGTAGAAAACTAATGAACTTTTTCTACATCGACTCGGCCGGGAATCGAGCCTGGGACCTCGGACTGGCGTACCCATGAAAACCGGTGTACACACTACTCGACCACGGAGGTCGTCGACTATATTATTGTGCACAAATTTGTGCACAAATAGCACAGGTTCACTCTATATTCTTTCACTTTAATTATTTATTTAATGGCAATTCGAGATTCATGCGCAGCCTCAACTGTTATATGTGCTTTGAGACGTGAGAATGAAAGTTCTAATGTCTTTAAAGTCTAGCCTACTGCTGAAAATATGCTATCGGAATAACTTCACTATTCCATCCCTTGGTTTGAACCTAGGACCTCGGTATCTACAGCCATATAAACAAAAAGTTAGAGTAAAATATCATGAGCCCCTCACTTGGACTAAGGTTAACCGCGTTTGCTGACATCGCGTGCCCCCTTTTATTATCGAGCGTTGCCTAAATTTCCTGGGGGAATGGGCTCGTTAGGTTTCCGCTGGCGATGTAAACAAGGCTTTGTAGGGAAACATTTGAGATAGTGCTGATTGCGGTGAGAATCATTTACTAGACACCGCTGTGGTTGTATAAACTTGTGATTTCTAATATTTTGACTCATTTAAAATAGCCTGTAGCGGCATTAAATAATAACGGTGAGAAAAGAAATATATTTATAAATATTCGTAAAATAGGCAAAGGCAAAACAGTAGGTATGTTTTAATCTCAAGTCGGGCGAATAATTTAACCACTCTCTCAGCAGTAAATATAGTATTTGCCGCTTAATAGTGGAATGTATAGGTATATACGACAATTTATGGAGTCTTGAAGATGGAAGTCAGTCCCGTGTATCAGTCTGTCGCTATGGAAGTGACGGAATAGAGAGGGCACCTGTGTTTCGCACACACTTGTGCCCTATATTATGTTCGGCGTATTTTGTTAGTTTTCTTGAGATTTGTTCAGAAGAATATCATCATGTTTTAAATTAAATCTATTTTTATTAGCTCGTATAAACATTAGTAACAGCTCGTAAATGCACCAATTGCTGAGCTGGGGCATTTCTTAATGTTGAGGGTGAAGTTTATTCCACCAAGCCGTACATAAAAGTATATAAAGTACGCGTACATAAATGTATGATATAATTTCACTCGACACATGCAGGGTTTCTCAGGAGACCAAACGTGTAACTTATAAACACAAGTTATAAACATACGTGAATATAAAGTGCTTGGGCTTTTTCTTCTAAACGTGACTTAGTATTCATAATTTATAAATACGCAAAAATAAGAGTTAATATTAATAGAATTATTTAATGAGTTAAATAAATTCTAAGAATTTCGATAACGGAAGTCGTGATACCGATTTCATCAAACAATGTCCTCCAAACTTGTACCCTGAATAATGAAGGCGAAATGTCACCAAAAGTTGCTTTATAAGATTAGACTTTGATACTCGGGGAATCGGACGCCTCATTAATTCAACCTGTCGAAAAGTTGACTTTACATAACTTGTCGAGAGTTTTTACTCAAAACTTTCTATTCTATATTTATTTAATGGTTTCAAATTGTTAGGACGAAGAGTGCCTCGTTTTCGTACCGGTTCGTACGAGTTTGTAATTCATCATTGACTTACTGAATTACACGCCTTGTGGGTCCAACAGCGTCGCCAGAACGAATTACACTGATGTAACTTTACTTTGAATCCAGAGAGCGTGCGTGTAAAGGACGTTCGCCCGACGGCATTGATGTCTCTCTGTGTGTGTATATAACGACATAGCTCATATATAGACGTGTGAGGTTTCGGTTGATTTCGTAGAGTTTAATTCTGATATTGAAATGCGAGGGAAATATCAAAGGGTTATACAAATTCGCACGACCACACGAAATAAAACAAACGAGGTTACTGAAAAATTACAAATACGACTTTGTGGCAGATTTCGAGTTGCAGTGGAGTTTGTATACATTTTGTCGTTCCTCTGTTTAAATAACCCGTCATTCGTAGCTGGTATTTATTTATTTATTTACGCTTTATTGCATCAACACTTAATAATAGATTAGACCTGAGAATTAATATTTAAAAGTTGCATGAATGCAACAGGCGGCCAAAGGACTGGTTGTAGAACTAATTTGAGAAGGGACACAATAATTTTATCAATTATATATTATACTGTAATTAAAATATAATAATACACATAATATACATATAACGATAAATATAAAAAATACAAACAAAATATATACAGAAATTTAACTGAAACTCAAATGAATAAATTGACAAAGAAACAACGACAAAAATTGCTTTTGGATATTAAAGCGACAAATAAAAGTCTTTAATCATTCTTTTAAAAATAGTTAATGATTGAATGATTTACACGTCTAGAGGTTATTCTGATACGAAATTCCAATTAGTCCAGAAATATCCATTAGTTTATAATAAAACGTAATAAACGAAAAAAACGAATTCCAAATCAACAACGCTTCGAGGCAACTTATATTGCTCTATTGTATTTGATTAAAAGGCTGAACTCTCCAAGTCGGTATACGTAATTTTAGTCCAGACATCAAACGACGCTCATGAATGTACAATCCGTCATGATTTAATATGTAGCAATAAATGTTATGTAGTTTCAGTATATTGTACGAATAATATACGAGGCAATTTGGCGTTTGAAATTTTAGTTTCCTAGACATATCTTATGTAATAAAAGCAAACAAGAAATGTTCGAGTGCATTATAAAAATCGTATAGTACTGTTATGTAATAACACTTCATTTCTTGGTGGTAGGGTTATGTGCAAGCCCGTCTGGGTAGGTACCACCCACTCATCATTTATTCCACCGCCAAGCAGCAATACTTAGATTCCTGTGTTTCGGTTTGAGGTGAGTGAGCTAGTGTAACTACAGGTACAAAATGGTTAATTCGCGATGTAAGGAATGGTTAATATTTTGTTACAATGTGTAATTTCGTGCGCTATTGTCTATGGGTGGTGACCACTTACAATCAGGTTGCTCATTTGTTTATCCACCTCCCTATATCATAACAAAACTCACTCCTATATACCTATATCACTCGTGAATTTTGAACACAGATTTACATTGATACGTTAATTTGATGAGTGTACCTACATCCTTCAAATGTTAGAATTAATTGTCACAGTCAGTGTCGCTTATCACTTTCTGAAATTTAAAGATCGAGTTCCATTATAAGTTTTAATTTAAAATATCTCGAGAAAGCGGTCTAATAACTTTAACTTTGGTCCGATTTAAGAATTCTGGACTTTATGAATTGTCGTTTATTATGTCTACTACAGTAGGTAGAGTGTGTGTTTGAGTGTGTATGTATTTATACTAATAAAAAAAACTCATTTGGAATAAATAAGTAACAATTATTTTTCACTTTTGAAATCTGTTACTGTGTTAAAAAATTACTTTGTTGAACTCATAATGATCGCAAATGTATTTGCCAATTAACTCGTTTAAATACAATGAAATAATTAATTATCACTCCTTTGTATTGTCAATTTTCATATATGAAATTAAATTTAATATTTCATTTCGTCTATACAAATATATAAATTAAAATTTAATGTGTCTGTCTGTGATATCAAAATAGATATGATAGCCACAATAAGTTTTGATTCAATTATTTCATTCTATATCTGTTCAGTTTTTACGTGATAAAAAGTACGTTTACAAAATATGTTTATATTTATTCCAAAAACCAAAATTAGACTGAGTAGAAACGCGGGGAATTACTAGTTTTAAATATAAATATATCAAAATTACCTGCTCTACATAGTATAAAACAAAGTGGCTTCCTGCTTCGTCTGTACGCTTAGATTGTCCAAACTACGCAACAATTTTCAATGCACTTTTTGTCAGTAACCACAGTGATTCACGAGAAAAGTTTATATGTATAATACATGCATGTCATATCAGAGGAAAGCCCACAATTTCAACTCTCCTAGCCTAAAAAAACCTTTTAATTTTTCTTTCTGTACCCCTATTGCATTATATATGTCACCAAAAAATTGTAAACCGTAACATACTGCTTACAATTTAACGCATTTTTTTTCGGTAGATTATATATCATAGTGCGTAATTTCAGTTAAATTATAAACACTTTTTTCATATAATGGTAACCTTCAGCAAGATACCAAGATGGGCGGGGCGAAACCGGGTTATATGGGATTCCTACCTACTAAAACTGCAATGGTCGTCCTCGGCAAGGACTGGAGAGCTACGGGATCGCGTCCGCGGCCCCGGGGTCACGTCCTATCTTTTAAGCCCCGGACGTCTGTGGGACTGTAAATTATAAACATTAACGTAACCTTACCGAAATATCATAAACCATCGAAATTTTTGACGTTTTATTTTGAGTTAAATTACCCTTCACAATATTTCGGCAGTTACAATTCTACGGTGATGTATATATATACCGTGGGTCGTGTGAAGCTGGTACGGGTAGCTTGTAATCAATTAATTTGAATAATGATATTGGTATCATTTCAATTATACCGTGACCTTCTACGTAGAGAATAAATGAAAATACGTATAATTCAATTAACCTACCGAGTCGAGAATTTCATACGGTTATTTGCGCCTAGTCGTGCAAACCAGTTTGCTCCAGTAAACGCGTGCGTACATTACTGTAAAATAAACAAATGCGGCTTCTTGTTGCGACCTAATAAAGGTATTATATTTACAAAGTCTCAGACTGACGGTTATCGTTATAGTTCTAAAAATATATTATTCGTCGCAACGTCGTTCAGATTAGACACGTATTAAGCCTTTGCGAAGCTCACGTCAAGAATTTAGCTGCGGTGACGTTGTAGGGCGAGAATTATCAAACATATTAAACAGCGAATATTGAACCGTCTATAGCGTTTGACAAGGAACAATTTAAATCAAAATTATTAACCAAATTTTCAGTACACAGGTAGGAAACCATGGTATTAATTATACTGTAACCACACAGTAACTTATGGTTCTTATGCTCCGGTTTGAAGGAAGCTTAATGTGAATTTTTTACGTTAGTTTTATTGAATTATCTTACCTTCCTACTTTACACGTGTATGATGAAGATGAAATAGAAGGTCAATATCTCTTAAAATATCAATGTCGATGGACGGTGGTGACTATTTACCATCAAGCAGTCCATACAACAGTTTACCAACGTATCCATTTATTATATAAATTCGGGTCGAGTTTGTATTTGTCAAGATCATCTATAACGACAATGATGATTAAATCAAAATCAAAATCTAAATATACGTTATTCAAGTAGAAGAATAGGATAAGAAGAAGAAAGAATAGAATTGTATTAAAGGTACCACGATGTTCTCCTATTAGATTTCAGCACCATGCTTAATTTTATCAACACTTTTACGATACGCATACAGCACACAGAGAACCCATAAAAAAAAAAACAATTTAATTTACGAACGCGTAAACCAGAATAATACCTCGTACATTAAATTTAAGCACAATATAATGTACTCAGAGGAATCCTTAGAATTTCACAATGACTTGTTTTTACAAGTTTGTTTTAAAAAAATCATTCCTCCGCGGAGAGCGATGTCTACACATTACTGCGTTTATTTATAATTGTAGGTATTTACATTTACTTTTACGTTCTCGAAATGGACGGCCAAGGGTATTATCTGGAGGTTTGAAATACTTGTTAGTTACGAATGTAAAATAGCAGAGTGTAATATGATTAATTAATGTTGTTACTTTAATTAGTTCACGGCGTACTTTAATTATGATAATGCTATTTAAAATAAATTAATACCATCAAGAGTATAATTGCGCATTTATTAATATTAAATTAAACAACAACAAGTAATATATGCTGAGGCTTCGCGTACGTAAATAAAAATAAAATATATAAAGCGTATTCAATGCGACACGTTTAACTAAACACGAAAACGCATACGAACATTTTTTTTAATGTACTTAAAACAGTTTGAAAGAGTCGTTTCGATGGCAGAGAACGTGTCTACATATAGAACCTAATTTCAACTGACACATATACACATATACACACGCACCCACACGCACATATAGTAACACACATGTATATTAAAAAAAAAAACATACGAATACATTCCTCTATTTTATTTACCTACAAGCATTTTACATAAGATAAATTTTGTATTTTTCTACTTTCGGGAACAGGACTGATTTTCCCTAACCACAGGTTATATAATTAGCCTAGCTAGGATAGCCAGTACTTGATCTGTGTTTCGTTTGATGACTATGTTATTACACTGAGACTTATTGTCCTAGATCAATCATTAAGATGTTTTTGTGGAATAAATAATATTATATATATATATATATATAGGATTAACGTTGATTTTAATTAGTCAGGACAAAATCAAAAGCAAAATATATTTTATTCAAAAAGGTTCTTATAAGCATTTTTGTATCGTTAATTTACAAAGTTAATTAAATTATGATCATGATATCCTCACGACCGATTCGTTCACGGCGCATATTCATAGCGCACGTGTGTGTGTAACCAACACAGGCGAATTATTTGTGAGGGAATACGTACTCATAATCCGGGCCAAATCCATCATGATGGATAAGGAAAGTTTAGTTGCTTCTGCTTGTAGCGTAAATACTGTTAACAGTTACTGAGAATTTCTTAACAAAAAAAACTTAGTAGTTGTTAAGGGTTCAACCTGGTGTTTGAATTCGGACCTCGGAATCTTTGGCCTCATAATCACCATACCAATGAGGCTATTAGAGATTTTCAACTACTAGTATTCAATTACAATTTAAATCAAACATTATTATTACATTTTTCCCTCAATTAGCTTCGTTCGCTTTGACTTTTTTATGATATTGGTTGGCAGACTTGCGGATGGGCCACCTGATGGTAATTCGCCATCGCCCATGTTATGTCCCTTGTGCCTGTAATACACTGGCTCACTCACCCTTCAAACCGGAACACAACAATACTGGTATTAGGCGTTAGAATAACTGATGGTAGTAAGTGGGTGGTATAAACCCAGGCGGGCTTGCACAAAGCCCTATCACCAAGTAAAGTTTAAACTACATTATATTTGAAGCCAATTATTAATTTACACATTGAAGATAAAATGATAATTATTGTTAACCTCTGATAAACCAATAATGTTGTAATTGAGTTCAAATTTTAACGGTGAATGCGTCTGCTATTCACGCTACAAGCGTAAAAGACCAGTATTTCGAATGCAAATTGTCGAAGCCATTTACATATTAATCGACATGTGATAATGTTGTATTTACCCAGCGTCCGATTGGGTAGATTTTCATTAAAGTAATTAGTCATCGCTACATATTATAAACATACGTCCGTCTGACTGTCTGAACGCAATAAATTCAAAACATACAGAACGGATATTCGGATAGCGCTTTCAAAGAATACGAGATGGTAACATTTTTAAAATAAATATTTTTGAACTTGAGATAAATTTTAGGAGTGGAGGTTACTACGACTTAGTAACATGAAATTTAATTACAACATTTTAATATTTTTTTTTTAAGATTAGTAGCAATGCCCATATATTAATTAAAGGAATTACTAATATTTCTATTTATCTAAAACTTGTGTTAGGAGTGAATATGAGAATAGCCCAAGGGGTCAGGATCGATCCTGCGACTTATTATATCGATATAGACTTATTATATTGAGATATCATACTACAATCACGGTTTAATTTCTGGTTGGACTTAAAGCAAATCTGTCTGTTAGTACTTTAGTGTTCCGGTTTAAACTGGATTCAACTAGTACAAGGGCCGTAACCAAGGTTGGTGTTGCATTCGCGATGAGAGGAATGATTAATATTTCTTACAGCGCTAATGAATATGGCCGATGGTGACAACTTATTATCAGGTGACGAAGATATTCTTTCACCTACCGATACCATTACATAAAATAGTCGAAGTCGCGAAATAGAATTGTTTCGTTACCTATATGAGATTATTCTAAGATGTTTTCCGTACATTAGTATACAGCTTTTACGACGGCTTTAGTACGTAGCTTGTGGTTTATAATCCAAAGACGGAGAATATAAAAAATAAACATACAAAAAAATGTTATCGTATCGGTCTCTGTGAGATATTTTTAAAACTTAATCTCGTTTCATATTTACGGACTTTTTAATCACGTGGTCAAGATTTCTTATAAAAAATAGAGGGGTCGCATCAAAAATAACGCTGCAAATTTTCAGCTAATTCGCACCACCTTGAAGAGGACACCCGAGCTACGCTTAATCAACTTCTACGCGCAATTTTTAATATACAAATTAAATTTAGATTAAGGGTCTACATAAAAGGTTTAAATCAAATAACGAACATACAATGAGACATCCGCAAACATAACAACGCAAAAAAGCTTTTCGCAATCAAATGTATGGTTAAGTAATGATCGTGACATTCATTTATATTTATTCAGAAGAAAGATATAATGGCGTGAATTATTCGTAGTGGAGTGTCCTTGCGTTTGATGTTCGTTTATCGCACAAGCGCACAGGCTATCATCAGGCTTTTTTCTATCATACAGGCTTTGTCTTTTCTTATGTTTTTAATATGGAGGTCAGTATCTGGACGAAGGCATAATCTTTAAGGCATGAAATGATACCAAACATTATTTGTATTATATTACGTTCACTATTATGTTTTCGGTCGATAATATAATTTGAAGACTGATCATTTTAGAGGACTTAGTAAATATCTCACAACCACTCTGTAGAACGAGGTTTCGCTTTCGATTTTTTAAACTGATACGACTCGGGAACCGGTCATGGGATGAATAAATATTACTTGAGCACATGGAAACAATGCTCGTCCTTTATATGAAAATTTTCAAATAAAATTCAAGCGCCATTGAGCAATTTTGGCGCTTCACCTAATCTTTCTTAATTTCTCAATATTAATCTTGAAAACAAAAACACATTATTACTTACAATCATCCTCTTAATATTTTCAACAACAAAGGCTTGCATTATTACAAAGTTTGGATAGCACATTGTTAACTCCAAGGCGAGGCGGTACTTTTTCTTTACATTAAATTTCCAGAGCAATTTAAAATATTAATTCTTAATTTCTTTTTAATAAAATTCTTAAATTGTTAATCATTCTATACCTAATTTTATGGTATAATTATAATAATTATAGGCGAATATTTTTATGATTTGTCGAGAATGTCGGAAATAATATACGGAAGTCAGTTTGTTTATTTGTTTGATAGTTTCCCCTTTCACGTCTATCAGGCAGAAATTACAGAAATGGACATAAGGAACCTAGCATAAGGTACCATCCGCCTTTTCGTACCTAGATGCAAGTGACGACGCGACTCATTAAGGCTCTTGATTTATTTAATGTTAATGAACAAAAATCTGCTATAAACTGAAATTTGGCAAAATAATACAGTCATTCCCACCATTTGTAACAATTCTACTTATTCTACTATTAATAAGAATTTTGCTGTTTTTAAAGATTTTGTTTCGACCGTTTTCTGTAATTGTAAAAGCGTGTGTACTTACGATTTTCTTTTCTTTCTCTAACTCAATTCAGGTCGTCAAGACTTACTTTAGGTGCGTTCCGAGGCACTGCACAGTGGAGACTGGCAAATTCCAAACTTCACATTTCTATTGAAAATTTCATAACAGAAAAATTGATTGACTTTATATAGACACAATCTGGGTTTAATCCCAGGACCTCAGGATCTGCAATCTTACAATCGAGGCACTAAACACAACCTCACGATTAAATAACTAGACATAATATTCTCATAAAGACGAATCACTACATTAGTATAAACTAAAATCACCAAAGTAGACAATTCTGATAAATGTTATCCCAAGCACTTGAATTCGCTTTAGAGCCTCGTAAAAACTTTTACTACGGCTTAAGAGGAAACTATTGCCATAAAACACGCACTCTATTGTCACTTGTCGGCTTGCCCAATGAATTTTCAGTGGTACGTAACATTTTGGGTACATTTGTTCAAGCGTCATTGAATATTTAGTACGAGTATCTTATGAAAATATATTCAGTATCGTCACATCATTGAATTTAGCATAACTACGTAAGCTATTATACTTAACCACATTTATATATGTTTATATCTCATGGAGATGTAACATATTATTTATATTTGGTGGTAGGGCTTTGTGCAAGCCCGTCTAGATAGGTACGACCAACTTATCAAATATTCTACAGCCAAATAACTCAGTCTTATTGTGTTCGAGTTCGACATAATTCTTAGTCCCAAGGTTGGTGGCGCGTTGGCGGCATAAGAAATGGTTGATATTTCTTATAGCACCATTGTCAGTGGCTAGTGGTGACCATATACCATCAGGTGGCCCATTTGCACGTCCGCCGACCTATACCATAAAAACTTGGCTGTGATATATGGATACATAGAAACGAGAGTGACACTTTAATGATCATTAACCATAAAAAGGGTCAAGAATTACAATTTAAGCCAAACACGCCTCTTACAAAGTGCGGTGACGCTTCTTTATTTGTTTGGATATCACCACATCTTGTAGGTCAACATCCCCCGATCTAGGATTCGTCTGCACCAACTGCCATTGGTTCTTCGACATTTTTCAAGCTACGAGCACTTCGGAAACTACGGTCGTATATAATAAAGCACGCTGAGTGACCTTGAAGTTGTGGACCGCAATTAGTGTCAACAATTCGGCACCGTACATCAAAGCATTTAAGATACATTGGTTGAATTTTTCATCTTTTAAACATTATAGTATACATGCAGACTGCCAAATTCCATCCATCCCGAACGAATATATAACTTTAATTAATTAATTGAGTGTCTTCAATTAATATCAATCTATTAAATGACCTATTCATGCTGACAGCATTGACTGATGTAGGAATAGGCGTGTTAAGGAATGTTAATATTAGTGACATGGGTTTAGTTCGACAGACAATACAAATATTTGTACATAAACGTACATAACACAAGTTAGCCGTCCGTCTTCCAATGATTATAATTAAATTTTTTAATACATATTTATCCTCACCAATATTATCAAGGCGGAGTATATATGGATGTCTGATACTGTTTCACGCAAAAACTATTAATAAAAGGAATTTTAATGAAATTATACAATAATACTTATGTATAAAAATAAATTATTCAATAATACTTATATAAAAAAACAACACAGGCTATTGTTTATAAACGTATTGTGTGAATAGTATCAACCAACCCGTTAAACGCGAGCGGATCCGCGGGCGAAAATTAGTTCTTATCATATATTGACCTGTCCGAACTGTTAAAGGATAAAATTATAATTTTAATAATATAATACTAACAATAAAATGATTAGTCTATATTGCTCTAAGCACGTGTTTCCACGTGCTTTATTTTCCAAGCGTTTAATCAAAATATATATCAAATCATTTTAGTAATCATTTTGTTTCACAAACTCCCGGATTTCAAGTTGCGTATCATTATATCATGTTTCACAAAACTATGTTTGCTACTAAATCATGCACTACGAGTAGTTATTAATAAAATATATTGTTAAATATAACCTAAGCTTCGTAATATCGTTGTAACCACGATATGATTTTCCTCTGTGTATGTATGCCTCGTATAACGCAAACACATTATTCAAAGACACGTGCAGATTGCAAATTGTTGTAAATATCAAGATGAAACCGTTTTATACGTTGATCTCAACAATATTGGCGGTCCGAAGTTTTTACGATCCGCTATAAGAGATTGCTACGATGGTTTTATGTGAAAATTGACATTAAAATTATTATTTATAACGTCCTCGGCGAACGCCAGCGAGGGCCATTGGACGCTTTATAGATAACAAGTTTTTACCCGCGGTTTCGGTACGTCATATTCCAACCCAAAAACCCTCCTTTATTATGTAATATTCATTCCGTTATCCTCTTTATTTAGGTACATAGGAGAATAAATTGAAAGAGAGAGAGAGAGAGAGAGAGAGAGGGGATCCATCCTACGAAAGAAATCATTCGTAAATATGTTATCTCTAGTAGGCTGGTTTCTTATCACTATACGAGAGGTCACGGCGTTTTTTCTATTGATACATAAGCTTAATAAAGAAAAAACCTTACCCTCACATAGTAACCAAGATTTAAGATGAAGTGGCTCTATTATATTTCGCTTAAACCACAATGTGGCCAATAGTTGGTGTATGAAAACTACAATATAACAATACAATTATAATACTATACTCTTATTTATAATTATACTATTTAATAAAGTATTAACTATTATTTTTTTGACACAAAACACGTTACAACAATTCCTACACAATTTTGACACAGTTCTGATCAGTGACCGAAAGAGATTCTTTCTAAAAATACATATGCTTCTTAAGGGCATTTTATTGCGCGCTGTAAGAAATATTAACTTTCCCATACAACGTCAATGCATCACCGAACTTTTGACCTAAGATTTTATATCCTTGTCCTGTAATTACTCTGGCTCAATCACCCTTCAAACCGAAACACAAGAATACTATATTGTACTTAAGTAGAATATTTTGACGATCTCCGTGGTCGAGTAGTGTGTACACCGGTTTTCATGGGTACGCTACTCCGAGGTCCCGGGTTCGATTCCCGGAGTCGATGTAGAAAAAGTTCATTAGTTTTCTACGTTGTCTTGGGTCTGGGTGTTTGTGGTACCGTCGTTACTTCTCATTTCCATAACACAAGTGCTTTAGCTACTTACATTGGGATCAGAGTAATGTATGTGGTGTTGTTCAATATTAAAAAAATATTAAAATATTTGATAACTGGGTGGAACCTGCCCAGAAGGTTTGCACAAAGCTCAACCAATAATTAAATTAGGTCCGTTCGACCGCATACATGTGTGTGATCATACTATCTGCACCTGCACGGCAATGATGGATATTATTAAATTTCGTAGAAACGGAATATTTGTGTTTAATGTATGTTCGTTTCCGTCGATTTACTATTTTAAAGGGAGAAAATGTTTAAATTTATTTGTATGTATGTATTTGTATTATGATATAAAGTAAGAACTATTTTGCTCATAAAAAAATTATTTGGAGCGTATTTTAGTCAATCAAGTGTCTAACAGTGAATCGGTTTACACATGTGGAAGTATTTCATCTGAAACATATTAACTACTGAAGTATCTTCTAAAAGTTTAACTTTATCATAAAAAAAAACATTCATATATTAAATGCCTTCGGTGCCTCAGTTTTGGCTTACGTTCTACGAATAAAAAAATTGGTGACATCATCATTTTAAATTCATAAATAGATGGGTCATTAAAAAAATAGTAGCATATTATTTACTTTCCGCATTCACCGGATAAACGATTCTACTTTGTGCGATACCCGCACTGAATCTGTAAAAAGATACTCGTTTATCCAAACCTGTCACGAATTCCTTGTAAGGCTTCACATGTACTACTCAGCATTAATTGATGCGATGTTATGCTATTTTTTTACCGATTTTAAAGTTCTCATCGCTAAGATTTTTGTTTCGTATCTATGTTACGGTTAATTTGCTTATGATTCTAAACCCATTTTCTTTTCTTTTTATTGAGTATGAGTCATATTTGAAGATATTCGTATTTTTAAACGACTATTGGGTATATATTTATATACTAAGAGTGAACTAAACGTGGAAAACAGTAACTGATCCCTTATTTTCTTTAATTCGGCTTCTCAACATTAAATCAATTTTGTTTATTATATTTTTATATGGAGAAGCAACGAAGTAGGTGCATAAAACACGCGCAACGCAGTAAGGGGTAGAACGTCATAAGAGAGGGTCATGTCATGGTCGTCACGGCACATGAGTCGATGTTACCCTCAACGTATAGAAATAGATGTGAAACATGATGTTTCCACTTTATAGTATTTAGATTATTCTATATATACATAGCTTGGACCGCCATCGGTATATTGTTATTTAATAATCTCAAACAATATTTGAATCAGACAGATTGACATCTTGCGAGTTGTATATACAACCAAATGTAAACGCTGTATGAATTAGCTACGGATATAGAGGAAGGCAAATGGGGCAACTGCCCTGGGCCTCCACAACAGATTACCCCACAATAGATATTCTAAATTCTTGAAATTCTTCAAAGTAAATTTGAACATTAATAATAATTAAGTGCCTCGATGCCTCGAAATCCGGCCCTGGTATGATTAATCTCTTGTTTAAATACCTGTATTTAGCTATAGATGTGCATCGCTTCAGTAAAAGAAGTTAATTTAAATATATTAATCATTTTTCAAACAAAGAATAATATCCACGAACTCATTAGTATATCTATAATTATAATTGTAGTCAAACATTTCGTTGACTTCGATAATTACATTGCATACATGCGTACAAACGATCTGTACTAATATTTTAAAGTGCTAAAATTTGTTTGTTTGTAATTAAAGAGTAATTACAGAAACTTAATTACAAAAAATTGAAGATTAAATTTAAAAAATCACCATTAGGAAACTAAATTCGATTTATCATATTATTTATTAATAAACCACAGCCGTGCGGGTGGTGCGGGGCCGGGTCGGGACGCTAGTATTTTGTATACTTGTAATTAAGACAGCTTTTAAAAAATAACGATAGCAAGTGTCTTGAATAATTGTCTATGAAATTCATCAAACACAAAACGTCATGCGAATGATATAAGTATCGAGATTCTTATTAATAAAGCGAGTATATGTGGCGTGTAAATTAATCTAATTTTGATAAAATATATAAAGATATTGTAAGCTATACATCCAATACACCCGAAGCCTTAGCCTGTCCTGTCACGATATACAGAATTTTCTGAATAAATATAGCTGAACTAAGTGCACAGATAATAATTATTTTAATATTTAACTCATTATAAAACAATTAAAAGTAAATTGGTACAAATTAAAACAAACATTTAAAAACTCTGCGATGGATTTTTGTCACTACTAAGCAACGAACTTAAATTGGTAATATTTAATTTGCTAGGGTTATAATTATGGTATATGTGACTTGCTTGTATCTTTTCTCATAATATCTCTGCGATGTCAGCAGAAACTACGCAGAAGAAGCCGCAAAAAAGAAAACCGCTAACCAATTTTAATTATTTTAGCATTAGCAGCCCGTAAATGTCCCACTGCTGGGATAAAGGCCTCCTCTCCCTTTGAGGAGAATGTTTGGAGCATATTCCACCACGCCGCTCCAATGCGGGTTGGCGGAATACACATGTGGCAGAATTTCGTTGAAATTAGACACATGCAGGTTTCCTCACGATGTTTTCCTTCACCGCCGAGCCCGAGATGAATTATAAACACAAATTAAGCACATGAAATTTCAGTGGTGCCTGCCTGGGTTTGAACCCGAAATCATCGGTTAAGATGCACGCGTTCTAGCCACTGGGCCATCTCGGCTCAATTATAGCTTGAGCAGTAAATTACCACTACATTTAAACCGAGTATTTATAAAAGTATGTATATGTGTGCGTGTGCGTGGGCGTTTTGTATGTCTAAGTACGTTCATACGCATTCACGTACGTTTGCGTGTGTATTCTAATTTGATTGTAGAGATTAGTTTACTTATTCTATTTTTAAATTTCAAATGCCTTAACCAGTCATGAAAGCGTACTGGTATAATTTTATTCTGATCTAAACTGGACGCGTAAGTTTAGCTTTCAAGACTGAATTTTTATTACGATTCTATTTTTAGTACGGATTAAAGTCGAACGAAACACCTCGTACGAAAACAAACATTATGTTCTATAAAACAGTGTCAATTTCAATAGTATTTCCAAGAATACGTTTCTATTGCAGGTCATTGCTCTCTATAGTTATAAATTTACAGTTTGACTTGTTATTTTGACATCAGTGATTTTCACACAATCAAAATCCAAACACGACTCTTTGTGTTGTTGTTTGTTGTTGTATTGTAACACGTGGACTATTATTGAGTCGATACCGGGTTCAATTACGGGCACGCACCTTATTGTTTACAAACAATTTTGTTTTTGGAACGCGAAAACATTTAAACAACACTTGTATTATTTGAAAGATGAATATTGATTTAATATATTTTATTTACATAGACAAGTGAGAATTAAAAATAGTCGCTGTATGAATCGCGTGAAATGGTATCAGAATTTCCCCGTTGCTATAGATTAAAGGAAATTCGGAAAACTCTTAATTACCAACAAAAAAGCCCGATTGTCATATGTTTTAAGCGTCTTTGCCCACTTTGCATCGGTCGTGATGTTAAGTATTCTAGAACTATCCAAAAAGTACTATTATTATTATTTATTAGTACACTTTAGATTAATTTATTCATTAATTTTATTTGTAATCAAGTACATTTATAATTCTGAATTTACATTTATGATTAACATATCAAATATAACATATTAATATAATATTATTTATGTAATAGTATATATTTTAAGCCCGAATAGGCTCCACATTTGGTATAAATAACCACTGCAAGCTGTGAGGAATCTAAAATTCTCCTTCAACCATCTATCTTTTACTTGGTACCAAAAAGCCTTGTGCAAGTCCATCTTGGGTAGGTACCACTCACACATCATACATTTTAGATGGCATATTACCGTGACCACTCACCGTCAGGTGGACCAGTTGTCCGCCCGCCTATCTATAACATAATATAAAAAGGCAACTATGAGAACTTAGGTACAATTTTTAACTGAAGTTATAATCAGTTCACTCACAAACTTGTACATTAAAATCAGTTTTTGACGACCTCCGTGGTCGAGTAGTGTGTACACCGGTTTTCATGGGTACGCCACTCCGAGGTCCCGGGTTCGATTCCCGGCCGAGTCGATGTAGAAAAAGTTCATTAATTTTCTATGTTGTCTTGGGTCTGGGTGTTTGTGGTACCGTCGTTACTTCTGATTTCCATAACACAAGTGCTTTAGCTACTTACATTGGGATCAGAGTAATGTATGTGATGTATATTTATATATTTATAGTTTCCGGTTAGATAAAGATTTAGTTTTGTAAAGATGTTATCAGTGGCGTAGCATTTAAAATCGGGCCCACGCCCGAAGTCTATTATCTCAATATGAACAGATGCTTTTATACAAAGAAAATAGATGACATTATGATAAAAAAATCTGTTTAGTTGTGCACTAATGCATAAAACGCATCAAAACAATTGACGAATTGCTTTAATTTGTTACTAAATGTCTTTATGGTTTTATTCTTAGTGGCCCCTCAACTTCAGGGGCCCTGTCGCGCCGCTCTGCCTTCCCGATAGCGGCTACGCCATTGCGTGTTATATATATTTCAAAGTCTAATGGAATTTACCATTATTTTATTACTTTACTTTATTTACGATTTTTCTATGTTGTTGTTTCTTTAAAAAATTTACTAAACTACGAAACAAATGATCACATAAAACATTCAACAGATAACATAAAATAATCTATAAATATTATTTACGAGTGGAAAAATAATCGTAGATAATTTTTTTTTTTTATATCGGTACGTTTAGGTATATTATGCGTTCAGTCGCTCCACTCGGTGTTTTTTTTTATGAATATAATTAGAGAAAACACTCATCGCCCTATTCGACGGCCTATTCATAAAACCGTCGGAATCCGTCAAGTTGTTTGAAAATTATCGACTACAAAAGACAACCAACGCTTCCGTTCATAATATTACTAAGATAAAAAAAATTTTTTTAGCATTAGCAACCTGTAAATTTTCCCACTGCTGGGCTAAAGGCCTCCTCTCCCTTTGAGGAGAAGGTTTGGAGGAGCATGTTCCACCACGCTGCTCCAATGCGGGTTGGCGGAATACACATGTGGAAAAATTTCGTTGAAATTAGACACATGCAGGTATCCTCACGATGTTTTCCTTCACCGCCGAGCACGAGATGAATTATAAACACAAAAATTAAGCATATGAAAATTCTGTGGTGCCTGTTTGAGCTTGAACCCGAAATCATCGGTTAAGATGCACGCGTTATTACCACTGGGCCATCTCGGCTCTCGTAGATAAAATTTACAATTTTAATTTTATATTATATTATTCTTCTATCGGTTCTACTTAGATAGACATTGAGGTTTTTTTTTTATAGTATAGTTAGGCGCACGCGGAAATGGACCACGAGCATGATGGTTATTGTCCACTGCACACACATGAGCGAAATTTTGAACATTTCTTACACCGCCATTGCGCCACCAAACTTGGTAGCTAAGATGTGTCTGTGATTATGTCTCTTGTGTTACATTATAATGACTCGCTCATCCTTTAAGCCAGAACACAACGATACTAAGTACTGCTTTTTGGCGATAGAATATCTGATGGTATCTATACGATTTGTACAAAGCCCTACATAATTTGTTTTAATTAATTATTTGCATACAATGAAAACTTATTTTAATCACGTTGAAGAAGAAGAACTTCTCACGCGCGTACATAAGCACACGTACGTTTTATAATTATAAATTCTCTCAATAACAGTCGATTTCGGTGTTCCACACCTTCCTCTCCGGTCATTAACACAAATATTTTGTAGTAACTGCTAAATATTTAATAATTAGAAACATCAGTATGACGCGCTTCTAGTTGCGAAGCATAACTAAAAAATGGTTAAAGTTATATGTGGATTACAGCATAAAATAGACAAAAAATACAGTAAAATTTGCTAATTAAGGAAATTATTCACTTATCTATATTGGAAATACGACACTTTACAATAAATTATGAATACAAAGTAATTTTATACTGAGCGATAGCAGTATAAAATTTGGCACAGTTAAAGTCTATATGGGGAAGAAGTGCAGGTAGGTAATATTTTTAAATAATACAATGCATGCAGTAGAAATACATTATAGTAATAAAAAAAATCAGCACACAAACTATTACGCGTTTGACTCACACATCCATACATAGATACATACATACGACTGTATACACATTTAATATTTAATATTCATAGTCAAATGAATAAAACATTTTATTTTTGTTTTGGTATTTTGATTGCAATAATGACAAGCGTCGTCCAACTGAGCCTCGATTTTCCTATATTTCGGATCCACGTATTTTATCATTTTTATTGCAGTCAAATTTCGAATAATGGACGATCACTAGTAAAAATAAACAAAACATTTCACCGCAAGATTAATAAGGCGTAAAATAACTACGTAAAAGTAATTAATCAATATTAATATGTTTTTAATTAAGAGTGAAATCTTACTAATGTATTTTAAATACAATAATACAATACCAAAGATTTACGTATAATACGTTCAAAAATCAAGAAACGCGCCCACATATTTCAACCCAAAGTCCGATCACTATATACGAATTAATAAACTTTTATAACAAAAGTAAATAAACTATAAATATAAGGAGTCCATTGTTCGGAAGTTCATTGCACTGTTTATAAAAAAAAAAACTTTACGCTCCTCGATTCTCGTAAGCACAGATATTAGGCTACGTAAACATACAGTTTTAGAACGAAGATCATGAACTCATAAGAACCAATTATACAACAACATTTGCATGGAAACGAATCGAATGTTTTGTAAAGAGAAGGTGAGTTTTTGCTCAATGAATCATTTTTATTAACTACCAACCGCCTCCTGGTTCTAATTGTTATGTATTTTCATTCTTAAAAATAAACTTAAGGGCTATTTGAAATGTCAATTCCTGTATCGATTTATACAGCAAGTACCAAGAATTCTCACAGACACGATTTTCTCGATGTAATTGACACAAATATCATAATAAAATTAGCTAATTTGACATAAAATGTCAACCTCGTGAATGAATCCGTCTGTTGATAAAAACGGAATGAATATTCGCTTACTAGTTCTTGAGATTACACTAAGACGGGCCGAGTGGAGGAGTTTTAAGGACGATACATTATGTAGATATTTGAATTGTAATACGTCATACATTGCATTGTATTTATTTGAATAATAATGCTTTACAATTTTGTTAATTTATATTTTGTTTTAAAAACAAATATCCCAGCAAAAAGTATATAATTTTAGTTGAATATAAAATAAAAGTACATATTATAGGATTTTTTTATCACAAACTACAAACTATCGTAACTAAGTGATTTTATGATCGGATTTTCATTTTAAGTGCTTATTCTCAGGAGAACGACGTTAAAATTTAAAGAGTTATTCCGAGTTAATACAAAAAAAAATAAGTAGGTACATTGTAAGATTTAAGAGCTGAGAGGATTTGTTTTGAAATAAAAAATAAATTAAAAACCTGTAAATGTCTCCTGTTCAGGGGAAACTTTGGAATGTCTTCTATCACGCTCCAATGCGGATTAGTGCGTGTACATATTTTTTAATTTAAGAAATAGATAAGCGGACGGGATCTTAGGCCACTTGATGGTAAGTGATCACAAATGCCCATTTCTTAACATGAATTCTAAAAAAACATACGTATTGCTTACATCAACGCTATTGAATTGATAACTTCTTATGGAAGGGTAAATCGCTGCGTTACGTAACGCGTTACGGCGCCAGTCTGTCAGGCTTACCATTCTCTTACGCATGCGGTAGTGGTAGGCAGGCTACTCCTTTCTCAGTCTAACTCACAGCGCTAGCCGTATTTCGGTCAGTTTAAGTTATCACTATCACTATCCTTTCCGGGCTCGTACTCAAAATTTTCCAACAATAATAAAACTGTATTCAGTTTCGAACCATTCAGACTTACAAGCCCGCGGCTTTATTATCTGCAACCACAAAACTAGCCACTAAACAACGGGGTAGATAATTGAAACGTTAATAAACTCGCCGACAATGATGATCAATTCGAAATTAATTCAGATCAGCGCATCAAATGTATACTAAATTTGTGACAACATTTCGGACCGAAATTGCATTGTGGTTTACTGTTCATTCTAAAACACGAACAAACACAGCAAATTCAATGTTTACATTATTCTACCTTTTAAAGTAGAAAAATATTGGACGGAATATGAAAATATTCGCGGACTCTTCGCGAACACAAACATTTTCACAATAATGATTTCCTTAGTCTAGTGGCGGCACAAAAGGATTTTACATTAAAAAGTGTTTAAACGAAAGTATATTTAATGATAAATATTTTGCTTGTCTGGGTATATTAAAATGCATTTTCAATGTTGCATTAACTCCAAACGCTTCAAAAACAACAATTTAGTTAATGCCTATCTCCAATCGACGAGCAATGTTTAAGAGTCATGGATCAGTGGCTAAATCTCGTCAAAATCTTAGTAGGTCAGTTGGGTTATCCAAATAGCATAAAACCGAAGAAAAAAACGATGACATAAATTTATTTCATTAGCCTTATTCTTAAGTCCGGTGTACTCAATTTTAGAGTATAATTTTGGAACTAACAATGGAGTCTTATATCTGAATAAATGCCTCCGTGTGTTACTGCTTCGCTCGCGTCGGGAGAAAGGTTAAAATACGCTACAGCCTATTCCAATGGAAGTAGGAAAGAGTTAAACAAACCTTAGATTTACATATCTCATGCGACTTGCTAATAACTCAGCAGTGCACACACTACTAAGAATTTATAATTAATATATCTTTATTTATAATACAACACCATTGCACTTTACTACTTATTTCCACTTTAATTGTACTTCCAAAATTACGATAAGAGTTTCGTTGACGTTCAAAATGCCATTTATTCGCAAATCCATAGTGAATATCATAGATTAATCAAGTTCTCGACCAATGATATCGCGTCAATTTGCTGTCAAATTTTGTTTATTTGGCTTTTGTCCTGTTATGGTTGGAATAGAGTATACGTAATAATTTGTCTATCAAATGCGATATTTTTTAAATATATAGAACAAATATTCCAGAGTTTTACGCTTTCAAACAAACAAATTCTTCAGTTTAAAACATTAGTATAGTATCTCACTCGAGAAATATTAAA
The DNA here is from genome assembly GCF_905147765.1 of Vanessa atalanta. NCBI lineage: Eukaryota > Metazoa > Arthropoda > Insecta > Lepidoptera > Nymphalidae > Vanessa > Vanessa atalanta. Next base: position 2,490,307 of record NC_061872.1, on the reverse strand, counting down.
AATCGTCTTACAGTGAAAAGCTATTTCGATGAGTTGTTTTAAAGTTTTTATCTATGCTAATATTATAAATGTGAAAGTAACTTTGTCTGTCTGTTGATCTTTCCACAGAGCCAAATTGATAAAATTTGGCATGAAGTAAGTATGAACTCCAAGAAAGAACATAGGTTTTCTTGTGCCTGAGACGTGATGTACAAACCTTTGAACGCCAGCGAAGCCGTGGGCGATAACTAGTCATAATGATATAATAGTTATAGTAACATCACTTTCGAAAATTTCACGATCGTGTTCTGCGGTGAGTTTCGCGTTCTTACAGACAGCTCTTCTGGCGTATTGCTTAGAAACTTGAAAGAGGACAAGTAGAGGGTTTTCTGAGGTTTTCTTCGACGCCAGTCTCAATTGGTTCTTCTTATTGAGATCAAAAGACTTAAAACCCACAAGGGTTCAAAGGTTTATAGTCTGAAAAGTCGTCAAGTTATTTCATTTATGTTATCAAGAAATGTAGTGGATTACTCTTATACTATACTATAACAAGCTGAACCAGTATCCGCACGTAGCTTATGAAACTTTACCTATAATACAAAAACCGTCACTCCTATTTTCACCCTCTGGGCTGAGTTAGAAACTTCCTCAGTACTCAATCTATCCTGATACTAAACTTCATCTAAATCGAATCAGCGGATTAAGAGTGATCCAAATATATTTTGGAAACGTAATCCAGGTCAAAATATTTTATAATTTTATCTAAAATGCTTTCATTTTTCTATCTTAATAGGACAAAGACAATCATATAAATTAATCACTTCCATTCACAAACAAACGTAATAACGGATACTTAATTTATAAAATAAACCTTTGTCCAAATTTTAGTCAATTTAGTCAGGACAAGCGATTTTATAAGTATGGATGTTAACAGCCTCCTAATAATGGTTACCTCTGCCTACTACTTACTAACCTATATAGCCTAGCTTCCTCGTAAACGACACCATTGTGGACCCAACATTGGTACCAAGTTAGAACTACTTGTCAAACGGCGCAATTAAATTAACTTCGAACTACGAGTACCTTAGTACCTTAGTACTTTAGTAGCCGAGATGGCCCAGTGGTTAGAACGTGTGCATTTTAACCGATGATTTCGGGTTCAAACCCAGGCAGGCACCACTGAATTTTCATGTGCTCAATTTGTGTTTATAATTCATCTCGTGCTCGGCGGTGAAGGAAAACATCGTGAGGAAACCTGCATGTGTCTAATTTCAACGAAATTCTGCCACATGTGTATTCCGCCAACCCGCATTGGAGCAGCGTGGTGGAATATGCTCCAAACCTTCTCCTCAAAGGGAGAGGAGGCCTTTAGCCCAGCAGTGGGAAAATTTACAGGCTGCTAATGCTACGAGTACCTTTACAGTTCACACTATGAATAACATTACGCAATATTACTAAGTATATACCTTTTTTTGTCGTATATAAAAAAATGATTTTGTCTAGTTATTTTGCTTCAATACACATAATCTTAATAATTATCATAAAAATAATATTAGAACGATAAATATCAACATAATAATTTAATATATATGTACAAAATCTTGTTTTTCATTAGCGATCGCGTCTGATTTCCATTCACCGAGGTTAATAGCCAGATTACATTAAGACATTATCTCCTAACATTTCTGTAATCCTGGTATATCAATTATATCTTTTCACGTATGATAAGCAAATTTTTTTATTAGATCCCGACCGGTGTACGTCTGTTTTAAAATTAGAGCTCTAATTTTATCGACTAATGGACCGACTAATGCGACTTCGTTCGGTTTTCGACAGGGTAGGGTCGTGTCCAAGGGATACATTTTTGGATAACTACACGGTAATTCGGGGAATGTCACTGTTCAATCATAAAAAAATCACTGCTTTTACTTGGTGGTAGGGCTTTGTTTAAGCCCTTCTTGGTGGGTATATCTGACTCATCACTCTTTCTTTATCCAAACACCAATACTTAGTATTATTACGTTCCGGTTTTAAGGGCGAGTAGCTCAGTACCGGCACAAGGGACAAAAGCTTATTTCAGAAGCTTCGTGTCAAATAGGCGATATAAGGATTGGTTTTTACTTGCAGTTCTTATGTATATGAGTGATACATATCGCTTATGGTGGCGCTTTTGGTAAACCGCTTATCTATTTAAATTTAAATTAAGGCATATAAATTTGTAGAAGACTCCAATTTTATACATCTTTCAAAATAATATTTTTTTAAATCAGACGTTGAGAATATATTATCCCGGCAGTCTGAAAATATCTCACTGAAATGGAATGTATTACATAGTCATATAACATATAATTCCATTCCAAAAAATCTTGAATTCTTCAGCACATATCTATGCAAATATGTATAAAGCTGTTTCGGATTCCTTTCTACCCATCAAAGACTTCGAAGTAAATGTTTTCCTTTGTTTTCAATGACAAATTTTAGAAATATAGTTCCGTATAACACCTTACCTTCAAAGAGCCGAGATGGCCCAGTGGTTAGAACGCGTGCCTCTTAACCGATGATTTCGGGTTCAAACCCAGGCAGGCACCACTGAATTTTCATGTGCTTAATTTGTGTTTATAATTCATCTCGTGCTCGGCGGTGAAGGAAAACATCGTGAGGAAACATGCATGTGTCTAATTTCAACGAAATGCTGCCACATGTGTATTCCACCAACCCGCATTTGAGCAGCGTGGTGGAATATGTTCCAAGCCTTTTTTCTCTTCAAAGGGAGAGGAGGCCTTTAACCCAGCAGTGGGAAATTTACAGACTGCTAATGTAAAAAAAATGTAAAAATAACACCTTAATTGGTGAATGAGAGCTATGTAAAAAGCTGAAATAAAAGTAAGGCTTTAATTGTCACGACCCTTGAGCTCTAGTATGTGTGGTCCTTTACAAACGCATCTATCTATTTCTGTATATTCGAATATATTACTATAATATAGACGTAACTTATTAATAACTAGCCACTCGCCCCGGTTTCGCACGTGCAGAAAATTATATGATATAAATATAATTGATAACTCATAGCACTCGGGAGTCATTTCGCTTTCTACCTGTGAAACTGTTTAGAATTGCATTAGTTATGGAGATTAACCCCTGCATACAAACAAACAAATGTTACCCCTTTAAAATGTTAGTATAGATTATAATTCTCTAGACATTCCTTTCCTTTTTATTTAATTACTTTTAAATTAAATTATTTTTAATTTGCTTTTTGTTGATGAATATAAAGCAAATTGAACTTCGTTCGAAACGTGTGACCCTCGACATCAGTCGTTTTTTGTCTACGTCTAGTCTATATGCTTATTTTTGTGTCTGATTTACATTTATATTAGACTGACTGATAGACTGAAGTTCGTACATATATATTATTTATGATGTAGTTAGGTGGACGATCAAATGGACCACCTGATAGTATGTGGTCACTACCCATAGACGACGGTGATGTATGATGCGCCACCAACCTTGGGAACTAAGATGTTCTGCCCCTTGTGCTTGTAATTACACTGGCGCACTTACTATTCAAACCGAAACACAACAATATCGAGCACTGCTGGGTAGGAGTAGGTTATGAAAAACTCCCAACAATTGTTTTAAAAAAAAACTTACAAAGCGAAACCGAAAAAAATACTAGGAATGAATGGAGGAATATTTAGAGGAGGATATACATCGTTGAGCTTGCTCGATTGGGCGTTAGCGATTAATATGACCCGCGTAGATCTCACATCCCCTGAGCCCTATATTTACGGAGAAAAGTGTCATAAATCAATTCGACACAACTCCTCGTCCCGCAGTGATTTAGAAGGCGGCGGAGGGGTTACATCGTGATTTGTCCGTTTCGGTTATTTCGTATTTTATGTGTATTGAGTATGAATTAATTATGCATAAAAGCCGAGATGACCCAGTGGTTAGAACACGTGCACCTTAACCGTTGATTGCGGGTTCGAACCCAGGCAAGCACTCACTTCTAGGATAAGAAAAATATACGAGTATAGTTAAAAGAAGTGATGTGAATATTTGCTATAATCTGATCCAAGTATAATGATACGTAATCATACTTATATTTTAGATACATATAATCTCTATTGAAGCACTCATTTGCAACAGAGTGAGTATGCTCAAAATTTAAAAGGTCAGAGCCAAAGCCTTGAGGTTTATGTTGTTATAGAAATATAAGCACGTGACAGATTAAGTAAGAAATTATTAAATAATTAGATGATTACAAAAACGCTTACACTATTTATTGAATGCTTTAATAAATTCTGTAATAATAATGATAAGATTTAAATTATTTTTTTAATTGTATTGATAACATTGATACTAAATAGTACCCTCTGTACTTTGACTTTTCTGTTCAATATTGTGAATCATGTGATTTGTAGTGAGGCTTATATAAGTGATAGAAGCTCGGTACAGAATGACTTTACTCTTTCTGGAGCAGCAAGGTGTTAACATTTAAGGTACGGTATAATTTTGTGATATAGTATAATGGTTATTGGTTGTTAAATTATTGATGAATTGTGTTTTTGCAATTATCAAGATACAAAGTTAGTATTAAGGTAATTGTTGTTAATGTAAATATTAATCCCATCAAAAACATAAATGTAAAAATGAGAGCCAAGTCCAATATTATGACATATACCTTGGTCGTTGACTTCAACGACAAAAAAAGTGAGATCTAAATGGCTGACACGCTACCGCCTGTCTAGATTAATGCAATATTACGATTACTACAGCTATTATAATGGTTAAATATATATTTGTGTTTCATATATAATATTTTGTTGTCTTATAACCTTAAAATATAATAAAGAAATAGAAATCATCTTAAATATCCTGATATAATGTATTAATTTTGTATAAAAAAATCTAACACACGCTTGAATCGTTATGTTACATTATTATATTCAAAGTTATTCCAGCGATTGAAAGCTATTGCAGTTGTAAATTCTACAGAGAAAATCCAACAAGAACTTCAACAGCTTATCATTTTTATCTCGAAATACAAAGTCAACTCAATACGATTGAATTGATACGTCCTATATGGAAAACGTAGACCAAATTGACGCTAAAAAAATATTTAAACAAAATAAAAAACACGGTTTTAGCACGCACTAAAAATTACAAAAGCAAACGCTTTTATTTATATATCTTGGACGTCCGCCATGTTGGATTTAAGTCACGTGACTATTTTTTTCGTATTCCTGACAGCAAACCCTTTCATTTGATATCCATATCATGGGGGTGCATTTCGAACAGCCGGTCTGCCATCTTGGGGAGGCCGCCATATTGGATTTGTAATGACGTTTCTTAGCTAGTCATGTAAATTGTCATCAGAACTCAGACCGTGTGCAAAATTTCATCCTAATCGAAGACCGGGAAGTTGGTCAAATTAAAATTCCAAGATTTTCTTACATACATAGTTACAAGTGAAGTTAACATAAGCGTGTTAAAAAATCTGCCCCTGTGTATCAATATACAGGGTCAGATAATGCAATAATAGTATAAAATTTAACATAAATACACACTACTACATACATTAAAGTTAACAAAAATGTAATAATATATTCAAACAAAACTCTACCATATAATTTTCGAAATATAAATGGTCATATAAATTATTCAAATGACAACTGTAATATATTTTAATGGCTGAATAAACACCGAAATCCCCAACATTACACAAAAGCCACTAATTAAGCATAAAAAAAGTTACGTCGCATTGTGGAATTTCATACGGGCGTAATCGTTAACTGAGCCATCAAAGTTCCGAAACGTGATAAGTAATGAAACATTTTAAAGGAATGTATTTTTTATGGTGACGAAATAAATTACTTAATTCATTAGCGGAATAAGGAGGATGTGTAATCGTGCGTGGTCCGTACATAGGTCGTAAACGGGACGCAAAGATTGCTCTATAAAGTTTATTTACGATCAATTTAACGCGAACGACTAACTATTTATCTATTAAGAGTGGTGCGTCTCATGCACTATATTGCTGAACGATTTTAATATTACGCATTTATGTTAGACTGACCATTCCTTTTAAGATTATGTCTAAATGTTCAGAAATGTACATATTATTTACATAGGGATTATTACTGTTAAGGTAGAATAAGGATTTACATAAAACGTTTGGATCGTAATACATACGAAATTATTGTTTCAGGCAGTGCTCGCCAGTAAAGTTCTCAGATTTCATGATTTTTTCCGACATCAACAATAATCGTCCTATTTTATTCTATTAACACAAAACTTTAGTTAATCGTAGACCAAAACCTTCCTCACATGTCAATCCAGCTATCGGTGAAAAACTTATGGAAATCCTTCCGGTAGTTACGGAGTTGACCGTTTTTACTCAAACAGACGGACAGTCGCGATGGGGTTGTTGTTTTATAATATATAGTGATATGAGTACAGACATTGATCATATCCTGTCACTTCAAGAGAACTTAAGCCACACTGGGAGACGATAATTTCAAAACCCCTCAAAATAACTTCTGGAAAATTTCTTCAAAATATTTCCTAAGGGGCTACTAGAGGGTTCACAGGTCACTAGTTAAAATAAACGGATTATGATTGATCCTCACTTCTCCCATATCGATGGGTCCAATGTATATGCCCGAAGTAACAATTTGGCTATTTCAAGGTCTTTATGTTAAATGGTTTGTTCTACTGTAAATAGTAAAGTGCACTTTAAGAAAAACATTTGTATCGGAAGCACTATTTTAATAGAATATTATATATATCCAAGGCGTAAAACTCACATCCAAGTATATACCAATCCAAATGAAATATCTACATATAATATCCAAGTGTGACATATATAATACAGTCATTCATAGTCAGTCATAGCATATATAATATAATCATAGTAGCTTAAATAATGGAATAGGTTATGTGTCACTATGCAATGTTTCATAAACTTCAGTTATAAGATGTATAAAATATATATTTGATATAATCGACGTGCGAACTTTGTAAAGATTTAGTAACTTGCCGTTAAAAAAATCTCGAAGGTTTTCACGAGATCGTGATTTTACATGTCAATGAGCCAAGATCGTGGCTGGTCATAATAAGGACAACATCATATACATTACTCTGATCCCAATGTAAGTAGCTAAAGCACTTGTGTTATACTACCTAGGCGTGTTATCTTACTGAAAGCTAACTGGTGTGACTCGTTCATCAGAAGACACCTATTTATAAGCACACAGAATAGGTACAATTATTTTGCCAAACTTCAAATTTTAGTACAGAATAAAACCATTGAAAACGTCTGGAATTAATAAAATTCCTTAGTTTCCATCAAAGGTATTTTCGTCAACAAACAAGAATTAAGTTGTATGATAGGAATCCAATAATAACGTGGACCAGGGCGTGGGTTGAATCTAAAACAAGTGACGTCTTATTCGACATTATATTTGTGAGTAGACTTACCCTCGTTCTATCCCATTATATATTTCGATTCGGCGAAACTTGGTCAAAGTTCTATCGTTACTGCGTTACTGTTATATTCGAAAATAGTTATATACGCGACCCCTGTCAATGGAAATAAAATTGTGGTCGTATCTATTGCTGAACATTGTATAGTTTCATCAGTGACACATATACCATCCTACCAAATATATAACAGTAATAAAGTAAAAATATGTATATGGTTTTGATTTTCGTATAGTTCGCACCATAAGAGATTACATGTGAATTTTTATTTTAGTGTGAATTTGAAATATTCTAAACACACAAACTTTTATAATTTTATCTATTTTAAATATGATAAACTCATCAAATAATTTTGTAAGAGAACTAAAAATTTCTATGATTTGGTTTGATCTGTTTTAGAAAAATTACATCGTTAGAAACATAATATTACAATTATTTTAAAAAGGAACAAATCTTAATTTATAAATTCCAAGGAAATCCAATACAAACTAAATTAATTTAAAACTACAAAAAAGGGATCTAGACAAAGAGCTTCAAGAACTCGAGGAAGGGTGAAAGTAATACCAAGAGCTAACTATGTAAACTTAAATTATTATTGAAAATTCCTTCAAAAGGTGAGGCTGCTTAGACGAAGTATGAAGATGAAAGAAATAATGCCGTGAGATGAAAGAAGATTAAATAGCAACATCGGCCGAAACATGCGGTCAGGGAAATATTTTATTCTAAATAAAAATTTTCTAAGATTTGACTTACTCAGTTATGGTCAGTTGCAGCCTTAGTAAACTAAATTATAGTGAACAGTTAAAATAATGGAAATATAAAGTGACACGTGTTACCCTAAATATCTGCATAGAATGAGAGTTTTCTAGTTGGCTATTGGTGCTACTTGTCTTTCTGCCAGGGTTTGTTGTTGGTTGCCAGGCAATAAAATTTTATAGTATTTCAAATGATCAGGCACTAACTGCTCATAATAAAAATGGATAAAAAAAACTAAAACACATCGGGGAGATACCTCTCCAAGCGATATCGACCCGCGGCCCTACTTTATTTACGGTGTGCAACTGAAATTTAATAGAGATCTATATGCTTATTTGATGAAGTAAAGTTTTTCTTATTCGTAAAATATCCTGACGTAATGTATTAAGTCGCTTTATATAAATATCTAACACGTTCATCATAAAGAGAAACACTAGGTACAAATCGTTATTTTTGAGTAAAATTTAATGTAAACAAAATCGTATTGTTAACGTCCTTTTAGACGTTTATTTCATTTAATGTGTATTCCAAAATAACATGTTTAAAAGGCAAAGTACAACGCCAACTACAAGCCGTAGAGTGTATGAGTCGCAGATAAGATTATTTCAATACTATTCACGTCTGAACTCTGAAGCTATTCAGAAGATAACAGCTTCTGCTATTTACTTTCATGAGATGCTATTTTATATCTCCTCGAGACTCAGTGCATAAATCTAGACGAAGATTGCAGGTTTAAATACTAGTATTATTGAGCATTATATAGGTTTGCTAATTTAGCTTTAAATTCACCAAAAGTGGCATTTTGGCGCTTTAGCTTTTCTTCTTTTACAGGAACGATGTAATTTAATTGTAATTGTAATTCATCATATGCTCGGCTATGAAATAATTTCTTCTAAATGTTCCTCCTGCAGTTGTAGCGTGGTATAACAAGTTACGAACCGACACGATGACTGCCATATTTGCTTCCCTCCCTTCTCATTCCAAATAACAATACAGTACTACGTGGAATGTTTTTCTGTATGCAGCTTTGAGCCAGTGGTATTTTGAGACAAGGATATAGCATCCCTTAATGGCAGCACATTGATTAGGTACAATTCACACACTTTACTCACAGAGAAATTTATACGAATAACAATTAATTCACAATTGTGACGTTAATAGAATAAATTGAAAGCAGGTGAAAAATTACTACATATTAATGATATAGTAGTTTTTTTAGTATTAGTATAGACCTAACGTCCTAAAATTTATTTCTATTACCAAAAATTTTCAATAACTGTTAGAAAGTCCGTACACTTATCCCAATAATACTTCCTTTTTCAACTTGACCTTTATCAAGAGTTCTGAAATATCAAACGTGTTCACATTGTTTTTTTACAATTCGTGGAACGACCGAAATTGTAAAATCTTTGACTTCAAACTTTAAGCATCATGACTCAAAAAGGTCAATCCCATTTAATTCAAAAGTCGGCAGATGTTGCACTGCTCGCCTTGTAGCTGACTCCACCTCGCGGAATTTATGCTTCACCGCCGGGTACGAGATGAATAATAAAATTATATAAAATTGTAACAAAAAAATCGAATTCAAATAAATTATATATAAAACTCGACATCATAAAAAGTTTTAAAGAAGGGCCAATCGGGAAGCACACGAAACAAAACTAAATTTACCAATAACGAGGTCCATACCTGTACAAAAATACAAACTAATTGAGAATCTTCTTCTACTGAAGATGGTTAAAAGTTCTTAATCATAAGAAAACTCAATCGTGCTTGCCGCGATCTTCTGTTAAGGTCCAATAGTATTCTATTGAATAAGCTATATGGGCTGTGAACCAGTTAATAATTTTTTTTAATTCATCTATATACGATTATGTTCACAGCAGAAAAACATAATTAAAATAATTTGTTACATATGCTATTTTTTTTTTAATTGAAGTATGGCTTGCTATTGCTAGTCTAAGATTTCATAAGATTATCTTTGTATGCAAAATATACTACACCGTAGTACCAGCGACTGCATATAAATAAAGGCTGAACTAAATTGCTTTCTTTGATATCGTATTCCTAGCAAATGGAATCTAAAGCTAATGAGTTTATTCATTTATATTGCATGAATAAGATCATGTTACATATCTTTAAAGAAAAAAATATAATAAAAAACCAGTAGTTATTGAGCTGAGCAATCTTTTGCACGCAAGGTAAACCTTCTGAAAGGTATTCGGACCGCGGGTTGAACAGGATTATTTAGAGGATATTTTTATCCACTAAAACTCCTTCCGTAGTCGTCTTCGTCACGGATCAGAGAGGCTATCAGATCGTTCAATATAAACCGCATCTAAAGCCACTGCAACCTTCTTAGTGCTAATAGATTAATACCTAAAAATTTAGTTCAGTTCACAAAATTAAATAAACTCATATGATATAATAATATTTTGGTAAAGATTATCGCTGAATTATAAATAATCGCCTGCGAGTACGGAATAATATACCATTGAATTTCTATTAACTTTAAAGAAAACATTATAATCTCCACTCACTTTATTCTGACTTTAAATTTGGTGACAATAAAATTATATGGTATCGTTTATAAGCGAATATTACAGAGACTCTTTAATATTTAATAGTATTACCATCAAGCTTGGGCGTGTTTGACCAGGCTCAGTGAGTCCTTTGGTAACGTATAATAACAATAATAGTTTCATTATATACGGGATGGCCATAAACTATCGGAAATATTTCATAAATAATAATAAAAATTTTTTTAGAACTTATTCGAAAATTTAAAAAAATAAAGATAGAAGATAGATAAAAAAGTAAAGATAGATAGAAGATATTAAGCCGTGTTTAAGTGGTTCTGTTTGAAGAAATTCTCAAAGTAGTCCCACGAGGAAAACTGTCATAACAAATTTACGTACACGTATATACGTAGCGTATCGTTTTACAAGTGCATTAAAAGGGTCTAATGCGAATCTGACGATGGCCCCTAGGGTCCTGACTCCTGTTGACCTTATTCTGGCATAAAGCAAAAGGTCTAATGCGATCTTTCTCACGCTAAATTTTTTAATGGCGGTCATAACTCGCGCTTTCATCTCGATACTAAAACCACTTCAGGCTTTTAGAATTTTTATTTTGACATAAATTTTGGTACTGTCCTGGAAACAATCATTGAATTATCGCCTCTTTTAAAAAGTAAAAAGTAAGTGTCAATGGTCCGTAAATATTCCGCGACTGGGCGAAGGCTTCCTTTCTATTTTGATGGGAAAATTTGGGGGAGAGAAGGGTTGGTGAAAACACTGTGGCATAATTTCAGTAAAATTAGATAAATGCAGGTTCGCTCGCGATCTTTTTTTTCACCTCCGAGCACTGCTTTTATGCTCCGAGCACACCTGCTTCAGAATTTAAAAACAGAAATTTAGCAAATGAACATTCAGTGGTGCTTGCTTGGGTCTTGGGTGCTTGCTTGGGTTGGTTGAACCCGGAAATATGTTAATAACTAGATGCATAGATTTACGTGTTATACCCACCGCCACTCACCTCACCACTTTTATACCTGGGTCTTAATTTAGATGCAATAAGTATGTATAAACTTTATTAAAAGATGGTTTGCCTCAAAAATAATTTTATTACGACCAAAAAAAGATATTGTAATGTTTTCCGGGTTTATGTATGTATATGAGTTTATTTATTGCTTCACAACTTTTAAAAGCCTGAACAGATTTGGGTGTATGGGCTATCGTTAGAATCCTTACATCATCCCGAGTGATACTGGCTATTAATCAAGACATTCATTCAAGCAATTTGAATTTTTATATTTACATACATAAATGAAAAATATGTACACTTTAAATCAATTTAGCACACGAGAGAATCAAACTGACGACATTTTACTCGTTTGACCTTTCGAGCCATTAGTTTCTGTAAACAAAATAAACCATCACTCATGGAACATTTTGACCTTTTGGTACTAATTGTTACCTACATCAGCTCGCCCTGAATCGTTGAAACGACCTAAATAACTAATGAAGTAAAATATTTTTATAATTTTTACGAGAACCTAAAGAGTTTGTCAAAAAAAAACCACATACATTATGAACGTAATATTATTTAAATATTTTAAAAAGTACAGCTGAAAATAAATTTGGTATAGTAGGTAGGCAGTAGAAAAGATTACGGTTTAAAAAGCTACTTAGAGGTAAGTGGCCCAAATTGGATCCAAGTACTTTTGAATTTTCATACTAAAAGTCAATTAAATGCTATGCTGTCTCCGGTTCGAAGAGTTCGAGAATAAAATTTATTACTTGTAAATATATTTATAATACTTTTCTACATAGTACATAAAAGTCAAAATATATTCATATGGTAATTGAGAATAGTCAAGTTTAAACTTTAGCTTATGTAAAGATGAATATTCGCATTTTTGTTCTCTATGATAATCCGATATTACTGAAACTTTGGTGATATAGATCCGTACGCAATGGCTTCTGGCCAAATAAAAACAAGTAACTTTCTTTGCATGTTACTTCAATATAAATGTTCTATGTAGACCCTTGCGAAAACAGGACAAGGAGCCGACTATTAATTTGACGTTTTTTATTAAATTTATTTAAATAATAAATGTTTTTTTGTAATAATCTAAATACATCTCATTCAAGTATTCATTTATTTTTAATAGAATATTCTTTGATTAAATCAATTGAAAAATTATCTTCGGTTCGGAATGTGGATTGTGCAGAGCGGGACCGCATGAAATTCAGTAATTAAAGGAAAACCGCACAATAGCACGCGGCGCGTTGCATTGGAATAGAGACACGACAAATATTATTTCTATTGATTTCTAGGAGCCAAACCGCATTGCAACGACCCGACTCGGCTCTGTAGAATAATTTAAAGACTAGCGCCGTTTCAGTGCTGCTAGTGCGGTATAGTAAACGACGGCGGTGAGGCGCGGCACATCGGAGACGTAGAAAAAAATCCGCTCAGTTCAGGTAATCACCACAATCACTACTTTTACTTGGTGGTAGGGCTTTGTGCAAGCCCGTCTGGGTAGGTACCACCCACTCATCAGATATTCTACCGCCAAATAACAGTACTCTGTATTGTTGTGTTCCGGTTAGAAGGGTGTGTGAGCCAGTGTAATCACAGGCACAGGGGACATAACATCTTGATTCCCAAGGTTGGTGGCGCATAGGTGATGTAAGGAATGGTTAATATTTCTTACAGCGCCTTTGTCGGTGGTGACCACTTACCATCAGGCGGCCCATGTGCTCGTCCGCCAACCAATGCCTTAAAAAAAAACACTTAACATATTTCGTTCGTTATATTAGTCAAATTATCCACAGCTGAAGCTTGTCCTATTCCACACCGCTCGACTTTATGCGTTTAACTATACAATGAGATGAACAAGATATGCATATAAAGGCAAACTCTATTTATAAGTGCGTTAAGAAAAGTATAATTAGTAAGTAGCATTATAATTAAATATATATTATTTAATATCTTTTGGTTTTAAATAATCCTCAATACTTGTATACAATAAGTACTAATTAATATTTTCATGCGATTCATAATTTCAAACAAGCTTAATGATATAATGTTATTATTTTATAAAATCTAATTAATATTTTGACCTAATTAAATAAATTGCGTTGTAGTATAACAAGAGGATTTATGTAAAAAATTATATATTTAAATCAAAAAGTATTCGTTAACCATTGGAGACATAACTCAGCTGCGCGTTAGGTCCCACTGTGTAGACACGCGCGTAATTTTTAAGCGCTTTTTGATACGCGACAACACGCGGCACTTCGTGCGCGACATACCGCGCTAATAGGATATGTCACTTAAAAAATCTGGAAGCGTATGTTTATTTGATGTCTGATAAGTCACAACTCTCTGAAAATATAATGACAAATAGCACAATCTAAATGCATACACTTGCAAAAAAACAACAAACTTATTCGAGCTAAGTTATACTGATATCAAAATACTGCACGTTTTTTATATAGGATGGGTAGACTAGCTTTCATTTTAGACACTTCAATGCCTGAACTAAAATGGAAATTTATATAACATTTTAAAAAATTTAATAGTCAATTGAAGTCATTATATATCATTTTAAGTAATAGACAATTAAAGTCAATAGAGTAACATTTTGAAGAATTTTAAACTTTTTTTATACATATAATATATTATATTTTTTTATGGCATGTGGGTAGGCGGACTTTCAAATAGGCCACCTCGTAGTTACAGATCATCACTGCCCAGAGATATTTATAGTTTATAGAACCATTAATCATTCCTCATGACACTTACGCATCACAAATTTGGGAACTAAGATGTTATGTCCTTTGTCTCTGTAGTTACACTGGTTCACTTACCTTTCAGATAGAAACACAATGATAATAAGTGTAGCTGTTTGGCAGTAAAATATATCATGAGTGGGTCATGTTTACCATGTATAGGTAGTCCTACATCCAGCAATTAACAGCGATTGGCTGAATGATGATGATTATAATTAAATCTATTTGTTAAAAAAAAACAATATACTACCTTAAATAAACTTATGTTAAATTGTATAAAACAATTTTGCATAAATGTTTACAAAGATAATCTTATATTATTTACGTTAAGGTTAAATAAAGATTAAAAATAGCTACTTTACAAACTATGACCGCGTAAATTGGCGGCAAGAATACTAGCAGCATTTTCCCGTCGAATCGCAATTCCGATCCTCTCGACGAAAAATGAACCAGCCCTGCTGTCCCCGGTGGATAAGCTAACAATGATTAATATTCGCTATGTACATCAGTTGACTTCGCTTGGAGCGACATAATTTAATTCCTGTCTAGTAAATTTAGTTATAAGTATCTCAAAGGTAGGACTTTGTGCATGCTCGTATGGGTAGACACCATCCACTCATCAGTTATTCTACCGCCATACAGCGGTACTCAGTATTTTTGTTTCCCGGTGCAAAGGATGAGTAAGCCAGTGTAACTACAGACACAAGAGATATAATAACTTAGTTCCCAATGTTGGTGGCGCATTGGCAATGTAAGAAATGGTTGATATCAAAAGACACACAGAGTGATAAAATTAATAACTTTTTAATATATTTTTTTAAGATGTAGATTGGTGGACGCGCAAATGGGCCACCGGCTGGTATGTGATTACCACCACCCATAGACAATGGCGCTGTAAGAAATTTGAGGCCCATTTGCGCGTCCACCAATCTACATCTTAAAAAAAAAATAAAAAGTTATTAATTTTATCACAATATGTATCTTTTGATATGGGAACATAAAAAAATCTCAGTGATATTTAACGCTATGAAGCCTTGAATTGTAAAATTCTACGATATACGCCCAACAAATGGTCTTCCAGCATTCATACGCCAAGTACAGAACATACGCCGTTTATGAGCTCTATAAAACAGTAAGTTATAAGATACTTCGCGTTCTGGTACTCTATTCCGAAGTAGGTCGATCAATTCGGTCGCTTTTGAAAATTTTCATTGTTTGGTCTAAACTAAACCCGATATTGTTGACGTAAAGCAACTATTGGCGCGCCTTCGGGGCAAAACAGACTCGTATACCGCGACGGCAAAATTGTGAATGCACGTATGTTATTTAAGGATTAAGTATTTTCAAAGTGTTGTTAGTTACGCGAACATAGTCCACAAAGATAGCTGACACTGATATATTTAAAACGAAACAAAAAGCATTTACCGGGACTGCGAAATTGCAGTTTAGAAATAAGATTCTTTATTATAATTTTCTCACCATCGTTATATTGTAGAAACTTACATCGAGTAGGTTGTACATTAAGTACATCAATGAAATTAGTTTTTGTTTGTTTTTTTTTTCGTGCTTCCGACTATAGGTAACGTGACTCGTTTTAAAATATTTTAATATTTTCAGGGTCACGTTTTATAATGTTTACTATGATACTTGGTGGTAGGTCTTTGTGCAAGATCATCTGAATATGTACTACCGACTCATCAGATATTCTACCGCCAAACAGAAAAACTTAATATTGTTGTTCTCCGGTTTGAAGAGTGAGTCAGCCACTACAGATACAAGGGACATAACATCTTAGCTTCAATGGCATATGACCTTTTGGATAAACAATGAAAATATCTGATAGTTTTTAAGTATTCACATTTTGGAACGCGGGCGCAGTAGCATTATATTATTGCAAAAAAGACATGTATCTACCAACTGGATTAGAATCAGCACCAACCTCTCTCCTTACGAATATAATCGTTTTTAATTTCAGAATCAGTACGGATTTTGAAGCCATATTTTGTCATTATAGTAATAATAATAACAAAATTATTCCCAAATCATTAAATATATAATCAAATTAAATTATTTCGTAATTTTCAACTATTCAGACCCACATTAAAACTACTAGTACAAGTAAGAGAGTTTATTGAACAACGTCAAAACACTCGATCGAGAGTAAAGTAAATAGATCCTGTTGAGCGGTCAACGAGTACCACTGAGGGCTTAATTAGTTTTGAGATGACTTAAGTGTTCCATCAACATACTATTATGAACGTTCAAGAGCGAGTACGTAATGGAGAAATTTAAATTTAGAACGGTAATAATTCTACTGCCCCTACTGCGAATTTCTGTCAGAAAGCCCCAACTTTACAGGCTGACCAAGGACTCTTGAGACAACTTTGAATTTAGGGGCAGCGTTCTTATAAGTTAGTACACAGTCAAAAAGTATTATACTTTGTATAATGATTCGTCCTCGATATTTGCTTAGAATACATGTAGTATCGCGTCCTATGCTGATCTTGATTCTTGAGACATTATCACTTGTAATTTTTTTCATTAAATGTCACTCACTTACCCGACTTCCCTTATTCAGTTGAAATAGCTCTAAATAAACATAAGATATTTCACAATTTATAAATTAGGATGAATGTCAATGAGAGGAAGGTGTTGATCTTCAGACGAAGCCTTCGTATAATTCACAAACTTCACATACAAGTAATTCCGTTTAATAATTAAACATACAAGCTAATCATGAGTTCCATAAAGTTATTCAAACAAAAGCCATATATGGACTTTGAAATATAATCGATTCAGTAAAATTTTTGAATGTTACGTTCTAAGTTAACATTATTTACGGTGTCTAGACGACTGCAGTTACGTTATTACGCACGATATTGGGTTAAATTTTCCGTATGACGTTTATATATTAAAATGCTGAATAAAATACTCATAAAATAGAAGCATTCAATACAAAAGAAACGATTCATTTAAGTCGCTCTGGCGGACGGCCAGAAAGAAATGATTTCTTTAATCTACCCTGCATTCCATCCGTGGATTCCGCGCTCAATATGTTTTTAGGTGATTGTTTTAAAAGTTATTAAATTATTGACGACGAACGACTAACATTATAAACATCAACCAAATATTAAATCAAATCAAAATATTCTTTATATAAGTAGACTCATAAAAAAACAACCACGTAACGCCCAAGCTACCACCGGTTCGGAAAGCAGATTCTACCGACAAGAACCGCCAAGAAACTCAGTAGTTACTCTTTTCCGCCATTTATAACAGAGTAACGTTAGTAAAGAAGAATTAAATTAATATATATCAATAAATACTAAGTCCACACTTTTTATCTTTAATATAATCTTATATTCAGTAATATGCCTTATTTATCAATGGTTTTTGACAAGAGCTATTATTTCTTTAATATATCCAATACGCTGCTGATCAATGTAATATCAAACTTAAGACATTTCTTTTATAACACTTAAGTACGTTTTATACAAAATGCATTTCTATAAAAGTTGCGAAGTGTCGCTCCGCACACATTTGTCGTTTACAAAGTTTATTTATGAGAAAAATTCAATACAAATACACTTTACAGCAACGAAAGTAGAAAGAATAAAATAAATATCAATTAAAGACGAACAGAAAATATATGAATGCAAAAGAGATTTGTAGCAATATATTATGGTGTGGAATGTCTCTCTGTCTATGTGTAATTGTGTGTGTTTGTTTCTGTGTGTGTGTGTGTGCGAGTCTTTAATATCTATGTGTGCCAAATGCACACGGCATACATAAGGCACGTTTCATAGATCTTTTAATATTTATATGTTTTTAAATTATATAAGATCACACGTAAATGTATTCGATGCATTTATTACGCGTACATACTACAGACCGTCTATATCTAAATAGGCAAAGACAAAACAGTTCTGCCACTCACCGCAGCTCGTCAACCGGTTGTCTTTAGTTTTTTTTTTTCATTCATTAGTAGCCATTGCTGTATCAATTTGGAAATCAAAGTTGAGAAAATAATAATAATATTCCTAAAATTTTTATGTTCGAATTTTTACTACTGATCTACGATAGTTATAATTATATAATATTTTTTTGCAGAACTTGACGGATATAAACGACTTGTCCAATGAAATAAAAATGACGTAATCAAAGAATCCAGCTATTCGAATCGCTTAGACATTACGAACACGGTCTGTACTGAAGTTGAAGGCAATCCGGAATACACAAACAACGTCAGCGAGTCTTATCATTAAGGATGCAGGCTGTGTACATTCATAATCAGTAAGTAGACTCAACCGCTGAGCTATTTCCGTATTAATTTTATAATTGCTTTTTCATACCGACACAAATATGATAATAGAAGTTTAGTTATGATTTTTTTTACCGAAACGGAAATAGAAAATGCAAGAAATATCGTAACATACGTGACTGATGTACAAATATCTGTGTCAGAAACATCTTGTGTTTATTCATAACATAAATATTAATAATTGCCGAGTGGATCGTATTTATTTCTAGTGGTACCAATACTAATCCAATTATTACGACCCTGGATTGCGATTCTCGGGTCTGCGGTTTATGAGATTTACCATTACACTTAAGAGGAAATATAACACAGATTAAAAAAGAAACAACTCATTATTTTTATCTGTCGACCCATAGACATCGGCAGTATGAGAAAAATTAACCAATCACATAATATGCAACGATACTAATTAGAGATGATATTACGAGTGGCTGATACCTATTGAATGCTGACGATTATTTGTATCTTATCGTTTATTTTTTTTATATATAAAGAAAATTAAAAAAAAATATATAAAACTTTACTCATAGCAAACAAAGCGTCACCCCGAATTTTATCCCTCAAAAGATAAATTATAAAAATTAGCCTACGTCCTACCCCGGAACTCAAACTATATCCACACAAAAATTCATCAAAATCTTTCAGCAGTTTAATTAAGAGTTAACAGACAAGAGTTACCTTCACATTTATAATATTAGTATAGGTTGGTTAAAATTGTGGCACGTGATCGATATTATTTTATAATCATGTACACGCGACTCTTTTATGCAATGCCATAATTATATATTTTAATTTGAAAAATTATAAAAAAATGCTTGAACGCTTGTTAATCAATCACACTCGAACCATTGGAAAGGTATTCATTAAATTTGAACGAATATTTTCTTTACCCTGAGCAAACCACAGTTAGCATTATCGTATAACGCTAAGGGTCTACCACAGTCTATAAAGTAATGGAAACTAAAAACTCATTGGAAAACAAAATCATTAAATACTCCAGCGAGAACTGCACTTAGTATTTCTTAACGAGACATACAAGCAATCATTAAAGAGAAACAAGAAACTTTACTACGAAACAAGCTTCTGAAGTTCATCATAGTGGATTTTTAGTATGAGGTATGATTAAAGATAAAGTTGACTAAAGACTAACTATTATTTGTATTAATATTTTTATTTGTATTAGTATCCCAGCAGTGGGAAAATTTACAGGCTGCTAATGCTCATGCTAAAAAATGGACATAACATCATAGACACCTTGATAAGTAGCGCTTAACATTGCCACTAAAAGCCATTAAAAAGCCACACTGCTCCAATGCGAGGTGATGGGTACACATGTGGCAAAATTTCGTTGAAATTAGACACATGCAGGTTTTCTCGCAATGTTTCCCTTCACCGCCGAGCACGAGATGAATTATAAACACAAATTAAGCACATGAAAATTCAGTGTTGCCTGCCTGGGTTTGAACACGCAATTATTGGTTAAGATGCACGCGTTCTAAGTAGCGCATAGATAATACAAAGAATCGTGAACTGCGGCTTATTCATTCCAAGACAGGATTGAACTAGGACAACACTTGGCAAGCACCTATTATTTTGGCAAAATATGACCAGGCAGAACAGTATTGCGAACTACGCCCTAAAAATACGCCTTAAATACATTTAGAGTTAGTTTTTAAGATCCAACTCGAAACTCACCATAGAAAACGATAAGTGATTAATATTACAATTATAACGTTAAAAGGATACATAACATTGAATGGAGGTATGTTTGTTACTCAATTACACCGGAACGCCTTAACGAACTTATCAAGCACAGAGATAGTACATAGAGTACTTTTTTATCCCTAAAGCCTGCAACCCACATATGCGGGCGAAGCTGCGAGCAGTCCCTACTTTTACAAAATTACATAACTGATAGGTAACAATTACAATTTATTATATGCAATAAAATAAACAACAAATTCTAAAGTTAAATGTCTACAATATCCTTATAATCTGTTTTGCAATGCTAGTTTGAAATTTTCAGCATATAAAGCATATGTTCATATTAAAAGATTGCATGTCTAAGTGCACCTTAATTAAAAGTTAATATTTGTAAGTTTAGTATTACTCAAAACTTCATGGAGTCAAAGTCCATTAAAAATTGTTGAAAAGATTCAAGTGAACTTAACGATGGATAAGTATTGGATATGGACTTTCTTCTGGATTTTCTTGATTTTATCGTTAAAAATAGTATTCAATTAATCATATTATTATTCGGTTTAGCTAAGTGTCATTAAAAAACTTGAACCTTTGATGCAATGAAATTGAAAATATAGTATGATTTTAATAAAGACGGTTATCCGTTCAATTCCTCTCTCTCTCAAATCTCGTTTCGATATTTTTGTTTACGATCTCACCGTACATATAAAAACTTTTTCGTTCAATTTCATTCGATTAGGACTCACAATTTCCAGCCACTGTGCAATCTCGGATCGTAAGATTAATAATAATTAAAATCTCACATCAACCTTGGTAGCATATCGCGTTGCGTCCAGGCTTAAAGGTTAATTAAAGTTAATCGCAGACACAACGGTCTTTTATTAAACAAGGCTTTGAGGAAACTCGCGACTCAAATACCTAACTTTCAGTAAATTTGTAGAAAGAAATACCTTTGAACATTGAATAAAAATAATGTGACCGTCACGTGATAAAAAACATCGAAATTAGTTTTGTTGCTTATAGGAAGTATTTAAGTAGGTTAAATAAAAAAAAAAAAAAAAAAATTGGCGACAAATAAATAAAAACGAAGATTTTCGTTAGGAAAATAAATATATTTTTCTTACAATATATATATATATATATATATATATATTGTAAGAAAAATATTTTATTTTATTATATAAAGCCTCACGTGTACCGAGAATCATATTCAGATAAATAAGAAAAAAGCTCATGAATTAATCTTAATCTTCAAATGAAATACATCGTCTCCTATATACAATTAAATAATTTATATGTCCAAAATTAAATATAGAAACCGAAGAATAATATAGCCACGATTTTTCATGTATATATTATTGTAATATGTAACGAACATTATCTATTTTTAACATACAAAATTAAAAAAAATATCTGCTGAATCTTATTCTGTGAGGTGATTTGCTTCCGATCGATTTCTGACATCTGGGCTCAAATACAAGTGCACTGGAGCTATTCAATCAATCTCATAATCGAGTTGGAAATAAATAATTTGAAAATATGCAAAAATAAGGGCCGAAGCACGGGAGCTTAAACACCGCCAAGAGACTGGCTTCTAAGAATTATCGCTAGAAAAACCTATCTTTTTTTGGTCCTTGATATCAGGACCTCGGGATCTGCAGCTCGAAAGCATAGTCACCAGACCAACGAGACATCCAAAAAAAGATATATTAACTTCACAGAATCAGACACTTGATGTTTTATGGTTACCTTTAATCTCCGTGTTCATACAATGAATATCGATAATTCCATCAAAATGATCTATATTATTTTGAACCAGCCAACCCGACTTCGGACGGGTAATATTCATACAAAGTTACTTATAGTGATATTACCATTTAAATTTGAAATATCCAAAAATCTTTTATAGACGCTGAAACAAAATATTTAATGAGATTTTTACACTCTTTATTTATTTACGTTGTACTGCATAAGTAATAACAAATTAAATAATTGTAAATTGTAGACAATGTCCATTTTACTGATAACATATTAAATGTATCCAAGAAATAAAACAATTCGAATTTAACTGACCACTAAATACAAAGCGTCGCAGTAAATTATATCCAAGAATGCAGTTCGAAATGTAGTCTTACAAGACTAGACACCCAGACATCACTATCGTAAAAGTATCCAATAAAAACCCAGTCTGCATTGAACTGGTTCTGGAGGAAAATGAAGACTCGCCAGAAAAGCCGTCGCGACGCTTGTTAGAAACACGAACCAACTTAATGGCTACAATTAGTCGCAACGGGATACTAAGGGACGAGACGCACGTGTATCTTAAAATAAAAATCATTCTTCCTTTGTCTTAGAAATGTCGCTAGCAAACTTTACCACATAATAATTTTTAACACTATCTACCTCAAACATTCGCTCAGTTACAATTATTATAGGAATATATTGTGTTCTAGTACTTATATCCGTTGCTTCTTGCGTTTTTTCGTGTGCAGGGCTATTACGGTTATAGCATGGCAACTGTTGATATCAAATATTTATTGAGGATTGATATCAAATCAAATCAAAAATATATAAACCAGTATTATGGACCTATGCAGTAGCATAATACTCCATAATACTGATTTATCGTCTGCAACATACATTAATCCACAACAAATATTGGACAGCAACAGTTGCCGTAATAGCCCTGCAGGTATAATGTGTAACTCAAAAAGCCTGGTTGTGTGAAACTTGAATTCATTTATCGGCGCTAAAACCGCGTCAAGTAACACGTATAACATGATCAAACGTTTTGCGGAGATTATTTATTGCAAAATTAGCAATTTTGTTAATTTTTATACGGTTAAAATTAAAAAGGCCTTAATGATAGTCAAATTAGTGCTGACAAACCAAATGAGGCCAAACTCAAAGGCATAACTAGTAGCCATCAAATTGTTCCCTTAATCAACTCCAAGTCCAATCTTAAGATCGGCACGATGATAACAAGTTACTGTAATGTAAACTCAAATCGATACGACAAATTAAAGTAACTTAGAATAGAATTACTACATTTGATTACGTATTTATTAAATTTTTCAAGAAAAAGAAAGTATTATTATTTCATACTAAATTTTTTTAATGATGTCCTTTACAAACAGAAACACTTTGTGATGCATACTTTTAGGTGATAACGTTTTTGATATACGTTTAAGACCTCAATCAAGACTTCATTTCTTTAGAGCAGCACTAGTTCCGGAACTTACATATAAAAACAAACACTGTTTACCTCTTTTAAAAATTGTACACAAGACAACGAGGTTACGGGCACTGTTAATACACGTGTAAAGTCAAATGCAAGCAGTGCATTCATCGCGTCTGTGGTACGAATGATGACTAAAAATTTGTTTATTAACATAAAGGTAAATGAACTTTATGTTGATAATATTATTTATAACATATAGGCCAATCGTTTAATCTTTCCTCTATATCATAGTTTCGCCGCTGTCTATTTTGGATCTATTAATAAAATAGAATAAGAAAACATGAGAGCAGACCCACGTGCGAACGCAAACCCACGTACAAAGGGATTAGAGAAATTCATACAATTACAACGAAGAACTAGATCTTCTTTGCGTCAAAACTCACGTGGAAAAAACATGTATATAATAACCATCAATACGTTATTATTAAACTAGCAACATTTAAATGGTTTTATACAGAAAGTTTTATATACATTTTTTCACATAAAATCTTATTTATCGATACTGTTTACCGTTGAAGAGTCCCTTCGTCTAGAGATATTAAGGAGATTAATTTCAAATGAAACGCATTTCGCGTTTTCCCGACGTGTGGTAAGTGGGGGGGGGGGGGGGAGTACACCGGAATAGCCACTAAAAAACCAGCGGTGCCCTCTCCGTATCTTCGACGGGCGCAAGGGAAACGGGAACGCTTTCGAATGCTAACATGATTGCAAGATTTTACCAAAACCGACAAAAAAACATTTTACGTTGTAAATTAAACAAAAGCTTGTAAAAACATAAAGATAGTGCAAAGAAACGTTAAGAAGAAACGTCTAAAACGTCGCACTCTAATTTGATCCTGACCTTTTGCTTTCATCGGGTTCAAAGAAGTTCTAATGTATTTTTTTTTAATTACTGATTTTGATTCATTTCCTATTACTTCATTGGTTGGATTGTAACTGATTTAAAAAATATATTATACGATTTAACCCAAACATATTAACTTGCCATAAAGTGGTCATAAAGATTATCATCCTCACCAGAAGACTGCTGGATTTGTCACGACGGCCGGACTTGTGCTACGCTTTTTACAGTATAGTTCGGTATATGAAATTATATTTGCTTTACTTAGGATTGTTGTGTTCCGGGAACTCAAATTTAACCACAAGGGATATATCCCTTTTCAACATCTTAGTTACCAAAGTTGTTGGCGCATTGACGATGTATGGAAAGGTTAATATTACTTGCTGCGCCAATGTTTATGGGCCACTGAAGACCACTTACCATCAAGTAGCCCATTTGCCTATTTGCCAACCGATATTAAGAAAAGAAAAGAACAAAATTGAACTATATCATCATCATCAGTCCTTATTCGACATAGGCCTCTCCAAATGCACGTCACTGTGGTCTTTATTCGGCAACTATATGGTTCATTTTTATGTCTGCTTGTCCAGCGTATTTTTTAAAACCGTTGAAAAATTAGAAAACTAAATTCCAAGGTAATCTTTATTTCATCAAAAACCGTCGAGTCTGTCAAATGTTATAACAACTTAAAGTGTACGACATACTTCAATACAACTATTTTCAGCATATACGTACACGTATAAGCCCTTAAAATAACTATCAATAAATCTATCTTATTCAAAATTGTTGATATATAAAAATAAAAAAATCGAAAGCATCGTTTTGCTTCCGCGAATATTATAGTATATTTGTTGCAATAAATGAACGACATGAATCTACTATCATGTTAAGATGCATCGTTGTTAAGTAAAAATAGATATGGACCTCCATTATCCTATCTATTAAGTTACCTTACCTTAGAAGCGAGTTCATTCAAATACGGTGTCAAGTTACTAAGTAATTGTTGCTGGAATAGCCACTTGCAAGTGATACTGCACTTAGTTCTTAACAAGCCGCTCGGTAGTTCAGCTTAAAATAACTTAACCGACATTAATTTTATGGCTCCCTTGTAATATTATTATTTACATTTTATAACAACAGATACAAGTTTGCACAAAGCCATAATCGCGAGTAAATATTTAATGTAACACTTCTCCTAGTCTAAGAAGTTTTCAGAAAATCATTAGACATATGAATAACAAAATATAAAATCGATCCTTCGAGAAATCTAAAACTTCTATGTATCTAGATAGATTATCGCACTACAAAATAACTAAAACAAACTAATCAGCTTTATTGTCTTAGTGTGCGTGAAAGCTACGCTTTACAATCGTCAAATGTCATACTACTCGACTTGTGTGCGTGTACTTAGAGGCCACGTGTTTGCGACAATTTTTTCGACGCGTTCTCTGCGTTGACAGTCTATCTAGACATAAAAATAAATCATACTTAATTGAGAGAAGTTATTTCGTTTTATTTAGATTTTCTACAACTTCAATTAGAATGAGTAATGAACTTAAGATAATAATTACTTTAATTAACGCTGCTCGCAGACTGTTACGAGGTTTTTAATCTGTTTCATGTCGTTTATAATTAACATTTTTTTATACAACCGCTTCTAGTATAATACAATACACGAATATAATAAATTATTGTTATAATGAAAAAAATATATATTCAAATGAACTGTAATAACCCGTACTTAACTTCACAAATACTATACGTGACCTTCGTATTCGTTTGTCTGATTGATAGACTTTTGATTACAAATGATGCCAATGATAAAAATCATGATTACCAATGATTGATGATTGCTTTCCAGTCCCGAAATCGCACGTGTAAAATGAAGATATTCATTAAACAGGAGAGGGTATATTGAAGGACAAAAATACAATGCAGAATTATTTTTTGAAAATTGCCACTTACTTAATTCAAAAGCCTACTTGATTAAAGTATATTTTGATTTGATTTGACTCAACAGAATCCACATAATTTTCATTTCCATCAATCAATCAATCGTTGGAACGTATAGAACGGAAAACACACAAACATTATTTTGTTATAATGATTATTACATCACCAATCAAATCAAAGCACAATTGAAATGAGATTTGCATGGAGAATAGAGAAATAAAGAATCAATGCTTGTTTCTGTTTAAGTACTTAAGAGTATATAGCACCTCAGCACGCTGTCTTCTTTATGAGAAATAAATCTTCGAATCGTAACCGAAATACATAAGTACATTAGATTTAAAATTCGAATTGAATAAATAAATTTGTTTTGGGGATTCATAAAAAAACACATGTGTACTGTTATTTACCTAATCAATGGTGCGGAACCTTTCACGCGCGAATCCGACTTTAAGTTTTTATTATTAATTAATTTTAAATGAAATGGCGCGCATTCGTGAATGAATAGATATTTGGTAAAAAGAGAATCAGCATTTAAGATTCGCCTGCACCGAATACATTTACTTTTTTTTATATAATTGTAGCAATGCCCAATATTCCTATTGACCTCTTCTTTTAAGCTTATCACTTGTACTAAGAGTGGGTACGATAATAGCCCAAGGGGTCAAGATCGATCCTGCGACTTCTTACATCGCTAGGCGGCCTGTAAACCATTACGCTGTTGACGCTTGCTAATACATTAAACAAAAGTTTATAAACACAATATATAAATCAATAAGCAGACTCGTGACAATTAGAGCTCTACCACGCTGATTGGCGTTGTGTTGTAATTAAAAATACTAGCGGTTTTTCTCTTAGACAATATTCATCTATTCAACAAAATAATTAAAATCGTATCCTGGGGAATGATCATAATATAAGTCTTAAAATTAATTATATCCTATAATATTAAGACATACGGATTACACGGCAGATATTTTTATAATTTATATAAACTTTATCCAGTAATAAACCTAATTAACTAATGTTTCTTATAGAGGAGATTCTAACGATAATAAATATCGTTAGAACAGGCTCACCTAATAAACGTTTATGAGTAATAGGATTTACCTTCGAAATAATCTAATTTAATAACAACGAACAATGCCGCTGTTCATTTAAACATAATATATTATGAATGTTATGAAATATACCGAGTACAGCCAAACATTGATGAAAATTACAAACTCTGTCGATGCAATACCGGATGCTGATACGGACCGACGAAGGTAATCCAGGCGAGTCTCTTCCTACGCGAAAATTACGTCACAACGTGATATACGGAAAAATCCTCTGTATTCGTGTGGTTTAAAGGCTAAATTCCCGTAAAACATTGAAATTAGTTAACCACACGAGACCAACATAACCTTACGTCTCGAAAACTTATGTGTTTCTTAAGTCAAGGGAATAAAGAACGAAAAGCTATAACATTGGTTGTTTGAATCTTAAACTATATTGTTGTAATTTGTATGACCCATTTGTGTCATATAAGATTACTTTTGATTATAGGCAGCTTGATACGTCACGGGATAATGTCTAATGTCTTCTCCGGGCGTAGGTTGACTTAACTCACATCACATTAACTTCCATTATATTAAAACCATTCGATACATATATTACTTATAACTTTAACAGCAAATCCGTCCTTCGTCCTCAGTTTTTCTCTTCAGTTAAAAATCCCGCGCTTCTCCGTGCCAGGCAGTACCAGCTCGCCTCACTACGCCACGAGACGGAAGTGACGGGAGTGCCACAACACGGTGTCGGTAACCGAATCAATAATCATACCTTATACATGTTATTTAAATTTAAAAAAAAAACGTATTTAAAAGTCAAAGCAGTACTAAATATTATTATTTCAATTAAAATGATATAAGTATATTTAAAAAATCATGACACATCTCTAATTTAAAAAAATGCGCTTAGACCAACGTGATAAGTTCTACTTCCTCTGCATAATTAAAAATAGTATTTAATTGCTTTAAATAAAATAATTATAATTATTATGATAAATATAGTATCTTCTTTTTTCACGACCTCACGCTCAGTCACAAGTTGACAATTTAAATTTTTAATAGAATAAATATTGTAAAATAATGTAAGGTGTGAAGTTCTATATTCCGAGTGACTTGACTCTTAATTGGCGGTTAAGTGAGAAACTTCATGAAAAAAATTATTCATATCATGTTTTATACATAATATATTATTAATGTTACGCGTCAAAAGAAGTATAACTTCATAAATATTATGTTACTAGTAATGACGCCGTCAGACTGTCTACGTTCTATTTTTAAATTGTAATATATTTTTAATATTTAAATCAAGTTCAAAGTCTCACTGCCAGCAATGCTAATATTATTTACAAGAGTTCGACTATAAGTTAACCTCTACACTAGATTACCTAAACTTTCTTGCACACGAACTAAAAGCGCACAATAAAATTTGATATTTTTTTTTAGAGAATATTTAAACATATTCCATAAAAAATTGGCTGAATTAAGTCTAAATTATAGACGAAAATATATGTTATATTTTAAAAGCACACAATTACTAACGAAATCTTGTAAAAAAAATACACAATAGGTTGTAATCTCGTTCAAGTTAAAAATACATCTTCATTAATTTGATATATTTTTACCAAAGCTTATATTTTCGTTGTAATCACATCTAATCATCTGTATTATCCTTGTTATATATTTATTTATCGCATAATAAAAACATAGTATCTAATTTTTCCACAAAACCGACTTAGCGGTACGATATTATAAACGCGAAAGAAGCTCTGTCTGTTACGTCTTCACGCTTAAACCACTGGCCGATTCGGATGAAATTTGGTAAGAGAGTGACAGTTACGGTGAGATAATCACATAGTCACGAGGAAAGACATAGACTACTTTTACTTTTATTATCCCTTGCTATTATTAGCATTAGCAGTCTGTAAATTTCATTGAAATTAGACACATGCAGGTTTCCTCACGATGTTTTCCTTCACCGCCGTGCACGAGATGAATTGTAAACACAAATTAAGCACATGAAAATTCAGTGGTGCCTGCCTGGGTTTGAACCCGAAATCATCGGTTAAGATGCACGCGTTCTAACCACTGGGCCATCTCGGCTCTCCCTTGCTATGTTATGTATGTTTGATATAAAGTTTTTTTATTTATTTATTTAAAAAAAACTTATC
This sequence comes from Vanessa atalanta, assembly GCF_905147765.1. Taxonomy (NCBI): domain Eukaryota; kingdom Metazoa; phylum Arthropoda; class Insecta; order Lepidoptera; family Nymphalidae; genus Vanessa; species Vanessa atalanta. The sequence continues at coordinate 2,460,514 of NC_061872.1, read as the reverse complement.
AAACATTACAGTAATCCAATGCGTTAGTTAAGTTGACTACGAAAACATTATTGTAATAAGTCTTCATTAAATTTTAAATTTAACAATATAAATTAATTTATAAAATCCCATAAATAATTAAAAATAACATCAATCAAAGTCAAAATAATAAAATAAAAAAATATACAAAATAACATTCAATAAACAATAACAAAATAAAATATTTAAGTATATTACAAAAAAGTTTTATCTAATAAAGTCGCGGGTTCACCTAGTATTTTACTATAACAAAGTTATAACATTGCATGAGTTATGTTGTATAATATCATATAATATAATATCTCTAAATCAATAAGGGTCTATATATAAGTTTTAGATTGAAAACAAACGTCCCAGAACTCGTACGTGTTCGTTTATTGTAAATCGGTTTAATTATTATTGCCGTACTTATTTTACGTGCAAGTGCAAAATCTTTTTAGTAAACAATTTATATTATTTTAATAGAAACATTTTTTGTTAGTTAAAATGTAATTTATTTTATAACTCAACAAAAATGTTTTTTAATTAATTCGCAATAGGCAATAAAATAAATATTTTCACTGGCCTGCTTCAATCTGGCAACACAAATATTTTATTAAAAGTCGTTGTTGAACTGATTGAAGCGCTCTCATTTTATTGAGTTGATTTATACCCCAGTAATAAAATGGCGTGATAGCACTTTTATAACAGAAAACACACTAAATGAGGAAAGTAGTGGAATTTTCTTGTACTTATATTTCTTTCAAAATCTTAAATTTAATTATATAACGATTCGTTATATAACTAATCTAGCGATCCACCCCGGCTTCGCACGGGTGCAATGCTGATACTAAATATACAACACAATGTCTTAGAACGTTCACAGTTTTTCAATCATTACACAATACAAACCTCTATGTCCCTGCGTTTTAAATCTGTAATATCTTCGAAAATATACATGCTGTAAATGGCAATATTCATCTATATTAAATGCACAATGTATTTAAGGTACTTAATTGGATAAGGGTTAACGCTGTATTGCTTAAAATAGCTTCAAAAATAAGCCATTATTTTTCGTAAAAAGTAAAGGATGAAACATGTTTATTGTAGGTTATACCTAAGAGATAGACATATGCCACCGACGTTTTTGGAGACCTTTAAGGGTGAACAATACTGTACATTATTTTGATCTATCTTGTAGGATTCAGCCAGCGTTTGCAATGTAAGCGCAAAATATGTGTTTATTTACGACATCACTTCAGAAACTTTTAAAATTATCAGTATTTCTCTACTATATTGTGCATGTATTATAAATATAAACCTTGCTCTTGAATAAATCTATCTATTAAAAAAAAACGCATCAAAATCCGTTGTGTAATTTTAAAGATCTAAGGTAATACATATGGACAGACAGCGATTAGTGACTTTGACTATGTAATGATGATGATTTAAGACCGACTCCGCAAACTCCATAAATCCTTCAAGGTATCCGTTTCTATAACAAAATTCCACAGATATTTTTAACTTTGCCGCTTCATAAATTCAAATCATTTGTACAAAATACATTGGTAAAGAAGGCATATCATCCAATACAAGATTATACAGATGATGAAAAAGCGTGGAGATAACACTTGTTGACTTCCAGGCGGGATGATAACTACTGAGTTTCTTGCCAGTTCTTCTCGGTAGTATCTGCATTTCGAACCAGTGGTAGATTCACTTAATATACTTTGTTAAATGACGATTCAAAAGTGCTTGTAAAAAAAGCCTACTTGAATTAAGTATATTTTGATTTTGTTATTGCAGAGATACAATATCGTTAAATAGAATCGCGAGAAAAGATTTCCTCAATTTGGCGAAGTGTTTGTTTAAAATGAATCTGAGTCCCATACTATGTTCATTGAACTCGTCCTAGTCTTACCATCATCATCCGCAATCCAGACTTTATCGATTAGGCCTATTATCCTCTGTGCCATTCATCATGATTCTGTGTTATTCTAAAACAATTTCGGCATCTACCCTTTTCACTGTTGAACGACTTTTCTTGGCACATTTTTTTTATTAATGTCATTTTAGAAAGGTAGGCAAGCACACGGAACGCCTATTAAATACTACGGAATATATAATACAAATAAATAACTGACCTTGAACTAATAGGAAGTCCTTGATGCAGATATAAGATAATCAATTGAAATTATTACTGATTCATGAAACAATGTCCTTTTGAATGTCGCAAAAATGAAACATTCGAAGTAAAAAATAAATAAATTTAGTGAAAAAGTATTTTTAACTAATATTTATAATAATAATAAAGAACTGTTTGTAGTGCATAATAAAACAGAACTATTAACAAATCTCATACAAAATGTATATCTAAGTTTTGTTTATATGTATACTAATTTCAAATCAAGATAGTATAAATCCCGGTACTAGGAAAAGTATTACCATTGAATTTAAGGTAATAGGTCATATGTATTACTACTATTAATTAACCTCTTTTCGACCTAGAATAAATATTACTGTTTCACGCGACAATAATAGTCAAAGTTGTAAAAAAATTTAAAAAAAAAATCAACTACACTTTTAAATAGTATAAAGGGGATAGGTATCGTATCGCTTCATCAAATGACCTACATAATGGCAAGTGTTTACATTCTAACAAAGTAATTAGCACTGTTAATAAATTAAACCGTTTCTGATAGTGTACCGTTAATGCACCGCCAATCAAGAGATCAAGACGCCAAGAGTAAATAAAGGCACAAAAAATTGCTATAGGATGTTAATGTTCCATTGATGGTCACTCTTTTTGTAGTAGAAGAGGTTAACATATTGACGGATCAATGTATATTCTATAATATTATTTATCTTAAAAAGCGATTAACGATTTTAAGAGAAAATGTTAAGCATTCGAATAGATTACTCCTGTTACTCGACAGCATAAAATCATTAATTGGTTCGGTGGCGTAATGATACGCGAACAATACTTTTTTAATCCACAGATTATAAAACAACCGGTAGATGCAGCAAACTCAGATGCACACATGTACAAAATCAAAACGACGCATCTTTTAGTTAAAATGTCAAAATAAAATCCTTAATGTATAATTAACAAAAAATTATCGAATACCACCGAGATAGGATCAAAATCGGCGTTATCGAAATATCCTTCAACGTCATATGCTACAAAGAATACCACGAAAAACGGCTGATATATAAATACAATAACATTGACATGTTCTTGTTGCTTTCGATTTATTTATCCACGAATACCAATAAAAGGTTATGTTAGACGTCAAACGCACCGTCATCCGCGCCGTCCCAGAGGAAATAATTTTCTATTACGATTTATTACTTCTATATCTAAACACATAATATAGAACAAAGCCAAGGTAGATTTATTTTATAAAAGCGACGCCTCTCGGTATCGTTCGACTGAGATTACATTATCAATTAAACGTTAGATTACAGTGGACACGGATTCAAATTAATTACGGGAATTAGGAACCGTTACTGTTGAAACATCAAAGATAGACTTGGTTGGACCCACACTTGGAATTGGGATGTACAACTCGTTAATCTAAGCTTCTATAAGTCTGAAATGAGCATTCCATTCAGTTTACATATATAAACATTCATAAAATTAATTGACACATACTCTTGTGATAAGTGTATGCGTGACTTCGACACGATACTTCGCAAAGACGGCGATTTTTTATTTTCGTTAAATTTGTGGCTAGTGTTGCGTGTGCTACCAAATCTTAAAGAATTAATAAATTCTACATATATTCATTTGATCAATATTACATGTCCACAGAACGTAAAGCAGTTTGTCCTACGCATTATGATATAATAATCATGGATGAGGGAGCCGAGGTGGTTCAGTGGATGTAATACTCTGTCTGTAGACGCGAGGAGAGTATCGCGTATATTCCGTAGCCGTCAATCCGTGCCGGAGACGACCATTAACCTAAAACGAATTTCAAATTTTGTGACGTCTAAATTATTATATTCATTAAAAATATAAAATTAATTTAGAGTTATCAATCTTCGTTCTGACACTTTCTAGCTAAATAAGTTCACCGTTTGTTTGACAGCGACAAAGAATAATGATGCGATGCGGTCGGTTGGTTCATATCGCTTATATTTATCCGACTGCATCTAAATATATAATTGCAATAATTCTGTTATACGTTTAAGTAATTAGCTGCCCGTCCAGACTTTGTATGGGTAAAATTCATACAAAGTTGTAATTTGCCAAAGCATAAAAAAAGCGTTACTTTCGTGTTTATAATATGTGGAATAGCTATAGATAGACAATTAGAAAACGGTTACTTGGTTATCCACTAAGGTAACTACAGATACAAGGCACTTAATAAATAAATAAATATTGGACAACATCACACACATTACTCTGATCCCAATGTAAGTAGCTAAAGCACTTGTGTTATGGAAAATCAGAAGTAGCGACGGTACCACAAACACCCAGACATAAGACAAAATAGAAAACTAATAAACTTTTTCTACATCGACCCGGGACGTCGTATTGGCTTACCCATAAAAACCGGTGAAGACACCACTCGACCACGGAGGTGATCAACTCAACATCTTAGTTCCCGTAGTTGGTGACGCATGTAAAAAATGATTAAATTTCTTACAGCGTCAATGTCTAATTTGCACGTCCACTTACCAATGCTATGCATAAAAAACAAATATTCAATACCTTTTTAGTCTCTGTTCGTCAACCGATTTCTTTTGTGTTTGTTAAACTTTATTATTTTAGAAAAAAAAACTTACTATTTCAACCATATCTTGGACAATTTTTCAATAATTAATTAATTATGATCGAATTTCAACCACTGGGCGAATATTAGTTATAATAAAATAATGAACAACTAATTGCTAGCGGCATGATTTCTTTACATATGTGCGTTGACGCAGCGATAGACGAACTTCGGCTAGTTAGTTTAGCTAACAAAATATAGCTATTACTCTCCGATACAAATACAGCTGAAACCGGAGTAGATGACAAAACATCATAAACTGACCATTTATGTAACTATTGTTCCTATATGTTAAGACTTGTTATTGTTCATCATTTCAACTGACATGTTACTAATACATATAGAGGAACATAAACTTCACTTTCATCACGTCGAAAGTCTAAATTTAAAGTGGTGTAACCACGAAGCGTATACTACATGTGGATTACAAACACAAACCAAAGAAAAAAATAGAATATCTCAAGCTGCCACGGAACTAATAATATTAGGGATACGAAAGAGATTCTATCGCTCTTCAAAATAAGAGAAAGATCAAAACAAAATGGATTTCTAACTTCATTCCATAAAACTAAAGGAGAAGGAAAAGAGGCAGACCTTTGAGAAAATTGACCGACGACATCGAAAACACAGCAGTCGACGAATGGCAATCAAATGCGAAAGATGAAGAAAACTATGGACAAAGTTCTCGTTTAAAAAGTTAAAAAATAAAATAATCGTAAATAAAAATGTAAAAATATATTTATAAACAAATTAATGATAAATTAAATCAATAAAATAAAAAAACTGTCCTAGAAAAGGACCATAAAAATATGTTACCAATTTAATTTTTAAAAATATTGTAAAAATTAAATTTATAAAAACTAATAATAATTATATAGCTCTAATGTTTAATTACTGTAATTGCATGAAATATTAGAAAATAAAAGGCTTATTTATTTATTTATTTAAAAGTACGAAGCGTGTCTACTGATTCAATTACGTACTTAAAACTTGTTCGAAACGCGTTGCTTCTTCTAGTACGAGTATAAGTTTTATGCATATTAGTTTAGTAGTAACTTTTACAAAAAGTTCCTCATTTATAAATATAGATTATACAGCAAATATATTTGAAATCTATTGTTTGTGAATGATGACCATTTAAGTCATTATTAATATATGTATCTATAACTCGCGGCTCCGGCCTATTAGAACAGTTTTTTTGTTATATGACGAAAATGCTCCAAGAACTTGTATACAACATTTATACCCAACATAACCACTAAAATTACGAAAAATATAAACCATGTCCTACCTGGCAGTTTAAGCATGCTTCGTAAGAAGTTTCAACAAAATCGATTCAGCTGCTTATCCATTAACGCGTAACAGACAGACAGACAGATTAACTTTCATATTAGAAAATAAAACTAAAACATTAGGTTATATGCTTTCAAATTTACATCGGCATACTGCTATATAAACAATGAAATCACTTCTTGTAAGTCGAGAAGTTATACTTATCACCAGATCTGTGACCCACGAAATCGAAATACAATAAAACAATTGATTGACTCCCAGTGAATAGTCAAAAGATTCCAATTTCGAGCGAAATGAGAGATGTACAAAGTCAAACACTGAATGTGGCAGGTTTGGTTCGGCTTTTGGATATTTTTTCTTATTTCAGTTCTTTTCAACCTGTGAGTCGTGACCCCCTGGGGTGTCGCGTATCCTTGATCAATAGGCTAAGAGTACCAGAATAAATATATAGGCACCTTTAATAATGTTCATAATTTTCCTCACCTCTTTATGAACGTCTTTTCCATTAGATGGCAAAAACTACTAAATCGTCAATTATATCAACATTAGATGAAAACCTGACTTCGCTTGGGTTAAATAAATAAAACTAAACAAATACGGTTTATCATTTACTTTTCATATATTTTTTTTATATACTTTGTGATTATTAAACATCTTTTTTTGGTGAAAAGTGAAAACTTACAATAATCATTCTTTACAAAGCTTTCTGAACGCACCCGTAAACGTCGAACATGGCCGCCCGTTGAACTGTCATGTCATTGAATTACATGAATTTAATATCGAAATATCTCGATTATTCGAATATTGCGTACATATAATATGTGTTATCTGCTTAAAAAACATAATTTTTTAACGATCTATAATTGTGGATAGATTTCGATCGGGTTTATCGTAGACCTGAACGAAATTATTAATATAGATAAGTCTCAATAGAACGAAAATTTAATAATTAGTGTTGAATATCATTGACATAGTTTTATTATGACCTAGGGGGGTCACTAGTATGTTTTAACTTGTGAAGGTGTCCCGTATTAAAGAAGTTTGAAAAACACTCTCTTAGTCGAGTATGAGATGCCGTCGCGTGTCACTTGCAAACAAAAACCGTTCGTGTTGGCTTCAAGACGGGACAGAAAACCTGACGTATCTTACTAACATTATAAAAAAGACGGCAAGTTTGTTGGAATTTTTGTGTTAGCGCACAAGGTCAATTTTATTATTTACCACTTCGCGCTGTTTCAGTCCCCTAAAAAATTACCGCTCTGGCTCCGTGGATAATAGCATCATAGTATCCTACAATTTTAATCAATAAATGGGCTAAGAAAATATTTTAAAACAACCGACGCAATATGTTTCAAAAATATAAAATATGAAAATTCATTCAAACGTAAGAAATAGAGTTATTTGATTGATTAATTTTATACAGAAATATATATAAACTAGCAGTTACCTTTAATTGACATTAAATTAAAAAGAGGCACGATCTACAAAATTCAAAAAAATTATAGCCCTCGGACATATACGGAAGATTACGCGTCGGTTGGTCATAGTATTATACTGATAAGTAAACTACTGAAGTTTTCAAGTAATCGACGCACAAAGGAAAAGAAATAAAATTTCAAAAGAGAATTGACTATATAAATGTAATTTCCATTCGGGTAAGTTTTACTTACTCGTCCGTCTCGATCCATTATCCAACTTCTATCCAATTTATATACCATCCCACTCAGCAGCAAGATACACTAACAAGTCGCATTCTATTCGAACTAGCAAATCAATTTTCATGTTACATATAACGTTGAAAGGGTCATTTACTATCATTATTCCAATTCATAAATATGAACGACGAACCGTGGTCGAGTAGTGTATTCCGGTTTTCATGGGTACGCCGGTCTGAGGTCCCGGCCGAGTTGATATACAAAAAGTTCATTAGTTTTCTATGTTGTCTAGGGTCTGGGTGTTTGTGGTACCGTCGTTACTTCAGATTTTCCATAACACAAGTGCTTTAGCTACTTATATTGGAATCAGAGTAATGTATGTAATGTTGTCCAATATTTATTATTAAATATAGGCGTAGCTATTTATAGTAAAAAAGTTAAGTTTAAATGTTTCACTCCTAGTTTAAGGACTCCTCTCCATTTGTGAAGAAGGCTGCGACCTTATTCCACCACACGAACGTAAAATTAAATATAAACACAAATTAAGCACATGAAAATTCACAAATGCTTTAAACTAGGAAGCATCGGAAGATTCACGTCATCTAACCATTGAGCCATCACGGATCATAAAAGTAATATGAATATTTTAACCCACGCATAAATATTAACTAACATCATCCAACCAACAAACAGTGATTATGAAACTCATAATGAACTGGTCTTTCGTTCTATTAATTATTTAAGGACGAGAGGCTCCGTATTTAAAATTCTATATAACCCTCATTTGTCACAGGGAATACCTACTTCAGTGATAAGTATTTAATGCATAGGCTCTAAGAAAGGTTTAATGTTTTATACGTTCTTAAGCTTTTAAAGAACGTTATAAATGTGAAAATTTATTCAATAGATATATCATTTAAGAATTCACCTTTCACTCGTGGAATGTGAAAACTTCCGTGCGATGGTTGCTGTTCTTACAGAATAGCTCTAAAGATATTTGAAAACTTTTATTTCAGAGGTATTTATGTAATTTATACGCACACACCTATACAGACTTCATATACATTGAGATTTATTTTATTAATAAGAAAACTTTGTCCCTAAAATAATAAACTTTCAGAATACATTTATTTCAATACACGAGCTTGTTAAGATTTGCATCAGCACTTGTACTTAAAATAGTTATGACCATAGACACGACTTCGCTGCGTGCATTTTTCGGAAGGAAAACGAAATCAAATGATGAAATTAATGAAAATGAAATAAAATAAGGAATAGGCAAAGTCACTCTCCGTTGCGATAACTACACCTCAAAAAATCACGTCGATCCGTAATTGAACAAAAGAACGACAAACAAACACACCATAACAATGATACGACATATGACAATAGTAAGCATGACAAATTCCATCTCCTGATCTGATAAAAACATAACATCATTTGAATTCCCGTAGAGGACCAAATAAACATAAGTGACACGGTAAAATACTTTCGCAAGAGACTCGCCTCTGACAAATAAGATATTCAGCGTCGAAATAAAGTGCAAGTTACGGAATAAAATAAGATTTCGAATTGGATTATACAATATCCTTCCTTATTACAAGAATACTACCATTTTATATCCTGCTACGTTTTCATACGTCACTAAACATACACACGCAATTATATAAAAAAAAAAAACTTAATTTATATTTATGTGTATGTTTTAGTACCGACGCGACGTCTGGTATTATTCTCAGCCCTAACGTATGAGTACTTTCTTAGGTGTCTCTACGAAACATTGATAGATTTTGACAAACAAGGAAAGTACGCAAAATAACATATCATATAACATAATAATATATCTTACTGCTCTAAAGCCTCCTTTGCAATAAAGCAATACTTCCGTAACGTAGTAAGCGTAATGCTTCTATATTGAAAAGAGGAATTTGAGTTCATTGATTTATCGTATTGTTGAGTTCCGGTTTGAAATGAGAGTTAGCCATTGTAACTACACCACATAACATCTTAGTTCCCAAGTCGGTGCCGCATCGACGATCTAAGGGATGGAGGAATATTACAGTATTTATATTACAGTAATATTCCTAATTATACAATGATCATTTATCACCAGGTAGAATTTTAGCCAGTCTATCTAACCTACCTATTAAAAATAAAAAAATAAAGATTAGAGTTACGGTACCCCAAAATGACTAGAATGTAAGTGTGTGATATAGCACACGAACATTTTCATGGACCCACGTCCGTAGAACTAGTCGTCCTTTGCAAGAAAACAATTCAGTTTGCGTCTCAATTTCACATACCGCATGTACAATAAATAAAACCGGCCAAGTCCGAGTAGGATTCTCGCACGAAGGGTTTCGTTCCATTATCTATAAAAACGGCAAAAAAATATATATGTTGTATGTGAGCCCCTATTAATATTTAATTTACTCTGATTTTTTTTGTTTGTTGTGACAGGAATACATTATCTGTAAAAATTTCAAGTGGCTTAGTATCACGGTTCATTAGATACAGCTCGGAGACAGACAAAAGGACGGAAGGACAGCGGAGTCTTAGTAATAGGATCCCGTTTTTACCCTTTGCGTACGGAACCCTAAAAACAATTATAACCTAATTTATATTTTTTGTTTGCTGTCTTTGCTCTTACATATAGTCGTATCACGCACACTAAGACATCTTATATGCACGAGCGTCACTCGCTCGCGTCATATTAATGCACGCCGATAATTAAAGTGGAGGGGCGCTTTCGTGCGTTAATAGATCTATCGTACACTAATCAACTGCACATAGTATATCATAGTTGTATATATATACACATATATATGATTGTATGTATGAGTGAGTTTGGGTATGTATGTGTTACCTTTTTTCTCACATTGCTAAACCCCCCCTTAATATTTATTTTACTCTGTTTTTTTGTTGTCATAGCGGCAACAGATATACATTATCTGTAAAAAAATATCTAAATATCACGGTTCATAAGATACACCTTGGTGACATACGGACGGGCGTACGAAAGGACCACAGCGGGGTATCAGTAATATGGTCCGAATACCCTTTGGGTACGGAACCCTAAAAATGTACAGGAATGAAATTGTCTTTCCTCACTACGTGTTTATATATAAATACATGATCCGTACAAAATTAAAAAACAGCCATGTGTAGTTAGACTTAATTTTGGTAACATAAAAAATATTCGTGTCGCAAACAGTGACGTATACAAGATGGCCGTCTCTGGCCCTGTAACGTATGTTGATGTAATTTACAAATCGCTAGCCGCTTTCAATGACGTAAACTGTAATATTCAATATTTTCTGTTGTTTCGATGTTAATAAACTTCGTACATCTAACCACTAACGCAAATAGTACAATGTAACGTGATGTTGTTTTGACGCACGTGCGCGCATTTTGAAATAAAGATTGATGCCTATGTTGTATGATGATTTAATAATTCGAACTTTCATGAAACATTACATTACATACATTAATTAGCACCCTGTAAATTTCTCACTGCTGGGCTAAGGCCTCCTCTCCCTTTGAGGAGAAGGTTTGGAGCATATTCCACCACGCTGCTCCAATGCTTGTTGGTGGAATACACATGTGGCAGAATTTCGTTGAAATTAGACACATGCAGGTTTCCTCACGATGTTTTCCTTCACAGCCGAGCACAAGATGAATTATAAACACAAATTAAGCATATGAAAATTCTGTGGTGCTTGCCTGGGTTTGAACCCGAAATCACCGGTTAAGATGCACCCTTTCTAACGTTCACTGGGCCATCTCGGCTCATGAAAACGCCAATAAAAAAACATAGTTAATTAGAACAATAGTGTATAATACATTTGTCAATAAATGCATTTGATAGTACATAATTCACATCAAAAACATTAAAAAAACATTTATTTTTGTTAGCAGTAATCTTTTTTATATATTAACAAAACATACAAAAAAATCCTATATTTCGTATAAAAAAAGTACTAAAAGTAAGTTATTTTAAGATACATTTAAATATGAATAGTATATTTTGGCTTTAAACATTAATACTACTTTATACACAGCCAACGCTTTTAATCAGACATAAAAAAAAAACTTTAAAAAACAATAATAGAAATGTCAACACGGAAGGTCAAGGTCGCCTAGACTGCATCCGTATAGGCTATTGATATACCCTCCGCTAAATCTTCAAAGTGAGACGAAAAAAATCCTACCGGTATATATTTTAATGATCTCGTCGACGTGATTAAATCTCATAAAGTCTATTCCAACCACGAGAGGAGTAAAGAAAAATAAACAACTCTTACATTAGATTGACGCGATATCATTGTAAAAATAATTAATCTATGATATTAATTATGGACTAGTGTGGGTCTTAGGTGAAACATCGCGTTTATTCAAAATATTTTTTAGGAATTTCGAAATCTATGACAGGTTTTGTTTCGATTTCATTTCATTGTAAACTACATTTGGCGTCAAGATTATGAGAACTTATTTAAATGAAATTTTTAAAGTCAAATAATATATATAGTCCAGGATTCACGGTTCATTTTTGCACTTGATTACTATCAAACAAATTTTTCGTGAGTAGCTTCATTATGATGAGACACCCAACAATTTATTGTACGAATACTCTCGATTGTGGTAGCTAACAGAAGTAGCAAGGATGAAATATGGCGATTTGATAATTCTCGAAAATTTATGACTAACGAGTTTTAATTCAAACCTCAATCAAAATGGATGGACCATGGATCCTGGACTAAAATTAGTTCAATTAGAATTGGAGTTTGTCGACAACAATTTACTTTAATTTATTAACGTTTTTATATTTTTTTTATATTATTTTTTCTTTTAATATTTTATTCTGATTTATTCTTTGTTAAATTAAAAAAAAAAAATCTTTGTTAAATCGTAACAATTTAGTAAATTGCGATCAAGAATCCCCTTTATTTTTCTGCCCATGTACGGCTGGAGCTGTTGAAAATGAGAATATAAACTTTTTTTAATATGCAGCAATCGTCCCATAATCACTTGGATAAAAATCAGCTTCGGAACTTAAGATAACATTAAAGTGGTATATCCAGTAGTAAAGTGAAAGATATTGTATTATATCTAATGATATATTTATCGAGATCTGTCTGTAGTACATTATATAGATTTGTGCAAGCTCATCTACCACCCACTCATCAGATATTCTATCGCCAAACAGCAATACTTAAAATTGTTGAAGTGTGATTAAATCAGTGTAACTAAAGGCGCAAAGAACATGACATCTTATCTCCAGAGATCGGTGACGCTTTAGATGTGTAAGTAATGGTTAATGTTTTTTACAGCACCAATCTATGGGTGGTGGTGACTACTTACCATTAAGCAACCCATTTGCTCATCCTCTTGGATGAAGATGGTTTTTTTCTACGGGAGTCTTATGTCGAAGAAAGTCGCGGAGCGCATGAGGTGAGCATCCACTGATCTGCTCCATCGAAGAAGACCAGGGTGCAAGTGTAGGCGCTATGCACTTTCTTCCCCTCCTTAAACGTCACTGGGACTAGGAAGTTTATCTGCACCCCGAGAACCTCTTAGGATTGGACTCTAAACCATGACTTGGCCGTTACCATCATCAGATAATGTCTTGACATCCTCAATTAAAACTATTTTTTATTACAAAATTCATAGTTAACAACCGTTCTGCTCTAATTACAAATTATTTGTAGGCAAATTGGAATCAATTTCCCTTTCGATTTAATGATGGGCGGGTAACGTTTAGATACAATATGACGTCATACTAAACCGTTAAATGCTTCGATTTTGTTTTAAATATTTTATTACTTATATCTTTTGTCTTTATAAACTGGGCAGCTTCTACAAAATTTCAATTATTCGGTTGTGCCCAGCCCAGCTCGTGGTCATAATAACTAGTGGTCGTCCAGTGGTCTTCAATGAAGAAGTGTACAATAACACACTGTTATCAAAATCGAAGGCTTTTATTTATTTTTTGTGAAAGTACAAAATTCGACAAAAGTTTGAGAGATCTGCTACAAAATTTATACGACTTTATAACTACTATTCCACGTAATAATTTTCGAGTTATTTAAAAAATTAAAAGGATGGGGAAAATGAGGTTCAACCCAATAAATAAAACCTAAAGAAAATATGAAAAAGGCGTTATTGGTTATTAAGGTTTGACCACAGAAAATGTATTATGTTTTTATTTTCGGCAATTTGAACATAACAAATTAATGTAATATATTTTTGACATACATGATAAAAATATTGTAATATTTTATACTTCATCTTCATACAAACCTCAAGTACATCAAAACTCCTCGTCCTCAAATTTATGTAAGCACTTACTTCTTATGAATATAAAGTCTCATTTTTATTAGCAAATAAATTAGAGTTAAATTTCAACCAATGGGTGAGCACTAGGTAAGAATAAATATACGAGTTTATATACCAAGTTTGGAACTATTTTACAGGAACGAAATAAATCAGCGCGTCGACAACATGACGTCGCTTATTGGAATTCTTCCGTCCATCAAAACTAGATTTTGGAATAAATATATTCATTGCATATTCTTTCATTAAACAATAATACGTTCATATTATACTGCCTTATTAATAATAATTGAAAACAAAATACTATCTCTTATATCTAGTCATTTTAATTATAAGTCTCTGGAATTTCTTAAGTATAACAATATTTATAACAGCTACAAACAAGTGGCCCATTTGACGACGAGCAAATGGACTGATGGTGAGTAATCACACTCGCCCATAGACATTTACGCCGTGGGAAATATTAATCATCCCTTATATCGTCAGCTCACCACCAACCTTAAGTTTTGAGTTCTAAGTTATGTTATGTCAACTTACTAATATACGATGTATAAAAACGACCGACAAATATAAATTATTATAAAAAAATAACGCGTTGACGAGAATGAGATGAGATGAGAAAATATTAAACCAAAACAAACTCTTACATCGCAAATATTCCATCAGGCTTTTGTTTGGGGAAATCGTCACTTTTTTAATTTAGAATATTGCGAATTTAATATTCATTCATTCATTTCGTTCGGGTAGAAATTCTAATTTGATGTGACTTTTGTGTTACATTTGTAAAAATATACTCGGATGCTATTTAAAAAACGTGCTCTGAAGATATGTGTTATTATCATTTTTGAGCACCTGGGGGCAATTCTACTATCTGACCAATTCTAGTCTGATCCAACTTTGAATATAAGTCACACTGGATTATTTATTCTTAATCGTAACTGAGGAACAATTCTCCTTCTTTATATCGGTTACGATTTGATTACGATTATATTCCGATCCAACTTCGACCGAACCGCAATTGAATCGTTGCGTTTGTAGAATAGGAAAATGGCTAAACAGCAACGATTCCTATTCGATTCGATTGCCACAAACTGTCAAGTTTGTTAATAGATTTAGGACCCACAAATAATAGGAGTACAACTCAAATCTCAACATGATATAGTAAGGTACAATAAAATACAAATAATCAGACGCGTGTCGATTACATCTTAACAAATTGCAACATAAGACATATTTCTTAAAGTGATGACATGGTAGATTCTTAAGAGAGACTAGCCAGGTAGGTAGAAGGCACTTACCTGATAGAAAGTAACTATTACTGTCTATGTCCATGGACATCTGCAACACAGGGAAATTTGCAGGTGAGTTGCAGGCCTTTGAAGAACGAGTAGGTTATTTTTGAAGGTTTCCAAGTCATATCGGCTCCGAAAACCAGCCGCCAAAATTGAGTGGTCCACACAGCGTTTGTCTTATACAGAAAATGCCTTAAAAATATTAATATAACATTTCATGTAGTGGACAATGATAACCGTTTTTTATAAGATGGCAAGTGATATAAAGTTTAGAAATAAAATTACATTCATTTACATTCATACGTATGAAGATCATAAAACGACCATTTTATTCGACGAAAATTGCTACGCTAGCCTCTACGAATTAAGCTACGACGAGAACTACACACGGTTTTTTTATACGTAACTATTATAACCATATTTAAATTATTCATGTCATACACGAAACTTAATTACTGTTCACATTTCAACAAAAAACCAAACTTGCATAAAGATAGAATTTTCAAAAATATCCCTTATATATAAAATAATTTTTATCTAAATTTATAAAACTTTACACTAATATAAAAGGAAAGTCTATACTGAACTATAATGATATAATTTGTTGAAAACATAATAGTTCATAACGTTGAGAAGATGTTATGCGCATGTTAAAAACACTAAAGCACTTTGTAACGCTAAAGCGACTGACCTAAAATGTTATCACAAAGTAACGTAAGCGTAAATCGTTACGACGTCCATTGAAAATGTGCGTAACGTGCACGTTTTAAGTTGCAACGAGTGTTCAACCGTGCTCCAATTGCGTTCGTAAAAAATATCACAGAAGTTATTTCATACCCTTTTAATATATATTAACAAAAAACCGGCCAAGTGCGAATCGGACTCCCCATGAAGGGTTCCGTAGCAGCAAGTGAGAAAATAATGGTTCACGGCTTATGCATTAGGTTTATGTTTATAATTTTTTATATTTCTGTTGATTATGACGTGGTAAAACAACAACTACTTTCAGTGGAAGTTGAATGGTACATTATATATAATTTTTAGTTTTATCATTCTCTTATTTTAGAAGTTACTTGGACCCACATTTTACCACTTTATGTGTGATAAATCTTAATGCTGTTCACAGAATACATTTACTTACCAAGTTTCAACAGTATACTAAGAGCTAGTTTCGGAAAATAGTGGCTGTGACATACGAACAGACAGAAAGACAGACATGACGAATCCATAAGGGTTCCCTTTTTTGCTATCTGGCTAGGGAACCCTAAAAATTAATGTTTCTCTTTATTTTTGTATGTCTCTGCATTTCTGAACTATCTTAGTGTGAGGGAACTGTGATGAATTAATTTCTTTGAATTTCACATATTGTGTTCAAATTAAACAGGTCAGTCGCAAGCAAAATGATTTTGCCTCTGACGTCACTGCCTACCACTTGACCTCACGCTGAAAGAATTTTTCAAAAAGACCAACGACATAAATAATTATTTTTTATTAACAAAAACATTTTACTATTAATAAATATTCAGTTTTTGTATTAAATATTAGAAGTAAGATCCAATTGTAAAGCGTCTACGTCATAATTATGAGGGCTCAGAGTCGACGTTACTGCTCGAATGTGGCATTGGATTTTTTAATAATTTATTCTAATTTACATGCGTTAATAAAATTGGCAAAAAATGCAGGTACAAGCATATTACAAACCCTTTCATCTATACTGAAATTATAAATGCGAACGTAACTGTATTTGTCTGTCTGTCGATTGCTCTTTAACCCCAAGCCTTTAACATAAAGACTACTTCTTATGCACCTGACGACCAACCCCTAAAACCCGAGCGAGCCCGCGAGCGAAGACTAATACAAAATAAAAGTGTAATAACAGTCTTATAATATCATCGTTATGACTTTTATGAAATAGCAGGCAAATGTGTGCTTATGGACTTATATATAGAAACAATTTATTCAGTGTTTCATGGATTATTATTTTTAAGAAAAAAATAAAACTTCTTGTACAGTTTTTTCTACAGCATAGTGTTGACATTGTGATAAAAAGACGGTCTAAAATTAATATAATTTGATCAGCTTACTTAAATTCCTTATATTACATATATAAGGAATACAAAAATTATATAAAACACGTTTTAAAAATACAAAATATTCATCAAATCCATAAAAAATATAAATATATGAAGGTATCGTACTGTCCGTTTGAAATATAAATGTACCATTTCGTGAAAATCGTTTACACGACATGGAATCTAAATACGTCTGGGAATAGTATCAGTCGAATGTTTTCGTTGTTATAATATTAAAGTTGTTTCTCATACAGCCAGGCTTCCATTATTAACTTGTTTGTTTTGAATTATTGTATATGTATGTACTTTGACCTTTGACTTTGTATATTGTTGTCTCGCTCTCTTTACTTGTGAACATTGCCTCAGGTTACGAGCAGATACATTTTTTGTAAGGTTGATTCTT